>NC_087263.1:4601875-4970000 GCF_037042905.1 Lytechinus pictus
GAATCAGTAGGAGCTTCCAAACCCTTTCCCAAAAATTGTGAAATTCAAGTTTTCCTTGCAAATATATTTACTTCTAATCATTTATTTCAGGCATTCAACATTAGACCCATAAACCTCTGGTTCCAAGGAAGTAATAATAGCAATGACATTTCTTAATTACAGGTGATGATCAAATTGATCATGATGATAATGTGGAGGGTGTGAAAAAAATCATTGGGTAATGGAACATCTGTTTAAACTTTAAGCTTATAAAGGACTTGGAGGGAATGGCAGCTGGATAGCAGGCAGAGTTACTGGCAGATAGGGAGGAAATGGCTGACAAAAAGGAGGAAGGAGCGTTCCCAGAAGAATATTGACCTCCAAGAAAGGGAATTGGAGGACATGGCTGCAGAGACAGAGGAGGAACTTGTAAGGGACTTGGAGGGAATGGCAGCTGGATTGCAGGCAGAGCTATCTATGCCTTGATGAATGCACCGTTCAAATGAGAAGAAATGAGATCGGTAGCTACTGGGGCTAGTCAGCGTGAGGGAGAACTGGAGAAGCAAGTCCTCAATCAGGTCAAGTTTAGTATTGGTTAGTATAATCCTAGCCATTTTGCATGTGTGCCAGGATTATTAGATTGAATAAAAATTTTAAGGAAAAATTCATTATCAAACATTTTGGTTTAAAGGGGTACTCAAGGCAGAAATTAATATAATTTGATCAGTTTGGAGTAAAACTTAAGCAAACAAAGTACTGAAAATATCAAAATCGGACAAGGAATTGCATGCTTTAAAAAAAATTACATTTAGATGAAAGAGTTCTGATGGAAACCCAGTTGAGAATGCTGAAGCAGTCGCCAAAGGCCTCTAAAATGGTCTGCGCCTTGATGAATGCTCTTTTCACATTCAATGAAATGAGGTCGTCTGTGGCAACTGGGACTCATCAGCGTAAGAGAGAACCAGGGAAGCAAGTCCTCAATCAAAGAAAGGTGGAGTTCATTGTCAGTAGCCATCATCTTCCATGGTTCATGATTAGATGGGACATATGAAGTAATGTGCACATACATAAACATTGTATTGAGGTAGATTAAGTTAATTCTGGGAGATAGAGCACGAGTCTGATATATTTTTGTGTGGATAGTGTCTACTAAAGAATATCACAGCCCTGTATGCAAGGGGGACGATACCGAGACAAAGGAAGGGATTCCCATTTAGAAGTGGATGTGATGTTAAAATGATACGATTGGAATAATAATTTTGTTTTGGTGTTTAAATCCATACAACCCATCAACCTGTCTTCACTGAGACATACCACTAACGGCATGTACAAACACAGTATAGATCAGACTACATGTACTGGTTGAGAATTAGATCTAGTTGCCTGTACCAATCAGTCTGATCCCGTTCTCATTACTTTCCAAATCTAGTTTACTGAAAACCGGTTCAGTCAGAAAAACCAGTTTGGAAGATCGTTTTGCTAGCATTCCTATGAATCCGAAAGTCGTTTTTAAAATCACTCACGTAAAGCCATCTTGTTGCTATGGGAACTCTCTCAGTGGGGTGATACGTTCCGTGCAAATTCAAAACCGCAGCGTAGGCATTCTACACACAGTGTGTGGAGTAGCGCACTCAAAATGTGCGAAGATTGCTTCCGGAAGAACTGTTGTGTCCTCACGCTAAAACCAGCAAAGCGATCTTGAAAACTACATCGAGAGGTGGTTTAATGAACCGGTTTAGAAGATCGCTTCCAAGATCCCTAAGACCGTTCACAGTGATTCAGTTCGCTTTTTGCTTCCCAGGTACAGGTGACCCCAAACAAATATTAATAATGAAGATGCGCTGTAATGTCTACTTTATTTCGAATGAGTGGTGAAGAAAATAAGCAAATAAGATGTACGGGGCTGGAAATGACAGGATATGAAAGCTAAGAATGAAGCGTGTAGCATGCAAGATGGTGCAGTTCATGATGATGTAAAGAATGCACTGAAGAATAAACTTGTTTTCATAAGTTATTCTCAGAGATGCCACTTAGGATTAAAAGGTCTCAAAATGATCTACATATGTAGAATGACCCTTTTCCTGCATGAAAAAAGTGTTTTCTACAGCCAAAAGTTCAAGTCATTTCAGACTTTAGTCTGAAAAGTGGCATTCCTTTCCTAGTAGATTTTGCCATGATACAAAGTATAAGAAATTTGACAAATTAGATTGCGATTAAATTGCGATTTAAATTGACTTTCATCTCAAATACATCATTTGAGAAGACGCAAAAAGGCATACTTTGTGAAACCGGTGACATGTACATGTTGGTAACCACATAACGAATACGAACGACTTGACCTATAACCCACTATACATTTCATTGCAACTGACAGACAAAACAAATTGATGTAGAGGTACATCATGTAATATTTCTTGGAAACGTTAACATACAAAAAATTATCCTCCACACTCATTAGTTGTCATGAAGGATACTTTTAGTAAAAGTCAAATTGTATTATGAATAATCCATTACTGTAAGTACAACATTGCCTTTGATGCTATAAACTTCACCAACATCAACAATCACATTACGATTTTGTTGTTGACTCACGTGTACCAGCAAACAGCAAGACAGCACTCCGGTCATCAGTCAACAGGACCTCAAGACTAAACAGAAAGATTGTGACAGGTGTAGGAATGTTGACAACGGTTGATCAAGTCTCCTGAAAGTTCTTAGATGGGAAGTTCTGCTAGGATGTTTTGCGAGCAGATCTGAAAACCTTGTCAGGTACAGATGTCAACAATGTTGTCAGACTTGAATCTTCATGTACTGTAGGCAAACTGAAATGCTTGAAACCCTAAGCAAGTTCGGTTGGAATAAATGTTCCACTAGCAGATCAGCAAACCTCCTCCGCTACATCTAGGTCTTAGAACAGTCAACGTTGTCATGTTTGGAGCTTCGCATTGGTAAACTGGATTGCTTGATACCATGGGAATAAGTTCGCAAACGTTCTTAGAAGTCTGGCTTGAAACTTCATGTAGGTAAGCTTTATATTTTTAGTTCTAGAAGGCTCCCGTTAGCAGCAGATTGGATCCTCAAACAACTTAAGATGAAGTCTTGAGTAGGTGTTCTAAAAATGCTTCCAGCCATTTGTGTTTCTTTTCAATGAAAAGGGAGTAGTAGAAGGCTCCTTTCCAGAGATCTAATATTTGAAATTCTATCAGGAAATTCATGAAGTTGGTCAAGATGCTTCAAGGCGGTAAACCGGGCGGAATCTGTCCGAAAAATGGTCCAATGTACACCATTCTGTTTCTCAGCACTGGACAAAGTGGCTGTCAAAGCATCTGTATGCAGATGAGGTCATTGGACAACCCACGGGAACTACCGTCAGGCATTGCATACATGTAGATGCCCCGAGATTGGTAACCTGGGAGGTATCCTTCAAAATGGTCCAGTACACACTATTCAGATTCTCAGTAGAGCAGGAAGTCGCTGTAAAGGGTTCGTGGTAGCAGATGCATTTTTTGAACCTCCGTCAGAAACTACCGTCACGTCAGACAAAGTAGTCCAAGTAGATAAACCGGAGTCGTTCCAAAAATCGGTCCTAGATAGACACACCATGCACTCTCTCAGGCTCACGGTCTTTCACCCACTTGGGCAAGATGATGATGTTGTGTCATGGCTTTTGCATTGTTCCACAAGCCTGGTAGCTGCAACTGCAACATCATCAAAACAGTAATTCTGGGGTTAGGAGGATGAAAGTGAAATGCACACAACTAAAAAAAAAAATAATACGTGGCGATAAAAAAACGCCTTAAGTATCTCTTGAATATTCCACATTTTTTAAATTTGATTATTTAAAGGTATAAAAACACACTTTGTAAATTTTGGAGACTTGCAGTGATTTAACATTTTACCATACTAACCAGATCATGTACTTCGTTTCTCATAACCATTGCAACATTCTTGTAAGAATGAGAAATTGTCCCGCTTTTCTGAGAGTCTTTCCCAGAGAGACTAGTGGCTGAAATAGAATGTGGGTCCCCAACATATACTATATTTTTTTAATTCATACACTGCAAACCTGTTGCTCAAACACAGCAGGAATGACTTTAGAATACCACATAGCAGCTGCACACTAGTTTGCAGAAATTTTGATCTAAAAAATAATCATCTACCAAAACATAAAGGTGACATTCTCATGTTCTTACTTGGTCACTTGGTGTGATTTTTCACATGGAACAAGGTTTAGGGTGTCTCAATTTCAACATGATGTGCTTAAAGGGGAAGTTCACCCTAACAAAGAGTTTATTGTAACAATAGCAGAAAAGTAATAAAAGAAATATTGGTGAAAGTTTGAAGAAAATCCATCGAAGATTTGAACCGTCATTACAACTTATTTTTTTATTTGTGACGTCATATGTGAGCAGCTTCCCGTGCATCGTGAATGAAATGAATTTCTATTGTACCTCCGGTATATCAATAGACAAATCATTTCACACACACTCCTGAAATAGAAATTTTAGTCATCATGAACCATTGAAAAATTGAAACTTATATGACATAACATATGGAGCACCTGCTTGTATGTGATGTCACAAACCCCTAAATTGAAATTCTAATAACTTTTTCAATCTTTGATAGATTTTCCTCAAACCTTACTAAACCTTTAATAACTTTTTCTGCTATCTTTACAATAAAATTTTTGTCAGGGTGAACTTCCCCTTTAATTTCAATATGATGTGCTTAATGGATAAGAAGGATTCACAAACCTGCATGAGGATACATGTATCTTCATTCTGCTCTGAGTAAAGATGAGATCAAATCAAGGTCAAATCAAGATCAAATCAGCATCAAAATGTGATGACCTTCTCTTCATTCTTGGGTGTGTAGCTGACGGTGACATTTAATAATGAAGCGACCTGTAAACAAAAAATAATGAATACAAACAAGTGGAACGTCTCTGGCAGTCTCGCCTGCATGAATGCGATTCAATATAGCACCAGTGCTGACTTTGAATCTATTTAAGATGAATAATTTTTCAGAAATAAGTGGAATGTCTCTGGCAGTCTCGCCTGCATGAATGCGATTCAACACAGCAGCAGCACTGACTTTGACAACACTTTGTGAGGATGGCTTGCCGTCTATGTAGTAGTGACCAAATGATTTTTTTTTTAATCCAGACGGATTTCAGCTGTCTCGATACAGCAACAGCGACAACACGGTCTAGCCGGAAAGATGACAGTGACCCACACATTTAGTTTCCTGTGATCAACCAACAACATACTCTGCGATTTGATGGACTGCAATGCTATAAATATAAACCTTTAATTCAGTAAGTTTTTTCTCCTAAGAAATATACTAGAGTTGTTTGAAGAACCACTTTCATACCCACCCCCTAATACGTCCAGCACAGCTCGGGCATCTCAAGCCCAGCAAGCCCTGAGCTGCTAGCGTGGGTGATCGCACACTTATGAAAACAAGGGAATTTCTCATAGCACACAGGTTTGCGTTGCAGGATATGCGAAGTCACTTATCAGTTTTTAACAACCGGATCATAAGTGTCTTCCAAAGGCACGGAGCATCGCTGAAACCTGTGCGTGTGTAACTGTAAAACAAAAATAAAGGTCCATGGGACAGTATTCCTACTGATGATGGGTTTAATTGATTCGTCATGATTTACATTCAGTTTATAAGCCTACTTGGATGTTTAAAAGTCTGCAGGCCACAAACACTGATTGACACTTTGATCAACAAGTGGGTCTTCACCTGAGACTAGCACAAATACAACTTGCTCAAAATGAAGTCCTTCTGAACACAAGTCATTGGTTGGAGCTTAGGCTGCATATTCAGACCCCTGAACTTGAGTGAAAGGTTTGCACAGCAAACTACAGCATATTCAAAGTCAGCTCTACAATCAATGGTTAAATTTCTAATTGGTCTATTGCCAACTCGTCCACTCATCACATCCATCAACATTTTATCTAACATCCATCATTTGGTCCAATAATCACTTTGTGTCATCCCCAGTTGGTCTATATGACCATTTCCTCTCATAACAAGTCGGTCTAATAACTAATTACTTTTCATTCATATCGCCCAATTAATCACTTTCCAATTAGACCAAATGGTATATAGACTAAATGGCTATTGGACCAACTGGTTATTAGACAAAATAGTGTCCTGAACACGGACAGTCAACCTGCCCGAAACGTCAAGTAACCTCTCTTCACTTCATCCTACTACTACTCAAACCATCGCTACTCAAGCCATATTCAGCTCATCTAACCTGGTTTACAGTCCTTTTCAGGACTTCACTCACTGTCAAGAAAATACTTCTAATTTTCTCTTTTCATCCTATCTCATCTTACCATGTCAATCTTTCTGCCTGTATTTCCTTCCCTTCTTCATATTACACATGGTGAACCGTAAGTCTTCTCCACGTTATAAACTCCACCATGCAAACCTACAAAGATCATCTATGTCCATATACTTATTAAGTTATGAAGACATTTCAAAAACTTAACCATAGTTAAGATTTTGATATTGATCCCCTCAACATGGTCTAAATTCATTAACCCTAAATGACCTTTGACCTTGGTCATGTGACCTGAAACTCAGGCAGGAAGTTAAGTAATACTTGATTACCCAAGTCCATATATACTTTCTAAGTTACGACATTTCAAAAACTTAACCTTGGTTAAGATTTCAATGTTGACAACGCCGCCGCAATTGGAAAAGCGGCGCCTATAGTCTCGCTCTGCTATGCAGGAGAGACAAAAATTGAACTTGTTGGATCAAAGGCTATCGAGTGGTCACCGGCCGGTCGCCGACTGCTCAGAGATCGTCGATGATCTCGCGGTGAATTCAGAATCAGCCAGGGGATTACTTAAACATAGGCCGGAGGCAGGCCGCTGGGAATCTTTGGGTCGTCAGCAGGTCACTGCTCGGACACCAAACAGAAAACTTCCCCGCTTTGACCCAGATTCTGCCTTGAATAATGGGTAATCGCCAGGGCACTGCTCGGCCACTGTTAAGTCTTTACCGCCCGCTTGACTTCTACAAAAATCGTTGGGCGATGCCTAAATTCCAGTGGCGCCCGAGCAGGTTATTAAACAGTCGGTCGCCGCTCTCAGTTGTGACTAAAGCCCAAAGTGAACTTGTGATGTCATTGAGGCTGTTCTCACTCAGTTCCTTAAACTAGTTTAGTGGAAACTAGTTTAGTGGAAACTAGTTTAACGCTAAGTGAGAACGGTCGAAGCGCTCTTGGAAGCGCTCTTCCAAACCAGTTTGGAAGACCACCTCGCGATGTAGTTTTCAAGATCGCTTCGCATCGGAAAAGTGGTTTTAGCGTAAGTGAGGACACAACCGTTCTTCGGGAAGCGATCTTCGCACATTTTGAGCGCGCTACTCCACATGACAGGTGTAGAATGCCTATGCTGCGGTTTCGAATTTCGCGCGAAACGTGTCTCCCCACTGAGAGCGTTTCCATAGCAACAAGAGCGCTATACGTGAAGTGATTTTGAAAACCACTTTCGTGTGATCAAGTGAGAACGCTAGCAAAGCGATCTTCCAAACTGGCTTTCTGAACCGGTTCCCAGTAAACTAGTTTTAGGAACGTAGTGAGAACAGCCTCATTCTTTCAAAGTTAAAAGAACTTAAGAAATTAAATTTAAGGACTGGTCCAAGTGGCAGATGGACACAAATTGTATTCATAACGGATACAAGCAGACAAGCGAATTTCAGGATGGCTCCATCCATTTTCATCCGCTCCAGATGGATATAGAGCGTATGAAATACATCCTGCAAAGAGTACACAACATTACATAATGTATTCCAACGGATGGCAAGATTCTTTTCCGTTTTACATCCTCTCCGCATCCGTAAGTGCAGTGGGACCGAGCCTTTATTATCTTCAAAGGGTCTGAGAAATTGGGAGTTCTAGAAATTGCCAATACCGTATAAACTAAAAAGAGTTTTGTCATATTGAAACACCTAAAGATAAAGACCACCGAGAACATTAAATCATGGTTTGACATTAGTATAAAAGTTTGGACTTTCCATCTTGAGGGGTTTGTTGGTAAGGGGTTGACTTTCTAGTTAACACTATTAACACCCTACATATACTGTTTTTATTAATTTGATAGGGCAGGGACATTCACCTACATTTGGGGCAAGGCCATGTAGACACATAATTCATGGGCCACCATCTCCAAGCCAGAATCTAACCTAATAATAATAATAATAATATGTGTGATTTGTAATGCGCCAAATCCAGACACTAAATATTTTTAAAATGTACATAAAAATGTATCTGTAACTGGCAGTTCACCTATGATTTAAGTGGGCAAAGCCCAGTAGGCACATAATTCACAGGACACCATCTCCCAGTCAGAATCTACGTATTACAGAAACTAAATATAAACAAAATAAATATGTATCTGGGCGTGGCCGTTCACCTACAATTTAAGGGGCAAAGCCCGGTAGGCACATAATTCACAGGACACCATCTCCCAGCCAGAATCGACTTATTACAGAAACTAAATATAAACAAAAATGTATCTGGGAGTGGCCGTTCACCTACAATTTAAGGGGGAAAGCCCGGTAGGTACATAATTCACAGGCCACCATCTCCCGGCAAGAATCTACTTATTACAGAAACTAAATATATGAAAAAAATGTATATAAAAATGTAACTGGGCGTGGCCGTTCACCTACAATTTAAAGGGCAAAGCCTGGTAGGTACATAATTCACAGGCCTCCCGGCAAGAATCTACTTATTACAGAAACTAAATATATGAAAAAAATGTATATAAAAATGTAACTGGGCGTGGCCGTTCACCTACAATTTAAGGGGCAAAGCCTGGTAGGTACATAATTCACAGGCCTCCATCTCCCAGCAAGAATCTACTTATTACAGAAACTAAATATATAAAAAAAAAATGTATAACTTGGCGTGGCCGTTCACCTACAATTCAAGGGGCAAAGCCCGGTAGGTACATAATTCACAGGCCACCATCTCCCAGCCAGAATCTAATTATTACAGACCAAATATATAAAAAATGTATACATAAAAATGTAACTGGGCGTGGCCGTTCACCTACAATTTAAAGGGCAGAGCCCATTAGGTACATAATTCACAGGCCACCATCTCCCAGCCAGAATTTAGGTATTACAGAAACTAAATATTAAAAAATATATAAAAATGTAACTGGGCGTGGCCGTTCACCTACAATTTAAGCGGCAGAGCCCGGTAGGTACATAATTCGCAGGCCACCATCTCCCAGCCAGAATTTAGGTATTAAAGAAACTAAATATAAAAAAATATATAAAAATGTAACTGGGCGTGGCCGTTCACCTACAATTTAAGGGGCAAAGCCCGGTAGGTACATAATTCACAGGCCTCCATCTCCCGGCAAGAATCTACTTATTACAGAAACTAAATATATTTAAAAAAATGTATATATAAAAATGTAACTGGGCGTGGCCGTTCACCTACAATCTAAGGGGCAAAGCCTGGTAGGTACATAATTCACAGGCCACCATCTCCCAGCCAGAATCTAATTATTACAGAAACTAAATATTAAAAAAATGTATACATCAAAATGTAACTCGGCGTGGCCGTTCACCTACAATTTAAGGGGCAGAGCCCGGTAGGTACATAATTCACAGGCCACTATCTCCCAGCCAGAATTTAGGTATTACAGAAACTAAATATTAAAAAATATATAAAAATGTAACTGGGCGTGGCCGTTCACCTACAATTTAAGGGGCAGAGCCCGGTAGGTACATAATTCACAGGCCACTATCTCCCAGCCAGAATAGGTATTACAGAAACTAAATATTAAAAAATATATAAAAATGTAACTGGGCGTGGCCGTTCACCTACAATTTAAGGGGCATAGCCCGGTAGGTACATAATTCACAGGCCTCCATCTCCCGGCAAGAATCTACTTATTACAGAAACTAAATATATTTAAAAAAATGTATATATAAAAATGTAACTGGGCGTGGCCGTTCACCTACAATTTAAGGGGCAAAGCCCGGTAGGTACATAATTCACAGGCCTCCATCTCCCGGCAAGAATTTAGGTATTACAGAAACTAAATATTAAAAAATATATAGAAATGTAACTGGGCGTGGCCGTTCACCTACAATCTAAGGGGCAAAGCCTGGTAGGTACATAATTCACAGGCCACCATCTCCCAGCCAGAATCTAATTATTACAGAACCTAAATATAAAAAAAAAGGATATAACAAGTGGAATGCCTCTGGCCGTCTCACCTGCATCACGCGATTCAATATAGCAGCAGTGCTGATTTTGAAAACTACTATAACTCGCACAAGATGTTCAGTGATACTTGGTTACTCTTATTTCCACGTTTTATGAACTAGACCAATACACTTATAGAGATATGATGGCAATTCAACAAATACCCCCAACGTGGCCAAAGTTCTTTGACCTTACATGACCTTTGACCTTGATCATGTGACCTGAAACTCGCACAGGATGTTCAGTGATACTTGATTACTATTATGTCCAAGTTTTATGAACTAGACCAACACACTTTCAAATTTATGGCTGTAATTCAACAAATACCCCAATTTGGCCAAAGTTCATTGACCCTAAATGACCTTTGACCTTGATCGTGTGACCTGAAACTTGCACAGGATGTTCAGTAATACTTGATTACTATTATGTCCAAGTTTCATGAATCAGATCCATAAACTTTCAAAGTTATGATGGTAATTCAACAGATACCCCCAATTCGGCCAAAGTTCATTGACCCTAAATGACCTTTGACCTTGGTCATGTGACGTGAAACTCATGCAGGATGTTCATTGATACTTGATTAACCTTATGTATAAGTTTCATGAACGAGGTCCATATATTTTCTAAGTTATGATGACATTTCAAAAACTTAACCTTAGGTTAAGATTTTGATGTTGATTCCCCCAACATGGTCTAAGTTCATTGACCCTAAATGACCTTTGACCTTGGTCATGTGACATGAAACTCAGGCAGGATGTTCAGTAATACTTGAATAACCTTATGGCCAAGCTTCATGAACTAGGTCCATATACTTTCTATAAAGTTATGCTGTCATTTCAAAAACTTAACCTCAGGTTAAGATTTGGTGTTGACGCCGCCGCCGCCGTCGCCGTCGCCGCCGTCGCCGTCGGAAAAGCGGCGCCTATAGTCTCACTCTGCTATGCAGGTGAGACAAAAATGTAACTGGGCGTGGCCGTTCACCTACAATTTAAGGGGCAAAGCCCGGTAGGTACATAATTCACAGGCCTCCATCTCCCGGCAAGAATATACTTATTACAGAAACTAAATATATAAAAAAAAATGTATACATACAAATGTAACTGGGAGTGGCCGTTCACCTACAATTTAAGGGGCAAAGCCCGGTAGGTACATAATTCACAGGCCACCATCTCCCAGCCAGAATCTAATTATTACAGAAACTAAATATAAAAAAAATGTATACATCAAAATGTAACTGGGCGTGGCCGTTCACCTACAATTTAAGGGGCAGAGCCCGGTAGGTACATAATTCACAGGCCACTATCTCCCAGCCAGAATTTAGGTATTACAGAAACTAAATATAAAAAAATATATAAAAATGTAACTGGGCGTGGCCGTTCACCTACAATTTAAGAGGCAAAGCCGGTACGTACATACTAATTACAGAAACTAAATATTTTTAAAATGTACATAAAAATGTATCTGTAACTGGCAGTTCACCTATGATTTAAGTGGGCAAAGCCCAGTAGGCACATAATTCACAGGACACCATCTCCCAGTCAGAATCTACGTATTACAGAAACTAAATATAAACAAAATAAATATGTATCTGGGCGTGGCCGTTCACCTACAATTTAAGGGGCAAAGCCCGGTAGGCACATAATTCACAGGACACCATCTCCCAGCCAGAATCTACTTATTACAGAAACTAAATATAAACAAAAATGTATCTGGGAGTGGCCGTTCACCTACAATTTAAGGGGGAAAGCCCGGTAGGTACATAATTCACAGGCCACCATCTCCCGGCAAGAATCTACTTATTACAGAAACTAAATATATGAAAAAAATGTATATAAAAATGTAACTGGGCGTGGCCGTTCACCTACAATTTAAGGGGCAAAGCCTGGTAGGTACATAATTCACAGGCCTCCATCTCCCAGCAAGAATCTACTTATTACAGAAACTAAATATATAAAAAAAAAATGTATAACTTGGCGTGGCCGTTCACCTACAATTCAAGGGGCAAAGCCCGGTAGGTACATAATTCACAGGCCACCATCTCCCAGCCAGAATCTAATTATTACAGAAACTAAATATAAAAAAAATGTATACATCAAAATGTAACTGGGCGTGGCCGTTCACCTACAATTTAAGGGGCAGAGCCCGGTAGGTACATAATTCACAGGCCACTATCTCCCAGCCAGAATTTAGGTATTACAGAAACTAAATATAAAAAAATATATAAAAATGTAACTGGGCGTGGCCGTTCACCTACAATTTAAGAGGCAAAGCCGGTACGTACATACTAATTACAGAAACTAAATATTTTTAAAATGTACATAAAAATGTATCTGTAACTGGCAGTTCACCTATGATTTAAGTGGGCAAAGCCCAGTAGGCACATAATTCACAGGACACCATCTCCCAGTCAGAATCTACGTATTACAGAAACTAAATATAAACAAAATAAATATGTATCTGGGCGTGGCCGTTCACCTACAATTTAAGGGGCAAAGCCCGGTAGGCACATAATTCACAGGACACCATCTCCCAGCCAGAATCTACTTATTACAGAAACTAAATATAAACAAAAATGTATCTGGGAGTGGCCGTTCACCTACAATTTAAGGGGGAAAGCCCGGTAGGTACATAATTCACAGGCCACCATCTCCCGGCAAGAATCTACTTATTACAGAAACTAAATATATGAAAAAAATGTATATAAAAATGTAACTGGGCGTGGCCGTTCACCTACAATTTAAGGGGCAAAGCCTGGTAGGTACATAATTCACAGGCCTCCATCTCCCAGCAAGAATCTACTTATTACAGAAACTAAATATATAAAAAAAAAATGTATAACTTGGCGTGGCCGTTCACCTACAATTCAAGGGGCAAAGCCCGGTAGGTACATAATTCACAGGCCACCATCTCCCAGCCAGAATCTAATTATTACAGACCAAATATAAAAAAAATGTATACATAAAAATGTAACTGGGCGTGGCCGTTCACCTACAATTTAAAGGGCAGAGCCCATTAGGTACATAATTCACAGGCCACCATCTCCCAGCCAGAATTTAGGTATTACAGAAACTAAATATTAAAAAATATATAAAAATGTAACTGGGCGTGGCCGTTCACCTACAATTTAAGGGGCAGAGCCCGGTAGGTACATAATTCGCAGGCCACCATCTCCCAGCCAGAATTTAGGTATTAAAGAAACTAAATATAAAAAAATATATAAAAATGTAACTGGGCGTGGCCGTTCACCTACAATTTAAGGGGCAAAGCCCGGTAGGTACATAATTCACAGGCCTCCATCTCCCGGCAATATATATAAATCATCTTTATTTCATAATCAAATAGAGAAGTTACAATAAACCCAGGTCCTCTGCCAGTGATGATGGGACAAACTCCCCTTCACTGGCAATAGGCAGGGTGATAATACATGATATTGATTGAAAAGGTACAATTCATAAGGTACAATACATAAGAGTTAACACATAATTTACATTACATAAGAAAGCTGAATATATACTTGACTAAATGGAATAACGTAGAGTATGCAGAAAGTGATAAGCATGTTAAATGAAAAAGAAAGGTGACAGTCTCAATGAAAGAGAGATTAAGAGGGGGCCAGACAGTAGGAAAGTACAAAATTGAAACCATCACTTTGTGATGAAGATATATATACATTCATAATACAGGTACGCATCGCCACAACTAAAACAGTGTTACGTACTTATTCAAATTCATGGAATCTTGTTATGATAAATATTTCCATTATGTGAACTATTGCAATTATGATATTTTAAAATATGACAGACTAATAAATGTAAAAAGAAAAAGTTCAAGTTGTTTATCCTGATTGACATTTGGAAGTTATACATATTTACAGATAATCCATTGATTTAATTAAATATATTGTTTTAATGATTCACATTCTATGTATGTTATTATTAGACGGTAAGTATACATGTGATTGTTTCATCAACGTCTCTTGATATAGATTATAATTTAGAGATCACAATACCTATATTTTGAGAAAAAAAAAGTGGAGTTACTTATTTTTTATAAGGGTCAAAATCATCAAGCAGATAAAGTAGACTAGCTTTGGTTGTTTTCCGGGACACTGAGCAATGGGGGCTCGGTCCAAGTTGGTTGGTCTTTTGCAAGGAACAAAGAATAGCTAGTCATGATGCTCAGCTTGCTTATTCTATTCAACATCATTTTGTTTTTCTTCCCTAGTTTCATCGTTTTGAGTAATGATTTGATTCTAACTTTATTTTGCTTAGACACATAACCTCTTGAACCTACTTCTATACAGAAAAGTTTGCATGAATATCCCTGGTCAACAATGTCATTAGTTAGAGGTGCATATTTATTGCATTTGTTCACATGACGTGAATCAATGTTTTGTTCGAATGGAACTGTGAGCTCAACAACAATGACTTCTTTATTTTGGACAGATGAAAGAACAAGATCGGGTCTTAGTGGAGTCGGTAGAATATTCATAGGAATTGTGGGTTGATTGGCTTTGTCAGGAAGATCTACTCGGAGAGTGTAATCTCCCGATACTCCCGGTACTTATTACAGAAACTACTTATTACAGAAACTAAATATATTAAAAAAAATGTATATATAAAAATGTAACTGGGCGTGGCCGTTCACCTACAATCTAAGGGGCAAAGCCTGGTAGGTACATAATTCACAGGCCACCATCTCCCAGCCAGAATCTAATTATTACAGAAACTAAATATTAAAAAAATGTATACATCAAAATGTAACTCGGCGTGGCCGTTCACCTACAATTTAAGGGGCAGAGCCCGGTAGGTACATAATTCACAGGCCACTATCTCCCAGCCAGAATTTAGGTATTACAGAAACTAAATATTAAAAAATATATAAAAATGTAACTGGGCGTGGCCGTTCACCTACAATTTAAGGGGCAGAGCCCGGTAGGTACATAATTCACAGGCCACTATCTCCCAGCCAGAATTTAGGTATTACAGAAACTAAATATTAAAAAATATATAAAAATGTAACTGGGCGTGGCCGTTCACCTACAATTTAAGGGGCATAGCCCGGTAGGTACATAATTCACAGGCCTCCATCTCCCGGCAAGAATCTACTTATTACAGAAACTAAATATATTTAAAAAAATGTATATATAAAAATGTAACTGGGCGTGGCCGTTCACCTACAATTTAAGGGGCAAAGCCCGGTAGGTACATAATTCACAGGCCTCCATCTCCCGGCAAGAATATACTTATTACAGAAACTAAATATAAAAAAAAAAATGTATATATAAAAATGTAACTGGGCGTGGCCGTTCACCTACAATTTAAGGGGCAAAGCCCGGTAGGTACATAATTCGCAGGCCACCATCTTCCAGCCAGAATTTAGGTATTACAGAAACTAAATATTAAAAAATATATAAAAATGTAACTGGGCGTGGCCGTTCACCTACAATTTAAGGGGCAGAGCCTGGTAGGTACATGATTCGCAGGCCACCATCTTCCAGCCAGAATTTAGGTATTACAGAAACTAAATATTAAAAAATATATAAAAATGTAACTGGGCGTGGCCGTTCACCTACAATTCAAGGGGCAAAGCCCGGTAGGCACATAATTCACAGGACACCATCTCCCAGTCAGAATCTACGTATTACAGAAACTAAATATAAACAAAATAAATATGTATCTGGGCGTGGCCGTTCACCTACAATTTAAGGGGCAAAGCCCGGTAGGTACATAATTCACAGGCCACCATCTCCCAGCCAAAATCTACGTATTACAGAAACTAAATACAAACAAAATAAATATGTATCTGGGCGTGGCCGTTCACCTACAATTTAAGGGGCAAAGCCCGGTAGGCACATAATTCACAGGACACCATCTCCCAGCCAGAATCTACTTATTACAGAAACTAAATATATACAAAAATGTAACTGGGCGTGGCCGTTCACCTACAATTTAAGGGGCAAAGCCCAGTAGGCACATAATTCACAGGACACCATCTCCCAGCCAGAATCTACTTATTACAGAAACTAAATATATATCAAAATGTAACTGGGCGTGGCCGTTCACCTACAATTTAAGGGGCAAAGCCTGGTAGGCACATAATTCACAGGACACCATCTCCCAGCCAGAATCTACTTATTACAGAAACTAAATATATACAAAAATGTAACTGGGCGTGGCCGTTCACCTACAATTTAAGGGGCAAAGCCCAGTAGGCACATAATTCACAGGACACCATCTCCCAGCCAGAATCTACTTATTACAGAAACTAAATATATAAAAAAAATGTATATATAAAAATGTAACTGGGCGTGGCCGTTCACCTACAATTTAAGGGGCAAAGCCCGGTAGTTACATAATTCACAGGCCACCATCTCCCAGCCATAATCTAATTATTACAGAAACTAAATATATAAAAAATGTATACATAAAAATGTAACTGGGCGTGGCCGTTCACCTACAATTTAAGGGGCAGAGCCCGGTAAGGTACATAATTCGCAGGCCACCATCTCCCAGCCAGAATTTAGGTATTACAGAAACTAAATATTAAAAAATATATAAAAATGTAACTGGGCGTGGCCGTTCACCTACAATTTAAGGGGCAGAGCCCGGTAAGGTACATAATTCACAGGCCACCATCTCCCAGCCAGAATTTAGGTATTACAGAAACTAAATATATTTAAAAAAATGTATATATAAAAATGTAACTGGGCGTGGCCGTTCACCTACAATTTAAGGGGCAAAGCCCGGTAGGTACATAATTCGCAGGCCACCATCTCCCAGCCAGAATCTACTTATTACAGAAACTAAATATATTTTTAAAAATGTATATGGTCAATTCCATTGTGACTTATGGGACATTTGATACTTTTTTCCACGTAACTGAAGTGCATATCTGGAATAGTAGCTGCACAAACATGGATTTACTTTATTAAACTGTAAGAAGAATGCTGAAACTTACTATATACAAAAATGTATGCTTTCAGCTTGGTTGCATAGGGTGCTAGATCTTCAGAAATGTCACTGTGACTTATGGGACGTCGATGGACCACACAAATTGAGCTCTTTTGTTCAAAGTGCCATAACTATCTCAGTTTTATGACAATGTTTTTAGATTTGGGCTTGGAGATTAACCAGTGATAGGGCTCACTAACAGTACTTGAATTGGACTTGATTCATTTCATTTGTTTCAGTAGTTGTGTGCAATCGTGTGTGACTTATGGGACAAGTGAATGTGACTGATGGGACCCTATCTCATTTCATGGAATTTACATTTCCTCTCAATTACTTTTTAAGTCAAACTTAATTTCAGCATGAAAAAATATTCCCTAATAAGATGACACCTTTAATAATTCATGCCATTGTGTCAAAAATAAATTCAACAAAGGGCAGAAACATCTTTTCATGCACTTCATGTATATAAAGGGAACATTAACCCCCTCAAAAAAAAAAAGCTTCTTAACTTGTCAGCAGGCTTTAAGAACTGTAATCAAACAAGTACAAAATAATCAATAAACAATTACAATCATAAATATTTAGCAAAGAGATGAACAATGAACAATTAGAATAAGAATGTACACACTTTCCATTGTGACTGATGGGACATAATGATAGGACATAATTGTTACAGATATGGGACAAATAAATGTTGCTTTTCTCTATCCGTCTCGTACAGTATGGTAAGAAAGTTACCTTTTCAGTGTGTTACATGTAAGCAAATTAACACATTATTACTGCCATGAAGCATATCAATATTCTCGTTAATATATTCTCTTTCGTGTCGAATGCTGATATTTTTCATTAGTTGTTGATGTTTATGATAAAACGGATATTAGTGCACATGCAAATTTTTGACAAAAACATGAAAATTTTGGCATAAATTCTTACCCTTTTTAAAAATTATTAACTGAACTGTCTAGAAACAATTGCAATTGATTTTTACTATCTATACTTGTATAGTAAAAAGCGTATTCATTTACATGGAAGATTTTACCATTGTCTGTGCAAAAAATATGAAAATAATTGGATTTTCATTAAAATCAAAGATGGCCGCCAAAAATTGCCAATTTGGAACCCCATGGGACACGGTTTGGCAAAGGGAACATCAAGATTCATTAACTATACACTTCAGGCAATACAAAAAAGTTTGTTAAAAAATATATCATGGGGGTGCATGTGAACCCTATCACAAATTCTTTTTAGCGAGCTGCTTGGGTTGATATGTCATCTCTTTCATAGAAATTCAGAATGCCTGTAAGGACATCATCATTTATAGAGTACTGAAGCAATGACGTCAGTTGCCATGGTGTCATGGCGGCCTGGTTCTAAACAAAAGAACCCGAGGGCCATGGTGTCATGGCGGCCTGGTTCTAAACAAAAGAACCCGGGGGTCGTTTCATAAAGCTGTTCGTAAGTCAGGAACAACTTTAAGAACGACTGGTGATCCTTTCTTTATACACGCTAAAACATTGCCAATTTATGATAACATTTACCACAAGGATCACCAGTCGTTCTTAAAGTCGATCTTAAGTTACGAATAGCTTTATGAAACGGTGCCCTGTTACGACTCTCAAAATGATGGTAACAACCAGGGACAACACACATCACCCTTTTTGCAAATACAAATGTGTATAGACGATTGTGCAGCTGCAACTCAGTTTAGAACCGGCCGATTCGATGTCAATGACATCGTGACGTCACACTTCGGTACTCTATATGCGCATGTTCCTTTCTATTGACAGGCGGCAGGAATGATTCTGAGAAAACTTGATTGCAAGCTTCTGAACAACTTTTTGGCATTTACAGGGGCTGGTAGGGAGTGCTGTATGTGCCTTTTTAACAGCTCTGTTCATGGTAGCCTTATGCACCTGAGGACTGGTGCTCTTATTTTGACAGGATCCAGAGGGTCCCTCAACTACTGTACAAAATTTGTGACTGATGGGACATTGCAATAGGTCAAGTTTCCATGGAACTATATACCAAGTTCACATCATATGTAAAACAGTGGATGCATACTCTAAGGGACAAGAAAACCAAGAGATTTATCTAGACCTAAAAGATTAATAAAAGCTAGGGTGAAACAAACCCAATTCACCTGTGCTCAGCTTTGCATTTTAGCGATCATATTCAGTTTTCTTCTTCTTTCTGGGCTGTGCACACATTGCAAGTTTTTTTTTTGTTCCCATGCACTGCCTATGATATTCTGACTGTTTTTTTCTGACAGTCAGCAGACTGCCCTCCAGCTTTTAAGCATTCGTGTCTCTCTCTTTGCTGTCATGGACAGCTTTAAGGTGGCATGGTTTACGAACTGTTTATGTGACTTATGGGACTTGTGACTTATGGGACTTAAATGTATGTCCCCCCAGTAGAGCTATTTCAAGTCCAATGCAGATGCAGCTTGATTTGTTGATGCAAGCATGTACTGTAGTAGATAAAAAAGTCCAATGCTTGTCTGCAGGAGTCTATGGCAGCATATGAGGTAAACTTAATGCTCAAAACTGTGACTTATGGGACATCGAATATACACAAATTGAAATGTATTTTGTGCCTCACCGTTTCACTGCAGCATGTAAAACAATACAGCTAATGGTAAATTACTGCTTGGAGGTCACATGGACAGTGGAATTTTTCATCAGCACCCTTTGCATGCCAGGAGCCAGAGATGGGTGAAAGTTGTACACTTTCTATGAAATCTTAGTACCAAAGTGCAACAGAGTGCACATTGTGTATTTTATGAATGAATCAGGGTATAGTAAATATAAATGTGCTTTTGTAAACCTTAAACTGTATACTTATAAACAGTATAAACAAAATTGCTCAGAAAAGAAATTTTTAAAAATGGAAAAATGCAACTTTTGGCTGGAATTGACCATATATAAAAATGTAACTGGGCGTGGCCGTTCACCTACAATTTAAGGGGCAAAGCCCGGTAGGTACATAATTCACAGGCCACCATCTCCCGGCAAGAATCTACTTATTACAGAAACTAAATATATAAAAAAAAATGTATATATAAAAATGTAACTGGGCGTGGCCGTTCACCTACAATTTAACGGGCAAAGCCTGGTAGGTACATAATTCACAGGCCTCCATCTCCCAGCCAGAATCTAATTATTACAGAAACTAAATATATAAAAAATGTATACATAAAAATGTAACTGGGCGTGGCCGTTCACCTACAATTTAAGGGGCAGAGCCCGGTAAGGTACATAATTCGCAGGCCACCATCTCCCAGCCAGAATTTAGGTATTACAGAAACTAAATATTAAAAAATATATAAAAATGTAACTGGGCGTGGCCGTTCACCTACAATTTAAGGGGCAGAGCCCGGTAGGTACATAATTCGCAGGCCACCATCTCCCAGCCAGAATCTTCTTATTACAGAAACTAAATATAAACAAAATAAATATGTATCTGGGAGTGGCCGTTCACCTACAATTTAAGGGGCAGAGCCCGGTAGGTACATAATTCGCAGGCCACATTCTCCCGGCAAGAATCTACTTATTACAGAAACTAAATATATAAAAAAAAATGTATATATAAAAATGTAACTGGGCGTGGCCGTTCACCTACAATTTAACGGGCAAAGCCTGGTAGGCACATAATTCACAGGACACCATCTCCCAGCCAGAATCTACTTATTACAGAAACTAAATATAAACAAAAATGTATCTGGGAGTGGCCGTTCACCTACAATTTAAGGGGCAGAGCCCGGTAGGTACATAATTCGCAGGCCACCATCTTCCAGCCAGAATTTAGGTATTACAGAAACTAAATATATAAAAAAAAAAATGTATATATAAAAATGTAACTTGGCGTGGCCGTTCACCTACAATTTAACGGGCAAAGCCTGGTAGGTACATAATTCACAGGCCTCCATCTCCCGGCAAGAATCTACTTATTACAGAAACTAAATATATAAAAAAAAATGTATATATAAAAATGTAACTGGGCGTGGCCGTTCACCTACAATTTAAGGGGCAGAGCCCGGTAGTTACATAATTCACAGGCCACCATCTCCCGGCAAGAATCTAATTATTACAGAAACTAAATATATAAAAAAAAATGTATATATAAAAATGTAACTGGGCGTGGCCGTTCACCTACAATTTAAGGGGCAAAGCCTGGTAGGCACATAATTCACAGGACACCATCTCCCAGCCAGAATCTACTTATTACAGAAACTAAATATAAACAAAAATGTATCTGGGAGTGGCCGTTCACCTACAATTTAAGGGGCAGAGCCCGGTAGGTACATAATTCGCAGGCCACCATCTCCCGGCAAGAATCTACTTATTACAGAAACTAAATATTAAAAAAAAAATGTATATATAAAAATGTAACTGGGCGTGGCCGTTCACCTACAATTTAAGGGGCAAAGCCTGGTAGGCACATAATTCACAGGACACCATCTCCCAGCCAGAATCTACTTATTACAGAAACTAAATATAAACAAAAATGTATCTGGGAGTGGCCGTTCACCTACAATTTAAGGGGCAGAGCCCGGTAGGTACATAATTCGCAGGCCACCATCTCCCAGCCAGAATTTAGGTATTACAGAAACTAAATATATTTAAAAAAATGTATATATAAAAATGTAACTTGGCGTGGCCGTTCACCTACAATTTAAAGGGCAAAGCCTGGTAGGTACATAATTCACAGGCCACCATCTCCCGGCAAGAATCTACTTATTACAGAAACTAAATATATAAAAAAAAATGTATATATAAAAATGTAACTGGGCGTGGCCGTTCACCTACAATTTAAGGGGCAGAGCCCGGTAGTTACATAATTCACAGGCCACCATCTCCCGGCAAGAATCTAATTATTACAGAAACTAAATATATAAAAAAAAATGTATATATAAAAATGTAACTGGGCGTGGCCGTTCACCTACAATTTAAGGGGCAGAGCCCGGTAGGTACATAATTCACAGGCCACCATCTCCCAGCCAGAATCTACTTATTACAGAAACTAAATATAAACAAAAATGTAACTGGGCGTGGCCATTCACCTACAATTTAAGGGGCAGAGCCTGGTAGGTACATAATTCACAGGCCACCATCTCCCGGCAAGAATCTACTTATTACAGAAACTAAATATATGAAAAAAATGTATATAAAAATGTAACTGGGCGTGGCCGTTCACCTACAATTCAAGGGGCAAAGCCTGGTAGGTACATAATTCACAGGCCACCATCTCCCAGCCAGAATCTACTTATTACAGAAACTAAATATAAACAAAAATGTATCTGGGAGTGGCCGTTCACCTACAATTTAAGGGGCAAAGCCCGGTAGGTACATAATTCACAGGCCACCATCTCCCAGCCAGAATCTACTTATTACAGAAACTAAATATAAAAAAAATGTATACATAAAAATGTAACTGGGCGTGGCCGTTCACCTACAATTTAAGGGGCAAAGCCCGGTAGGTACATAATTCACAGGCCACCATCTCCCAGCCAGAATCTACTTATTACAGAAACTAAATATAAAAAAAATGTATACATAAAAATGTAACTGGGCGTGGCCGTTCACCTACAATTCAAGGGGCAAAGCCTGGTAGGTACATAATTCACAGGCCACCATCTCCCGGCAAGAATCTACTTATTACAGAAACTAAATATTAAAAAAATGTATATATAAAAATGTAACTGGGCGTGGCCGTTTACCTACAATTTAAGGGGCAAAGCCCGGTAGGTACATAATTCACAGGCCACCATCTCCCAGCCAGAATCTACTTATTACAGAAACTGAATATAAAAAAATGTGCATATAAAATCTGACTGGGCGTGGCCGTTCACCTACAATTTAAGGGGAAAAGCCCGGTAGCTACATAATTCACAGGCCACCATCTCCCAGCCAGAATCTACTTATTACAGAAACTAAATACAAAAAATATATGAAAATGTAACTGGGCGTGGCCATTCACCTACATTTTAAGGGGCAAAGCCCGGTAGGTACATAATTCACAGGCCACCATCTAATGTTGTAACCCGCAAGTGAAAACCCGAACCGTACCGTCCCGTATAATCCAATAATTTGCAAGCGGGACCCGCTGACCCGTCGGGTTTTAACCCGCAAGTAAATTTATCTTTGAAAAATGAAAATTATTTCTGCAATCCCCACACTATACAGGCTCAAATCACGAAAATATATGCCAACTACTAACCTAGCCTAGAGTGAATTTACTTACAATTTGCAAATTCGCCTTTTATTCCGGAGAGAAAATGTTTTTTTTGGTTACTTTGTACCCGAAATGGGTCGGCTCTGATCTCGTAATCGAAAGCATTGCGCAATTAACTCCTCGGATCGGAGCCGCAGCTCAGCGCGCGCTAGCTACATGATATGTAGCCCAGGCTGCCCAGCAAATTCGATGTTCAGTTTCCCGTCGCCCGCCCGCGTTATGAAATTTGGACCGCGTTTAAAAATCAAATTCTGAAAATAATTCATTATTTTACTATTTTGACATAGATCTAGATTCAGAACTGATATAAAACATTAATATAAGCTTTTCAGTCACAATTACTTGTATATCATGTAAGTACCTGTAATTCTTTTCTTGTTTTTTTCTTGTGAATGGAATGACACTGCATGCTCAACCACACCTCGAGCGATGTTCGTGCAGGCTCCACTCAACTTCACTTCTGCTACACTACGCTCTACCTACCCGATGTAGCGGTAGTGAAGTGGATTGGAGCCTGCACGAACATCGCTCGAGGTTTGGTCGAGCTACCTCAACAAATCCCATAGTCTAGTAACCTCGCATTGGTGAGTTGTCATACGGCATATCAGACAAAAAAAATCATCAAACAAAACTCGATCTGTTTTACAAGGCCGCCGGGGGTCTCACGCACGTACGCATTGGCGCTTGTACTAGCTAGCCAGTCTGAGCTCTGTCTCTCTGCCAGAGCTCTGGGGGACAATTCGCTCTGTAAAGGACTCAATGATGGTGATTTTATGTTTCAGACAGAGTTTATATTTCGGGAATATTATTCAAAACTGCCGATAAAGTTAGATGATTTCTTCATTGTCATGTATATTTAAGTTATGAATGAGTTCATTCTCACCAAATTTAGACTCCCCCATAGAGAAATGCAATTTTCGTGGAGATCTGCGTTTTCAAAGAACATCAGGAAAAGTTAGGGTATGTGGGCCTTTATTACATGGCCAAGTACTGGAATTAGATGGAGTAGAAATTAGATATTGAATTCATTTATATCCAAGTTCAACTCATAGTCACACCCACACAAACACACCCACATCCAAGATTCTAAGCATGAAAAAAATAACTTTAAAATCATGCAATATTAAACAATAAGTAATAATTAATTTAATAAGTGAACAGGGATTCCTCAAAATACAAAAACGTAGCATTTGAAAAGAGCCCCCGAAATGAAAAAAATAGCCTCCAAAACGGTAGAAATGGAGACCCTGAAATATTACCAAAAAAATGAAAATGGAACCCCCGAAAAAAAATTATTGATTTGCTCCCTGGCTTCAAGACAGTTCCACAGAATAAAAGTGCGTTCAAAGGTTACAAAAGGTCAAACTTTTATCTTCTGGAAAATAATGAATAATGAAATCCTCATTATGAGCTGGAAAAAATGGGACGGGAAACTCGACATCGAGTTTCATTGGCCTATGCGATTGCTTTTGACTAGACTGTGCTGCGCTGCACTGGCACGCGCTCCTTCTTCTAAAGAGCAACTCAATGTATTTATGTCGAACTGTCTCAGTCCTGTTCACTGTTCACAAGACAAAAATACGCCAGCATTTTTTAAAAAGGAAATATCTACGTCTCTGAAAGAATCTGCCACGTAAGAAGCACATGATCCTAACTCAATTTTCATAGTTAATGTTTTTATTATGCGTCGTTACTTCTCCCTTTTTTTTCGCATGACGGTCTGCGGGTTTGAGAATGAACTCGGCCCGGCCCGCAACCCGCGATCGGGGGCATACCGGCAGGTTAACCCGTACCGCAACGGGGACGGGTTACAACATTACCACCATCTCCCCGCCAGAATCTACTTATTACAGAAACTAAATATTAAACAAATGTATATCTAAAATATATAACTGGGCGTGGCCGTTCACCTACAATTTAAGGGGCAAAGCCCGGTAGGTACACAATTCACAGGCCACCATCTCGCAGCCAGAATCTAATTATTACAGAAACTAAATATAAAAAAGTGCATATACAATGTAACTGGGCGTGGCCGACTGGCCGTTCACCTACAATGTACAATTTAAGGGGCAAAGCCTGGTGCACTGTAGGTAAATAATTCACAGGCCACCATCTCCTAGCCAGAATCTAATTATTACAGAAACTAAATATTAAAAAAATGTATACATAAAAATGTAACTGGGCGTGGCCATTCACCTACAATTTAAGGGGCAAAGCCCGGTTGGTACATAATTCACAGGCCACCATCTCCCAGCCAGAATCTTCTTATTATTCAAACTTAAATTTAAAAATATATAAAATCTAGAAATAAAAATATATACAACGATCACGTGACCTGAAACTTCTTGATTACCTATATGTCCAAGTTTCATGAAATAGGCCCATATAAAACATTTCAAAACCTTCTTGTTGGTTAAGATTTCCATGTTGATACCCCAAGCGCTGTGGTGTAGCGGTTCTGACTCTCGCCTTGTAATCAGAGGGTCGTGTGTTCGAATCCCACAATGGCCTAGCGTCCTTTGGCAAGGCGTCAATCCACTATTTGCCACTCTCCACCCAGGTGTTAAATGGGTTAAATAGGATGCGAAAGCCTATGTAGTATGCCTAGCAATTGAGTCTTGGAACTCTTGTTGAAATGCTCCCCAGGGAGTGGAGGTGCATAGATTGCATGCGGGCATGCAAGGATCCGATGACCAGGATAATAATATATCTGTAAAGCGTCTAGAGACGTCCTTCCGATGTGTTAAGCGCTATATAAATGCGGATTATTATTATTAAGCACGGTCAAAGTTTAGTGAACACAAATGACCTTTGACCTTAATCATCTGACGTGAAACTCATGGATTGTGATCTATAAACTTTCAAGTTAAGATGACATTTAAAAAGAATACCCTCAATATAGTCAAAGTTCATTGACCCTTAAGACCTTTGACCTTAATCATGTTACCTGAAAGTCATCGAAGACGATCAATGAAACTTGGTCACTCTTATGTGCAAGTTTCACGAACTAGATCCACAAATACTCTTGAAGTCATGATATTTCAAAAGCTTGGTTAAGATTTTATAGGGACACGTCATCCGCAATTCATGTACGTTGAATACCATTCGCTTTCCCTATAAGGCACGCACCTGTATCACGATCATTTCGGAGCAGCGAAGAAAAATGTTGCTGAGGGTGGGGTAGATTATTCTGTTGGATCGCTGATCGTTATTCTTCAGTTCTGCAGCTCTGCATGTACACACGTACGTACGATAATACTCAAATTGTGCAATTGTGATATATCGCATTATTATTGTCGTGAAAATACGGCCAAGTTTGATTTGTATTTGATCTCAGAAATCATTGGAAATTTATCTCTTTGCTTCTGAGTTTGATATTACTTGACAAAATAAAATATGGATACTATACACCTATCAGACACATCTATGGCCGACTTGTCGTTGGGTGATATCGACATGCTGCACATGTAGGCCGACTGGCTCATGCTTCTAAGGAACGGGGAAGCGGGGTTGCCCCTGCAAGATCCGGGGTAAAAACTGCACAAGAGCCTGCCGTTGTGGGGAAAGGCGGCTGTGTCGCAACAGGCTTTTTCCAAGCCTACTCAACTCACCAATTGCCGCCCACTGCAGGTTTTCAAGCAATCGTGGATGACCGTTACTATTCGAAATTTTTTCGAAAGCAAGGCCCGTTTGTATCTGTACATCGAGTTCTCGGGTTGCCGACGATGTACGGAGAATTGCGAATACTTGAGCCAGGCCGAGCTCGAAACCACGTTTGGCCACTTTCGTATCCCTTTGTTGATACCCCCAAACATGGTGACAGTTCATTGACCGAAAATAACCTTTGACCACAGTCAAGTGATTTAAAGAAATTAGAGCAATAAGTATCATTTAGTGAACAAATTAGCATAATTAATTAATCGAAAAATATATATTTTACCTATTCACTTCATTCTCTACCATCGTGCAAATTTTCCTTGCGATCATGTGATCCAAAGTGAAGATCTTAAGGGAGGCTAAAATGCCCCCCCCCCCCTGTAAATGACAAGAATCCAAATACCCCTGGATTATTAGGGTTAATGTTCAAATGACAAAGTGACCTACCACCCCAAACCAACAATAAGTAACCAGGTAAGGTTCTCTGTAAATAGCTAAAAGTGTAATTTAGTCTCCAAAAACAAAAAATTGAAAACAGCTTATCTGAATGAGCAATTCTTCTTCATACTGTGAAAATTTGAAGTCGTGAAGTTGAATAAATGAAAAGATACAAGAGTTTCTTGGACACTACTTTTTTCGGACTGCTTGGAAGTTTCACTGAGATTACACAGTATGCACATCTCATGCTTGAGTGAACCCCAAACTTCAAACTTTGTTTTCTCCTTATTTTTGAAGCGCTTGCTGAATTTCCTCTGCATTCGATCAAGTACTTGTAATGGTTATTGTTGGTCAATTTTAACATATTATATATCATTTTAAAGCTTACAAAGTGAATTTTCAAGCTCAATAAAAATCGCAATATTCATTTTGGTCGACTTATTGTTGGTTTTGGGGTGGCAGGTCACATATTATTTCATATTATATTACCTGCTTGAATTTTGATCGGATCTTTTGAACAATGTCCCAGTACTTGACACTATTTGGCTCTTCTTTTGGCAGTTCTTGAATGATGCTGATTAAGCTTTCAATAATCTTCAAAGGCCTAAAAAAAATGGAAGACAACATTAGATCTGAATTTTAGAGATACAGACTGCAGTAAGATATCTTTACAGATTTACATAGTGAAAGGATTCGGCTAGACTAACAAACTCTATTTGGCAGCTGTTTTCAAAATCAAAATTGAATTGGGTGTGAAGGGCTGTGCTTTCAAATATGTCTATCAAGATAACTAAACACTCTTTCAGGCAAGCGTCATATCATTGCTCCACTTACATAAAAAATTGCACTTCATGAATATGTCCTAAAACTTAATGTTGATGATATGAAATTTAGTGTTTTAGTTGATTTTTTTTCACGATCTCACATGAAAATTAATTTTGGTAAGGATCACGACTGAAATGAAATAGCTAAAGGTGTGTTTCCTTTTAAAAATATAGGCCTACAGAGGGGCCGCATAACGGTTTTCAAAGTGGGGGGGGGGCTGAGCCAAAAGTAGGGGGGTTGACCATGCAAAAAATCACAATCCTATGGTCATTTTTACGTTTTTGTACAAGGTTTTGGAAAAAAGTGGGGGGCCCCCCCCCGCTTCCGCGGCCCCTGCTACATGAAAACAAATATCAAGTATTGGGATAGGGTGACAATTTTAGATTTTAATCTTTGTAGCTTTTTAGAATCTTTAAGACAAGTATCATAAGTGTTGTCCTTATGCAGAGCTCTACATTAGCAGTGGTCCAGGGCAACCAAAAATGAGAGTAGGGCCACCAAAATTCTGCCACCAAGTCCACACTTGGTGGTCTGGTTGGGCTACCAAAGTTTTGATAAAATGTAGTGTTTTCTATTGTTATAGGGCCACCAAAGTTGCTTGGCAGGCTACCAAGAATGTGAAATGAATGATTTTGGTGGACCGATCAGGCCACCAAGAAAAAGATTTAGTGTGGTGCCTTGCCATATGATGTTGACTCTTTATGACGATTATTCTATACATAGGGACTTTTATGAATAGTAAGTCTATGATTTAGCTGACCTAGCAAGTACCGGTCAGTACCAAATGGACCCAATCATAAAAGCATCCCGTTCTCCACCACTCTCTCACCTGGTAACATTCTTATCATCTTCCGGTTTATTCTTCAGCACAGCTCGCCATGTTACGATGAAACCAAAATAGAAGCCCAATTCATCGCCAATCTGTCTTCCTTTCTCTATGCCCATGGTTAGGCCCTGCTCTCTGCCCAGCTCCTCCCCTTTCTGGAAGCCTTCCTCAAAGCCAGCAGCTTGGCACCTAAAATTGACCACCAGCAAAAAAAAAAAGAAGGAAATTACAAACCTTGAAAGCAAAGAATACATGGTGAAGCTTATTCACCCAAGGTAGCTACGTCAGCTGCTTATTACTGCGAGCCCTGTATAATTAGCAATTTTAGCCTTCTTCATTCTCAAACTTGGAGCGAGCTAACAAGAAAGGGGAAGGTCCTATTTTTAAAGTCTTTGGTTTGACTCGGCCGGGGTTCGAAACCCATGACATCTTGTTCATGAAGCAGGCGCTCTACCACTGAGCCACCATGCATGGTGGCTCAGTACACGCATAGAGATGGTATTATGTGTCTCTCAGAATTGCTTAATTTTAGAAGTTAAAGATAGGAAGGGTAACTCGGTAAATCAATATGCTTCAAGAGAGTGCTCATCTCATCATCTGCAATATAGAATTTGTCATAGGCCTAAACTAAAGACTTGGTGGCGACCATGGACATGGTAACATCGGAGTGGGGGCATGCCCATGCCAGACACGACCGCAGACTGGTCGGACAATTTAAACCGTGTTGAATTGCGATTTGATTGTCCAGCTGAGCGATAAGTATACTGAGATGGGGGAGGGAGGCGAATGGCCGTAGTCAGACACAATTGCTGACCAGACAATTGAAACCATGCATTGAAACCATGCATGAGGTGCACTGTTTCAATTGTCTGGCCGAGTCTAACCTCTAGATCCAATCAACATTGCAAAACGTTTCCTTGACAAAACAAAGGCAAAGTCAGGATGCTGAAATAGTCATCGTTAACGTTAGTATTTTGCAAAGTAAAATCAAATTACAAAATTGCTTTGTCAAAATATGCAGAATCTACTAGTTTAACCTACCCATGATTCTACATGTTAAGGTTTTTTGCAGTATTTTTCCTTCTAAAATTTCCTTTTGCAAAGAAATTAGAAATTTGTTTCAGTCTTTGTTGAATATCTAGGCCTATTTGTCTATTTTTTTCAATGTTAATTTTCAACGTCCATCTAAATATATATATCTTGTATAACTTTGCATTGTTGAAGCAAGAGCCAAAAATTTCCCGGTCATATTGTGATGTGAACAGGATTTTTTTATCATGCACAAGCATTGGCACGAAGCTCTATGTGGGAGTAGCATAATGTTTAAAAATAGAAGTTCCGAGCAAAGTGAGTGAGAATTTTTTTTTACCTTTTCATACTTGATTTTGACAATGTGACATTCAGAAAATAACATATCTTACATTTATTTTTTTGTCTGGAAAAAAGCTGGTCGTGAAACTTTTGGGGCCATGCTCCATAAGTCCCAACCCTTCCATTTGTAAGCCAGTGCCATGTGAGTGGGGTCTGGGGAGGAGCCCCGGAACCTCTCGAGATTAAGCCATTTTAAACTTTAAAGATGGCCGCATTTTTCAATGAAATCATGGATAGGGGTGATACAAAACACAATACTTCAATGCAGAGGCGTAATAAGCCAGTTCACGGTTAGCTCATGATCAACTTTTCTCTAATGACCTTTGTGATTTTTCATTAGGATAAGCACTATCATTTTCAAATGGAGATGTTGCGTAAGCTTTACCTGTAGAGTATTCAAATTCTATGAACAAAAGGCATTGTATAGACCAAGTGACTAGAATAGTACATCAGGGATAAAGTTTGGAAATCTGTTTTATTGTCTGCCTTTGGCACATTTGACTATTGTTTAGGCTACTGTCAAATACCAGTGATTATGAAAGCTCTATTTATTACTCTTCAGCTTGGATATGATAAATTTTTTGAAAGGAATACATGAATCATCATCAAATCACAAATGCCTGTCAGTGAATTTGAAAGCCACCTTCATGGTTGTCTCCAATGACCTTTTTCTGCTCGTGCGCAGTTTACAACCATGAACAGGCTTATTAACCAAACACTCTGAGGGAGCACAACATGGGAAATTTTCTAAAAAGTCACGAGCGAGCAAGAAAATTTTGGCCTTGTGGAAATAAAATTCTAAGTTATTAAATGAAATTAAAAGGGGCATGTCTAGCCCTTGGCTAGGGACATTGACATAGGCAATGCTTGGACAGCAACTAAGGAACCTCTTGAAGTTCAGTGATTTATTGTCCCGATTGCAATACACACGTGGATGTGATATGTGGTCATCCCCCATCCCATTCTTTCTTCCCGGTCTTCATTTTTAATCCTTGGCAGCCCGGACGTGCTCTTGTATTCTTCTTTATCTGTTTTCAATTCAGCTTTCCCCCAAGCATTTTACTTAGCTCATTCTATTCTACCTTATTTCCCTCGTTTCTTTTTCCCTTTTCTCTCCCTTTCCCACCATGAATTCCCATTCCATTTTGTCATCTCTTTTCTCACTCATTTAATAGTATTTCAGGATGATTTCTTCTTTCTCACATGTTCTTTATTACTTCCTTTTCATGCTTTTCCACCTTCCTTCCGATTTACCTATTTTAGTATTTACTCTTCATTTTCGATCTTTCCCTTTTCTTTTACTTTTTTTCTTAAATTCCCTTTCCCTTTCTTTCTCCCCTTCCCGGTTCCCCCATTTTGTTAATTATCCTGGTGAGCTCCGCCAGGAGGGGCAGAGTGCCCCCCACCTGTGTTACACACGTGGTCTTCGAGCTTTGCATTTATCTCAATCTCTAGTCTAGTCTAGTAATTTTTCTAGTCCACTCATCTGCAGCTGCATTCCGTTTTTTTTTTCACTGGCATTGGCAAACTGGCTGGAGCTGGCAAAACAAAAAAAGCAGGATTGGCCAGCATGGCAGCCTGTATGGAGGCTATCAAATGCAAGTGCACATATAAAATACATTCATGATAATCATAACGTTACAGATACAGAAGAAGAGAGATCGCATGCAAAGTCAAATACAAACAAAAAATAATGAATGACTAAAATGAGAGCCTACACAGAATTGAATATGTGGGACAAATACAAAGTCACAGGGAAAACACAGTAATAATAACAATTTTTAACTATAACATCGCAATAAAACGTCATGGAATTCAACAAACCTATTTTCTGCCATTACGACATTATCGAAAATGTCACTGTCATCACACATTGAATCGTTATCCTCTTGAAATTGAGCCATTTCAAGCTGCGTCTACGTTGTATCGTCTGAGAAATGAATGAGACGATGCGTGGTGTTGTTGTGGCAGCATGCAGCATGCAATGATCGAGGTCTTCTTCCGGGAATTACGTGCATAGTACACAAACCACGTGGGTTGAAATTGGCGCTGCGTGTATTATATGTAGGCCGGGCGGCGCTCTGGGGACGCGGGGCGAATCCCCCCCCCCCCCCCCGGTTCCTCAGGTTAATTACAAACATAACAAAAAAGCGAAGAAAATGAAGGGAGCATAAAAAATATGATATGTTTTGGCGGTATGGTTATTAAAGTGTGTGTGTTTGTGGGGGGAGCTATATAAGGCTGTGCAGCATGCAAAAAAAAACACAATCAGGGCTGAAGCCCCACCCCATTAACCCCGGTTCCGCGACATCTGATATATATATATATATATATATATATATATATATATATATATATATGTAAACATCTCTGATATCTCTGACTCGGGGACAATGAATAAGCGCTGGCAGCGGGCCGGGCGTTGATGGGCTAGGGGGCAAAGTGCATGGGGAGAAAATTATGCCCCAAACTTTGAAAGGCAATTATAATACAGCATTTTGCCCTCTGTTAGTGCGATGAATAGTTGAACAATTTGTTTTGTGCATTAAAAGTCAAAATAATAATAATAAATTCATCACAAGCCGCGATCACCCCTCCGTCAATCATAAGTTTCTAATGCTAATGCGAAGCGCGACGTGAGCGATATAAATTTTTAATTAAACATTTTACCTGAAAATGGGAAATGGAAAGATTGTTTTGTAGGAATAATAAACAGGGTAATAATGAGAGCTGATTTTTTTTTTTACATTCAGACCGGAAAATGCACGTGATGCCTATAAACCAATACAGCGAGCGCGAAGCGCGAGCTGAATCAGATCACATGCACAGAGGGGCACGACGGGTTGTGACTGAGAGTGCCCTCCTATTATAGGTATTATAGACATCATCTTTGCAGCCAACATAATCAATACCGCAAAGACGCTCATTCCACAGGATTCCACAACCCTCAGTCTGTTCCGATCGTTCTTATAGAAGTAGGGCCTAGCTACTCTAGCTATTATGTTCACATAATTATCTCAATCTGATTATCCTAAGTAGGTCATTAAAATGAGGAGATATTGAAAACTGGCTGCTAATAATAATAGCCCAAAGCACTAGCTTATTCTCACATTTTGTTAGATTCCTACAACGTCCTTCAAATCATTCCCTCAATCCAAATTGTTTCTTTATTTGTTTAGCGTCAAGGGATACGGGAGGTGTTTTTTCGTATCTGTAAGCACATCTCAGCCAAAGAATTTTGAGGGGAGCATGGCGTGTCTGACAAAAAGTTGTCAGAGAGCGAAGCGAGTGAGTAAAAATTTAGAAATTTTTATTATAAATATCAAATTTTGTGATAGATTTTAAAATAATAATCAGAGAATAATATTACATTTCGACCTTCTATTTTTCCTTTTCTTTCTCTCTCTCTCTCTCTCTCTCTTTTTTTGGGGGGTGCTCCAAGCCCCCCTCCCCCATTTGTGCGCCACTACATTCTCAGTTATTCATGATAGAAAAGGGGAACAGGAGTCTGTTGCAGAAAGAGTTGCATTTAAACGCAAATCAAAAAATTAATCGCAAGTCCCAAATGCGCGCTGTTGAATGGTTGAAAATCAAATTGCGCATGATTTTTAGAGTAACGATTGATTGCAACTCTTTCTGCAGCGGGCCCCAGAAAGGGTGGAGCCTAGAGGTAGATGATTTTATGCATACGGACGGACAGATCGATAACGTACGAAAAGGATATAAAGATATAGGGCTATTGTTATTATTATTATTATTATTATTTGTTTGACGTCACCAGTGCCTAGGAGGCTACAAATATATGGAGAATGGGAGAGGGAGAGGGCATTGATATGAGGTAGGAAGTCTTAAAATAATACTAAAACAAGAAATGATAAGAATGATAAGAGAGATATCAACATGAGCAAAAAAAATACAACAAAAGAACCCCAAAATTGAAAACTTTGGAGAAAATGAGAATGACCAGATGAACAAAAACAACAACAATTCCGTAACAAGAATACGGATAAACGGCATTTCTCATGTACAAACATTCTTTTGTTACATCTTGTCACGATAGGCCTATATTTTGTACTGAAGCTGTCTAATTTGTGCTTTATGTGTACATAAACTATACAAACCTTTAAATATTGTAACTTGGTTCGATTAAAAAAATGAAATACGTAAATCATTAAAAAAAGGTCGACTGAAATCGAGTGATCATCGATCAACATTGCATAGAAAAATAACAACCAGCGGAGGTGCCAGGATTTTTTTTTATAATATTATATTTTTATTAATATACAAATATTAATTTTGATTATTGTTTTATTATTGTTTCGGCCTTCATTATGCATTTAAAACATATGGCTTGTTTACAATAATTAAGGGCGCCCGTTTTTCTTTTTAAACAAGATTTACCTTTTAGTGGACCCCTAGTTGTTTTTATTTAAATGTGCGATTTACCCGAAGATGTGGGGTACAGTATAAACAGATCTATTTGGATTTTTTGTGTGTGAATTCTTGAAATTAAAAGCTAAACACTAAGAAATAGGGTTTCAAATTTGATTCCTATATAGGGATTAGTATAGCAGCTGCACCCCGCACCCATATAATGCAGGTGCATATTAAAATGATTCAAATTTGAACCTTTATTACCAAAGGAACAAAGAACAAGAAAAGTAATGAGAAGAATCATGTCCCCCTTTGGATTTCCGCCGTTGCCTCATAAAATGTTTAATTAAAAAACAAAATCCAAGGACACGGCCCGTCTATCTAGTCATTACTAATGGGTGCAATTATGCTCGAATCTGTGCAGCATATTACACCCTATATCTAATAGGCATGATTGGGTGCAGTGTTAAACCTTGCAATAAAGGTTCAAATTTGAATCATTTTATTATCCTGGGTGCAAGTAATAATAAAAAAGTGCATTTTGCACCTTTTTCCACAGTTAGGGCGCAAGGGTACACCCTATAGGAGGTTGGTTCAAGTGTTTCATTTATAGGGTTAAACAAAATCTTAGTGTGTATATAGGCCTTATATTCTAAATAATTAAGACGAAAGATATGGAAAACAAGACAAGAAAAGAACAAGAGAAGTAATGAAGAGAACCATGTGTAAGGATATAGATAACAACATGATGTCGGAGTAACCTGCAGGCACAGACCCTGATTGAAACTTTGATCAACAAGTGTGTCTCCACTCAAAGACTATAGCACATACATGTACAAAACTTGCTGTTTCGAAGTACACAATTTATTAAGGCACGAGTAGGCTGCAATCCAGACCCTTTACTCGAGTGAAGGGTTTGCACAGCAGACTAATGTCGGAGTGCCATATAATTAAAAAACCTATTAGCTATTAAACAAACTTTGAACCTTCATGTCTCGTGTTGATTACACGAATGATACCATTATTGCCTCAGTCACACTTACACACCAAACCTGCAAACGATTGCATTTTGGCCATCATATAGAAATCATATCGATACTCCTATCATTGGGCATGTCTCGTGGGGTGTGACTGAGGGCTCACCGGTTTTGCGCACTTGGCATGCTTGGAGAAATAAGAACGCCTTCGTTTTTGTGGTCTTTGGAAATTGACATGGGAAGCAATTAACTACACGAAACATTATCCAAACAAAACATCAACGCGGCCATATCGAATAATATCCGTGTACGATTCCACCAAGTTAATTCTTTGCTCGAATTTCAAGATCGCTTGTAGAAGATTAAATGTTATTTTTTGGCTTGCTATTTGGAACGTGAAATCAGATGGATCGGAGTGTTTATTAAGTCTGATGTAAGTAGATGTTAATCTCCTTTGTCGTTGCTTAGAAAATGAATTGTTGGGTTTGATCTCTTGGCTTATTGCAGAGACACGAGGATATTCATGAGAATCGCGTACGCTGATTTTTATTAAAACCACGATTTGAGGGGATGTGAGCAAGTTTGGAAAAAGCAATATACAAGTCGTGTAGGCTGAGTTGCCAGTTCTGCTGGCCCTGTTCTTTAGAAAGATTGGTAAGGAGCTGGACATAGGAGTCATAATATTTACAAATAGGGCATGTCCAATAAGGAACTCATCCTCGTGATATTTTGTTGTGGTTTGAAATGTGATTCTGCTTCATATTCGACACTGGGTAAGCAATTTCTCTATTTTTTTTGAAGGTATCACAATATTTAAAAGGTTTAGAAGGTACTCGAGAAATGGAAAGAATTTACAACAAACAAGGTATCGGCCACTTCAACTTAAATGGCAAACACACAGATACGAGAAAGTGACTGAAATAAGGGGAGCGGATTGGTGACAAAATATCGGTATTCAACATCTTTAAAAATATATATATAAAACATTCCACCACGTTACTTAACAACCAAATGTTAATCTTAATCAGCAACACTCTTGGCCGGAAAACTCTCCCCAAAGGTAGGGGGGGACCAGGGGCGGATCAATGATTTTTTCCCCGGAAAATTTGACGAGCCAAAAGAAAGAAGAAAAACGAAATAGCTTATCACCCAAAATAAATTTGACAAGCAAGCAAAAAAAAAAAAATCACCCAAAATTTAAGGTCATTTTGAATGATGTATTTTTTCCATCATAAAAGACCATAAATAGTAGATCGGACTTTTGATATTGTGCCCCCCCCCCCTTACGTACGTGTCCCCCTGTCCCCCCTGAGATTTCCGCCCATGGCAACACTCCCTTATATCACTTTCAAAATTGTAAATTCAACTCACTTGATAATGTCTGATAGCTTGAAATAATAATACAATTTTAACTGCGTCATTACATTAGGCATTTTAAAACGATAATATCCGATATAACTTATAAACGTGCCGATACAACAATATTTTTAGGCACGTACTCGTGTTAACTAGAATTTTAACAACTTTTAACTTTTCATTATTCAGTAGTTCTTTATACCATTCATCAGTAAGTCTACTCTAATGCTAGAATGGTAATGAATTCTTAATGTTTTTTCATTTTAATCGTTTTGATTTGTCGCCCTCCTGTACCGCTAAACAAAAAGATAAATTTTCAACAGTTGCCCAAGGAAATATGACCCAAACTACAGATACGAAATCATTCTATAAGCAAGCTCACTGCAAAAACACCGGTGTTAATTAAACACCAGCCTGGTAAATATCGTTCAACACCATCTAGGTGTTGAAACAGCATCGGTTTGGCGTTATGCTAACACCAATTTGGCATTTAAGCAACGCCAATTAGTGATAAACCAATATCGTATTGATTCTAAACTGGTGGTGTTTCAATAACACTTCTCTGGTGTTTTCCGATATAGATACCAGGCTGGTGTTAAATCAACACCTGCGATTTTGCAGTGTTCATTTAATCACACTACTTCAATATTTTGAGATAATGTTTGTATAATTATGAAATTTCAAACCTCTGATCGTATTCTTCTCGTTTCTTGATTTGAATGCACTTTTTATCTTAGGGCCCCTTGTGAAAGTAATTATATGTTATTACAACAACAAAAACAATAATAATAATAATATTATTATTATTATTACTATTATCATTATTATAATGATAATAGTAATAATAACAATAATAATAATGATGATATTAATAATATTATTATTATTATCATCATTATTACTACTACTACTACTACTACTACTACTATTACTACTACTACTATACTACTACTACTACTACTACTACTACTACTACTAATACTGATAATAATAATGCTGATAATAATTATTATTATTATCATTATCATTATCATTATGTTTATTATGATTATTACTATTATCATCATCATCATTGTTATTATGAATATACAACCACTCATATCTGCATCAACTTTATCTTTAATTCAATCGTTTTAAAACCCAATTAAGTTTGGGAATGGAAAACATGCAACTGCTCACAAGGAGAAAAGATCATTACTACATAGAACAATGCAATCAATGCGAAATAAAAAAATGCCAATACTATTATTTTGTAATGAATCAAAGAGACATATTTTATGTTTTATACTTCATAATAAATTCATTGTCATATAACATCCACGCAGTTTATCATGTTTATGTTGAAAATCAATTGGTAAAATAATTGAATTTCCTTGTTAAGTCTGTTGAACCTTTCAAGTGTGAATTGAGTGATAAAATTTATTCATAAACCACCCCTTCCCCACTTAGTAGTGCTCTTTTACATACGAAATATGAATTCAATTACAGTAAAATTTATGTTTACTTTGTTTCATGAATGGTGACAGGATATAGACATATATTCCAATTATTTAGATAAATGCTAAAGGCGAGTTTGCATTAATTTGACATGTCGCACAAATATAAACCATAATATTTGGACTTCACTAATAATATTTTATAGAGCAGTCATATTCAGAAGGGGTGGGGGACTTTACCAGGATATGACGCTGCCTTCTATTTTATTGCTGACTTTTGTTTTCAATTGCCTCTTATATCGTAAGTAAGTTGCACACTTCTGTCAATTAATTGGAACAAAATTTCTGAGGCACGATCCAACGACATTCAGCTCTATACGACAAGGCAGGCGCTGGTGTTTAGAGGGGGGGGGGGGGGGGGGCTTATGAGCGCGTGAAGTCCCACCGGACCAACAACAAAAGAAAAAGAACGGTACAAAAGGAAAAATATGTAAAAATTATACTGTTTTCTGAATATCATTTTGTTAAAATCTGTAACAAATACAATTTTCGCTCTCTCGCGACTTTTTTTAAAAGAAATGTTATCCTTTACAGTCCATGACACCTCTGTTGCCGGGGTGGTATTTTTTCTTGCAGGATCATGCCATTCACATTGTCCAGTTTAAATGCAAACACCTCTCATGGTTTAACCATTGTGGTATGCAGCTGGGTAGGTCTATATATTCACCTAGACCAGTCTGAAATCTTTGACTTCTTCGGAGATCCACTCTTTGTTCTCCACTCCATGTATTTGCACACCAAACATCTTGACTGTCTCTGATTGAGACCATTAAGTGTTTACCTGTGGCCGATCGTCTCCCGGTGTTACGGGCTTGAAAATAATACTTAAGATTTGGAAGGAGGCAAATCAAATAAAAAAATATTACAAAATGACAAAACCCACTCGGTCGCTTTGCTCTTTAACAATATTATTATCCCCTTCAGAATCTCATTGTCCGGCTACTCAGACTTAAACAGGAAATTTCAAACGGGATTTAAAATTTCAAAGAAGACATAATCTAAATAAGCAGCACTTGGAGGGGACCTTGAAAAATAGTAAAGTGCATTAAAAGGGAAAGAAAATCAAGCAACTTTGTCTGCAAATTGATGCATTTTTAATAAGACCTTTGAGGGTATATAACGAGTGTCGCATTCAGAGCTCTGTCGCTTTGCTCCCTCCCGTGAACAATTCCTATCAGTTTTTTGTATTGAATTAAATAAAGGGACTTAGGCCTATAATTCATAACTTTGGTGTAAGGGTTCTTATTTCCCGTCTGAATATTGCGCCCCAACATGATCATACCCATGCATTTCAACCTAAATACAGACTTTACCAAAATGTAACGTTTGAAAACATTTATAATTATAATTTCTCTTTTCTTTAGGCGAGGGGAAGGGGGGGGGGGGGGGGGCTCGCTAACTGTACTCATAATCTTCTAACTATATAAGTAAATGCAAATCTATATTTAAAAAAAAAGGACAAAATTAAGTTGCCAAAATATCTGGTGTAAACGCAAGATATTTTGTTGCTACATTATGAATTGTATCCTTAAAAATTGAAGTGAACCCACCCCCCGCTCCAGATGTGTCTTATTATCTACCCTTTTCTGAAGGGGGGGGGGGGGACAAATAATTTGTCCCCTCCAATCATTGTCTTTGCATCCTACGTCACTTAAGTTTTACAAGAGCATAATCAGTATTTCATTAACTACGTTATCAGATTAAGTTCATAATCAATGTGTAATTCAAGTCATGATAACGACTATTTGATAACCACATAACATTTTAATTGTTCGAATGGCACTAGACATTTTAATTGCGTGTATGGTTATCTCACTGTTTGTTTGCACATTGAGTGTAATTGCACCTTAACAACACCGATTCAAATGATAAGCACAAAATAATCGAAAAGTTTATTTATGTCCAAAAGGGGGTTAATCATTTTGTCTCGTTGGAAAAAATGGACATTGCTTTGGCATACACAGTAAAAAAATAAAAAAAGAAGAAATAGCATGTTGTTTAAGCCTGTCACTCTAACAACAAATTGTTAAAACTTTTTTTTGGGAATTGTTTAAACTGTTTAAACAACTTGTTTTTAAGAAGTTTAAACAGTTGTTTAAAATGCTTAAACAGTTATCTAAAAAGTTTAAACAGTTGTTGTTGGATGCGTACTTAAATAACGTGCTTAAATTTTTAAACAGCGTTTTTATAGTGTAGCCATCGATATGAAAGTTTAATTTGAAGATTTAATATTCCGATTATTCCCTTTAAACTTGAGAAAATATATAGGCCCTACTTAAAAATATGATATAAATTTATTCATTAAAAAGGCCAACAGAGAAATATCATGAGAATAATCATCATCATCTTCACTAGACCAAAAGCTTCGGACTTTGTTTTATTGGTGGTTCCGCTAAACTCCGTAGGCTCCACTCATCAAAATGGACAAGGAGAAATGAAAAAAAAAATGTTTTAAAAAACTCCTCAAAGCAGACGGCTGCCAGCTGTCTTCATCATCACTCGTTTTCACCAAAATGGATATATTGCCTTTTGGCATGAACTGATCAATAATCTCATAGCTTTTGAATTATTTGATAGTCGAGCACTTCACCATGTTACCTTCGTTATATGCCTAAGATTAACTGAGTAATTTTGATAATTTCTTTTGTGATCAGCAGCAGTTGTTGATTTTAGTTATCAAAATGGTTGCTAAGCAATGGCATAAGCATAAACATTCTATTAGATAATGCTGATTACCTTGCTTACTGGGCTGAACAATACGAATATTTATTTCCCCATCGATTAAAAATAATCTTATTTGAAGATAATAAATATTATTATGGCAAGTTTGCATTTCTCAGTGTCAGACAAAATTAAAAGGGGGACCCAACCATGGTAATGCACTAATTTGTGTGAAAGTAGAGGAATAAGAAAAATACAATGGAAAAACTTTCAAAGAAACTGGAGAACTATCATGGCCCTTGGAAGCGAGAGTGCTGGGGACCAAAATTACGTTCTTTTTGTAGCGAAACCTCTTTTTTTTTGCAGTCAAATTCACATCAGAACCCCCTGTAAAAAAAAAAAAGACGTTCCCATGGCCCTGAAATCTTTTGATGGGAAAGTCTTATATGTTTGAAAAATGTGATCCAGACTGTGTAAATCTCAAATTGACAAGCTGGTTAGTGTTTGTGTATAAACAACATAGCTGACTCTTAATAAGGAATGTTGTTTTGATGTTTTTATCTCAAGTTCATTTTCCGTCAAGGCAATAAGCAAAATATAACACGAGTAGCACTTTTTTTTTTAATGCACACCTAATTACCAATAATGCGTGAAGCATTTTCATTTATTTGAATGCAGGATAAAAGAGCAATGTAGATTGAATGCCTTGCTCACGGGCAACCCTAACGCGATAGCTCAGTTGGTAGCGTGGAGGTTTCGGATTCCGGTGACTCGGGTTCATTCCCCACTTGGTATGCTAGTGCCCTTTGCTAAGGCATTAATCATCATTACCAGATCCAACGGAGAGAATCTTATGCCGTCGCGACGCGTCGGTCCTCTGGTTGCTTGCTTATAAACATTCATGCTTTCTTAGCAATCAAGTTTAAAATAAAATCACCACCATCTACCATATTCCTAACAGGAAAATGTTGTTCTCCAAAGGTCAAACTTGAATGAGATGACTTGTTGAGATATTTTGCAAGTTATCGGTAAAGGGAAGGGCAGTCCGTTTCTGTTTCTAATGGATATTACTCATGCAGGTCATTTAAAATCCCATAATCGATTACATATTTTTCAACTCTAAAAAAAATTATCAATCTTTGTCCTATTTTGTTTACACTATTACCCATCTGCTGTTGTGATTATATCGTTAATTTTTTTAAGAGTTAAAAAATAGTTTTCAGGCATTTTGCACTTGGATTACTGGAATTCCTTTTAATTGTGTTGAATGATTCTACATCCAGTGAAATAAAATTATGCTCAATATATCATTTTGTATTGGTATTTGATACTTTTCATGATTATATATATTTTTTGTTTTATTATAGATTCATCCGTGAGCATCACAGTCTGAAAATGTCGAGATCAAATCACGAGAGGGCGTCGTCGAAGCGATCGAAAATGGACAGATACACAGAGGACCTGAAGTATTCATTGCGACGTCGACTCTCTGAGTCCGTCGGCAAGGGGACGCTCAGAACAGACGACATCCTAGCTCGCAACCACCGACAAATTGTCTCTGACTTCACCGACCCACGGCAATGGTACTACTCGGCGACCCATGACTACATTATCGCTCTCATGCGCGAAAGTCAGAAACAAAATGGCGGATCAGTATGGGGAAGTGGGAGTCGAAGGACAGAGCGAGGTTCGTCCAGAGAACATTCGTCTTCGACAACGAAGGGCGGACGACAGGGAAGGCACAAGGGGTCGTTTATCGAAATCCCCACCGAGACGTCAGAAGATATTCAAGAAATACGTGGACTTGCTGGAAAAACCCCAGACATTGGTATTCGGGATAAACAGATGCAGTCTGATAAAAGGGGAGAAGTGGAAGGCGATGCGAGATCAGTGCAAACACCAATATCAAAGGATACTAATGCTGACAATAATGAGGACGGGAAGATCGCATTCCTTGATTGTTTCGTGCCGAGCAGAATTTCCCCTGAGGGTAAGTCAAACATCACGATCAAACAAGAAGCAACCGTTCCACTTCTTGTAAACACCGATCTAGACATTAGCGTCCAATCGCGAGACTACACAGGATCTGATATTCATGTCAACAACCGTTTTGAGAAATCGGGTGACGAAAACCACGGTATTCAAGCTGGTGTCTCCTCCGAAATGACAACAGATGGTGGATCAAGAGATCCGCGTGAAGATAAGATTGAAACTGAGGAATATAATGTACTCGCCATGGAAGCTTACAGAGCATCAAAGCAAAGTCAATACTCTCGTACCTCTTCGAAAAAGCATAAGGTTTCGGTTGCTTATGGAAACCCACACAGCAGCTACCTCACTGGGAAAACGGAATCTTTCATACCGGTGGGCAAACGGAGCAAAAGAAGGCCTGTTTTAGATACAGCAGTCTCGCTTCCTCAAATTGGTAAGACTGTTCAGACTGATTCTGATGAGGAACATCAATTCCAAATGACAAAATTGTACAAGGTCAGACGTGGTAGAGTTGGCAGTCGAAGGCGGAGGTTGTGTCCTTTGATTGGTCTAGAGAGAACATCCGATAAGAAAGGAGATCTTCCATACGTTGAGGATTGGATACGAAAGCTACAGATCAATGGGAAAGACCTGGTCACCGATAAACAGCTGGAGCCTATAGAACGCGTAGATGAATCATTTCCTTACATGTCGCAACAGCGCCCTCAAATAACACAGGCTGCATACCAAGAGATGGAGCTACCATCTGATTTCAAACCTGTGACAGGTTTCCAACAATTCCAGCCACTCCCAAGTCTCTATCTGTACTCTTTGAAACAGAAATCAGACCTCAAAGTTAAGTTGAATTACTTCGATATGCCGAAACTTGACAAACAGAAAACAGATCCAGGTCACCAACAAAAACAGTCATTGAAGGAAGAACTGACACAGGCAAGAACTAAGGTACACGTCATCGAGAACAGGTTGGAGGAACTGTATAGGGGTGAGACAAATCTTGACAAGATTGTTTCAAGGCAACAGATAAAACCATTGAAGAAACAGAATGGGAGGTTTATTGATATCACATCAGGAATCGCGAGTCTCATCCCAGACACCAACTCGTCTCGGGAACGTCCAGCTGAAAACGAAAACGCTGGTGTCCCAACATCAATGGATCATCCTTGTTTTCAAAAAGTGTCGGATGGAACAAGTGAAGGTCAATCCAAGCTTAATACCATCAGTTTATCACTTTCAGCAAATGAACTTCCACAATCAAGGAATGCTGATCCATCGACCAGCGAATCCAGATCAGCGACGCAGGGAGACGACTTTCACCTGACGTCTACTTCGTTCTGGAAGCAGCAGAAACCAGTTAGTCCTGGAAGAGGAAACAGTGGAAAGGTACTAGAGGGGAAAACACTTCGTGTCTTTGGAGATCGTGGTGTGGGTAGTGACCATCGGCTGGCAGACCAGACAGACAACAGTTTGATGAATTGTCCAGATGTGGCCATTGCATCTGTACAGGACTGTAACGCTTCAGGGTCAGATATCGATCCGAACACGCAGGATCAACTTGGCCTTAAAGCAGGAGATGAAGAGTTAGATGAGGATAAAACCGGTTCGATGTTATCATCTGTAGTTCTTGAAGTCCTGAACGACTTGGTGGATCGTCTTGACGTACCAGATGAAACCGATGAGCAACCCTCATCGACGACCGATGGTGGTGCATCCCAAGTAACTGAAGAAATGACAATTAAAACGACCAAGGGCATATCATTTTCCGGAGAATCGCATAGTGAGATCGGAGAGGGCATCATCCAAGGCCAGAAAAATATAGTAGTCCGACTTTGTTCATTTTGCGATGAGCCACACGAAATAACATGAATGTTGACTTACTCATCCAATGAATAAAAGAAGAAGTCAGCATGATTGCAAAAACAAAAAGGAGACCTATCATTATGGCGGTGTTTGCTTGTTGCTGCAGACTGCTTTCGAAATCACAACACACTGTCAGAAAATGTTCTCCTGAAAAGAAATAATAGTTCATGCTTGAATGCATGCAGCATTCTCGAGGAATGGTGAAATTTGCTCCAAACTTCCTCACACAATTTACATTTAATCACTTCTGTTTTAAAGACAATATGTATGTGACCAATTTCTGAAGTCTAGAATAACAGGGGGGATGTCTGAATTTTGTAATGAAAATTTAAAAAAATGCGGCATTTCAAGACGAATGAAGGAAGAAATTATATTGGGGACAATTAGTAAGTTTCGTTTAGGAAGTTCTGTAAGAAAAAAAAAGTTATCTGCGGCTACAAGATTCACGAGTAGAGAAACAGAACAGAATTGTCAAATTTAAAACATGGCGAGTAGTATATATAGGTACCCGTTCGCACCACGGTGGAGCAGGTGGAGCAAGGTTGCTCCACAATGACGTCATACCTAACTACGGATATGACATCATCATGACTATGCATGATGTAATTGTGACGTCATACCTAAAAACGAATATGACATCATCATGACTATGCAAAATGTCATTGTGACGTAAAAGCTGTATACAGATGTGACATCGTCATGGCAATGTATGAAGTCATTTCCTGTGTCAATTTGATAGGTGACAATGAGGAGGGGGAAATGGGTATTTCCCTCATGCATAGAGCGATGCGCGCATAATCATTCGAGCGTGACGATAGGCATATTGCACAACTTTTGAAAATATTACATGGACTCTTTTTTGTACGTTCACACAGTATTATCCACAAGCACAGTCGATAAATATTATTGGGTATTCCCTCAAGCATGTCGTCAATGCCCACTCGATCATTCTTGTGTAGCGATATTGCATAAGTTTGAATATTACATGGTAGGGTAATGTGTGACATCGAATTTTCTAAACAGATAACGTTGTATACGAACATAGTTGATTTTGAGCATTAAATCTCGACTTTTTATACTCTCAATGAAGTAGGGGAAGTGGGTATTTTCCCCTCTCATGAAGCCAATGCACGCTTGACCATTCGAGCATAACACGGTATTGCATGTCAATTCTGCCCTCATTTTGTACAAAATCAATTCGACGTTGCACCATCCAAGAGTGCATTGCGTAATCTGAGCAGTGATGACGTTATGAGTACGTGTCCAAATATTGCAAATCATCAGTATTGTCATTTATTCCTAGATGAGATATGTTAGTACCGGGGTCTGTATACCCCTACCCCGGAGGTTATGCATGTATTGCGAAGTTGGTTGTTATAGTGAGCAGTAATGTGTATGATTTCCTGTCAGAACAAGCTAGTAAAAATCATCCATGCGCATCTTTGCTTTGGCTATGCACAGCATCATGTGCTTGTTTGCCGTGTTTTAAATAAATATATAAATATCCTCAAAAGCAAATGTCTTTTTGTTTCATGTCTTTGTCGAAATACAATCCCTTAATTGTCGTGTCAAGAATGGAGAAATTGCAAATAGTTTGGATATTAATATTGAAGTACGCGGCCGAAGTAATCATTCATCTTTTTATAATTTGTTTCATCATTACAACCATTTTCTTTTAAAGATGAAGAAACCCTATTGCTATATACGTCATTATATCATAGTGTAAATTGTAGTACGTTTCATTATTTCTTTTGGTTTTAATTTTGGCAAGGTGACATCGCGACTGTCCGAATATTGATCGTTGAATATTTATCGAGTAATAAGTATCCGCAACAACCATGAAAACAAGATACAACGTTGAGTTTATGGTCCCCATGAATGCAAATATCCGTAAAAGATAAGAGTATTTCACCCCTTGGACCGAAATCAAAGGAGACGCAACAATGTCCAATTTGTTTAATTTGTTCAGTTTGTTCATTTTATCCATATCGTTCAATTCACTTTGTTCAATATTTGTAGCACAAATACATTATTTACATCAAAAAGCCTATTCCAATCGAATTCTACTTACAAGAAATCCACGCTATTATTCAAATTAACCATTTTGTTTCAATCATCCATCTCTTTCATTTTAATTTCTTCAAAATGAATGATTTCTCGTCAATCCATACTGAAAAAAGGTTACTTAAACCTATCGCCTTGTAAAACTAATTCGTGTGAAATGAACATAGGATGCAATTAGCATCTATAAAATGTTAAAGAAAAATATATGGTAGTAAAATAAAATGTTTGTTCAATTTGTTCAGTTTGTTCATTTTGTTCATATTGTCGAAGCAAAAAATACATTATTCAATCTGTTTCTATCCCAATCGCATTCTATTTACAAAAGATTCACGATGTTATTCAAATGGTTCAATTGTTCCTATCATCCAGACATCGAAATCAAAGGAAACGCAACAAGATAATGTTCCGATAGTTCTTGAAAAGAAAAAAAGAGGATGCCTAACAGTGAGGCACCCCGAATAACAAATGAATCATGGTGTTGGTGAAAAAAAATGTAATGAGTCCTATTTACACATCTACTGCAGAGATGAGCTTTCACCGTTTTGTAAAAATGAAACACCTCAGTCTCGAACATTCTATCGATATAACAATGGGACTATGCTTTGATCAGAATATCAAGGCTTTTTTACTCTTCTATATCAAAATATAGATGCAGCAATCTTTTAAGGAGTAATATAATAGGAAGAGAATAAGCTAGAAACATTCTATACCACTATCATAGACCCGTTCAAGTTTGCAAAAAGGCGGGACCACAACGTTAAGTTTTCAACTTTCCAACTCTTTCTATTTTGGGGTAATAAAGAGAATCCTAGTCCAAACCTGATGTGAGAAAAAGTTATTGTATGACGCCACACTTTTCGGCTTGACACGAAGACGATGTATATTGCATAATCGTCTGCAGGTAGTCGCGTGCGGGGATCAATCGATAAGTTGGGTACATTATGTCCATCGTGTTCACAGAATGGCAAATATGCCATTCTTTGAAGAAAAAAAAAATCCTTGTCTTCATCACCAAAACATAAAAAAGTTAAACTTTAAAGGGGAACATCATGAACAAGTGGTCATAGCGATAAATAAACCCATGCCTAAACCTTGGTTAATCCATTAAAGCTTCATATTTTTGCACAAACCCAAGTAAGCCATTCAGCAATATACCTCTTAAACGTCATCGAGTGCATTCGTGAGTAGGAGTACGAAAAAAAAATCCAGATTTGCATTATCTTTAAAGTAAAATTTGTTTTTGGGGCGTCAAAAGCAGATTTAGTAACTTTAGTATCCTTTTCTCCTCCATTATTCTGCAATTGTTTTGTAAGCGTTATTGCTTTTTTAGTCGTTTGTGATTTTCTTTACTTTCAAGTAATACAACAAAATACATTTATTGATGTGAACGTTACTTTTACATTTCTATTTTAACGTGTATGATCATAAACTATTGCGTAGGTTGAAATCATCACGAAATCTTCGTATTTACACTTTTCTTTCCTCCAAAATGTATTGACAAGAGGGTAACTATGATGTAGTACTGCATAAATGCCAACGATTTGCCTCAGTGTGTTTTTTTTTTATCACTACAGACAGAATCAACTAGCTTCATAAATCTTGAAAGGCGGTCAGTAAGCAATTCAGTATTGATTTTGCTCGCTCTTGTATAGAGATATCAGCAAATACAAAAGTAGAGAAGAAGACCCGAATTACTTCATTGATTCTATTGTCTTCCTTGTCAAAGAAGGGTATGACATCATCTGCCCCTTATTGCACTTGCGGGACTTTTTATTTCCAAACTTTCAAGTTCTGACAGGATGCGATCCTTGTTAGAGGTACAGGGTAACGATATATTTTTCATATTGCCGGTGTTAACTACATCACCATTTTCATTTAAAGTATATGTATTTTCGATCTCGCTTATTGTATATATTTTTTAAAATAATCTTTGTGTCGTTCTTTTTATAATGATACCTTTTTGTACCATGAGCCTACACCTTCGGTTCTAACCAAACAGTATTAACATGATTAACTATCATCATTGCATTCCTATAGGATAACTACTATACCTGTTTATTATATAGCTGGTTTTACTGTGTTGAGTGAAACAGAGTAAAGAACTTGTACATGCACATGTATTGCAGTGGTGGACATGTATAATTTCCTGTCAGAACATGCCAATAAAAACCACCCAACCATGACAGTATTACATAATTTTCAGGAAATACCCCAACTCAACTGAGTGGAGCGGGAGATTTAAACGACCTGCACCTCAGAACAGATTCATTATACCTTCGGACAGTTGTGGAGAACAGATCTCTAATCGTGGAGCAGTAAAACTAAATACATTTTGTTTTCACTTGGATCTTTTGAGAGTTCAGTGGGTTTTAGAATCATCATGGAGAACAACCCTGCTCCCTTTAGCTGTGAGTTTTGCAGTGCAGAGTTTACGGTGAAAAGGAATTTGATGCGCCATCATCGAATGTTCCATCATGGGCAGAGAATTTTACATGTTTGTGATAACTGTGGAAAAGCTTTTAGTCGACCGGATAGTTTAAAACGTCATATGAAAACACATCAGGACACCCCTGCAATAAATTCTGATCAGGAAAACCATCGACCAACTTGTTCAAAGTGTAAAGCGCAGTTCCTAGAGCAAAAGGACCTTGATGAACACATGAAATTGCATCGCCTGAAGGAAACCTATATTTGTCATTCTTGTGGGCAGATATTTCATAATCGTGTGAAATTTATGAAACATGAAAAGTCACACCATAATACCGTTCATCAAAAGTTACCAAAGAAGCGAGATGCTGATGAACCATCATTAAACCCAGCAAAACGTAAGTGGAAATTTTGTTAATAGTAGGTCCATTTCGCTTGGTACTTTTTCAACTTTTATTGTCTTGAAAGAAAATTTCTCTCATGAAAAAAAAAATTAAAAAAATTGCATCAATTAATGCTCTATTCGTTTTTGTTTGTTCTCCTTGAGACTCAACTATAACATAATTAGTTTAAAAACAGAGCTTTCACTGATCTTGTATTTTACTCTTCTCTCCCTCTCGATTTGACTTCATGTATAACATTCCTAAATTTGATCCCCTCTAGGTTCTCTGAAACTTTCATCAAACTTACTTGAAACATGTTTTAATCTGATTTGTTCTAGATCGCAATAGGATAACAAAGAAAATATAATTTAATGACTACACTTATAATTTCGTAATTTTGGATGATACTCGATTATAGTTCACATTACTGGCTCTCTACCAAAACTTCAGACAGAATTAATTATGAAACCAAGGTAACTTTGATACTGAGTTAAAAACATCTGTCACATGATTGGGAACAGTTTAATGTTAATAAAGAAATATTTGAAATGAAAGGGGGGAGGGGGACATTTTAAACAAAAGTTATCCACGCATAAATACTATGACTCTACTCAAATTATTGTGACCATTCTCTCTTACATCTCAATATTATATCTTTACTCAGGACGCCGTCAACAACCCGACCTAGCACTAACGGTAAACCTCCCTTCTGACATCGATCCTGAAAGTTGTGCCGCTCAAGTTTACAGCGAACACTGGCTGAATATCAGAGACAGACAGTCGTTTGGAAGGGTTCATCGGTTCTACAACTACCATCTTCCAGACCTGAACAACGATATCCTGATAGAGAAAGCTCAGAAGGTGTTTGAGGATCAATCTACAGCTTTCAAGATAAATGCATCATATGGTTTCATTTTGTGTAATAATGAAACAAATGAATGTCGATATTATTACGCTAGTAGAAACACTAAAGTTTTAAAAGAACCTGTCCTTATTACTAACCAATCTACCTTTCATAATTTTCTGGACACATTCATCAAAGAAGATGTCCTTGAATATGCTCGAACCCTTCGCCCAAACTCTAAATGGGTGGTTCAGCATATCACAAATGTTACATTTTATGTGTTCCGTATTGGTGACCATCCCATTGGCCAAGGGCTAGAGCTCCCGGATTACATACAGAATAATCGAGCTATCGTATCTCTGGTTAAGAGTCGTAGAGACGGTCGAATGTACAATGATAACCTTTGTCTTTTCAGATGTTTAGCACTTTTTCAAGGAGTAAATTCTCAAGCTCTTGAAACCATGAGTAAAAAAATGCTGAAACAATATTTGCCAGAAGCTTCGGTCTCCGATTTCCAAGGGGTTGAACTTGGCAAGTTGGATAAAGTCGAAGAATTCTTTAAGATAAATATATCTGTATATGCTTTAAATCCTATTGAATGTAGTGGAGATGACAGCAACATATATCATATAAATGAACTAGTAGACAAAGATAATGTGACTGTTGCTGCCAAACTTGTTCGGCGAGGACTAGACAAATTTCCAGATACTATGTATGTTAACCTATATGAAACCCATTTCAGTTTTATTTCAGATATTGAATTGTATTGCCAAAACTATCAATGTCGCACATGTGACAAACTTTGGAAAACTCGCAAATCGCTTCATCGACATGAGAAAATATGTACCTCAACAGCCACCAAGCATATTTTCCCCACAGGAAGGGCTACATTTCACAATCCTTTGACAATATGGGAAGAACTGGCTGATGAAGGTATCTATGTCGAAGAAGAAAGGCGTTATTTTCCATTCTTTGCTACATTCGACATGGAATCGTATTTAGAGAAGATAGAAAATAAAATAGATTCCAATGTTACTCCAACTGACAAACTAATGTTTACATCACGCCACATCCCAATGAGCATGAGCATTAATTCTAATGTTCCTGGGTATAGAGAACCATACTGTCAAGTGTCTGATGGAGACTGTCAGAAATTAATCGATGATTCGATATTGTATCTCCTGGAGGTAAGTAAGCACTCCTTCTCTCTTCTAGAGTCTTCTTACGAGGATGTGATTGAAAAGCTAGATGAAAAAATACAAGAATTCGAGAGGTGGCAAAAGGCAAACAATGAAACACCTCACAAAGCTACACATCTTCAGAGATTAAAGGAGCGTTTCATGAACCACATCACAGAACTCCCTGTTGTTGGGTTCAATTCCGGGAGGTATGATATCAATGCCATTAAACAGTATCTCTATCCTTCACTTCTACAGTTTGACTCTGTTGATTACGTCATCAAGCGGAATCACAATCATATGGCTCTGAAATCGCAACACCTTCAGTTTCTAGATATTTCAAATTTTCTTGCCCCTGGCTTTTCATACGCCGCCTTTCTTAAAGCATATGACTGCGAGCAAAGGAAAGGTTTCTTTCCTCATGGGTGGGTAGATTGCCTTGAAAAGCTTAATGAACCTGAACTCCCCCCAATTGAAGCTTTCAGCAACAATCTTAATCATACTTCTTTTTCACAAGACCAATATGAATACTGTAAGCGAATCTGGAAAGAAAATAATATGACATGTCTCAGAGATTATTTAATTTGGTACAATAACCTCGATGTTACTCCTTTTATTGAGGCGGTTGAGAAAATGCGTGATTTTTACAAGAATCTAAAAATTGATCTATTCAAAGATGGCATTTCGGTTCCTGGGCTCACCATGAAATATCTCATGAAGTGTAGTCCAGATGCACATTTCAGTGTTATCTCTGAGAAAGACAAGGATCTTTATTATACTTTCCGTGATAATCTGGTAGGAGGTCCATCGATTATATTTCATAGGTACCATGAACGTGGTGTAACAACGATTCGTGGCGGCAAGCCATGTAAAAAAATAATTGGTTTCGATGCAAATGCCTTGTACCTGCATGCAATAATGCAAAAGATGCCTACAGGACACTATGTTAGACGAAGGGCAGAGAATGATTTCAAGCCTGAAAATAGGCATCCAATCGCTCAAGAATGGCTGCAATACCAAAGTTTCTCTCGACAGATTCCCATTCGGCATGCCGGAAATCATTCAGAAAAGAGAATCGGTCCTCTTCAACTCCCTGTCGATGGCTTTTGCGCCCAAACTAAACAGGTATTTGAATTCCATGGATGTTACTTCCATGGACATTCATGCCATCTCAACAAAGGCCAGACCAACAATACCAAGCTTGGAAAGTCCATGACAGATTTACTGAAAAAGACGCAAGAGAAACAAGAGTATGTAGAAGGTTTGGGTTATGAATACATTTCTATCTGGGAATGCCAATACAAAGAGATGCGCAAAACTGATCCAAAGCTCAGTGCATTTCTTACAAAGACTTTTCCCCCTCCTAAATACCGTCAAGGGCTAACCCAAGATAGTCTTCTCTCTGCTATTCATCATGGTGCTCTGTTTGGGTTTGTGCAGTGTGATATCCATGTCCCTGATCATCTCAGGGAATACTTCTCTGAAATGTGTCCTATTTTCAAGAATGTGGATATATCAAGAGAAGACATCGGAGATGTGATGGGATCCTACGCCAAGGAACATGATATCTTGAAAACTCCAAGGCGTAGTCTGATCAGTAGTATGTTTGGTAGGAACATCCTGCTCTACACACCTCTGCTAAGATGGTATCTCAGCCATGGATTGGTGGTCACCAGGATTCACCAATTCATTGAGTACAAACCAGTTGCCTGCTTCAAGCACTTCGGTGAAAGCGTTTCTAACGCTCGACGCAAAGGTGATGTTGATCCCTCGAAGAGTATTATTGCCGACACCATGAAGTTGATAGGCAACTCGTCTTATGGGAAAACAATCACAAACAAGGAAAGACATAGAAACGTCAATGTTTGTGACGAGGCTAAAGCCCAGAAGCATGTGAACAATACGCTTTTCCGGGATCTAAACCCCATATCAGACAATTGCTATGAAGTTGATATGGCTAAACGAAAGATCAATATGGACCTACCAGTTCAGATTGGTCATGCTGTATACCAGTTGGCCAAACTGCGCATGCTACAGTTCTATTTTGACTTTCTTCTACAATATGTTGACCCATCTGATTTTCAAATGTGTGAGATGGACACAGATTCTGCGTACATTGCCATTTCATCCGATTCTTTCGATGACATAATCAAACCATGTATGAGGGAAAGGTACGAAAAAGACAAAGCCAACTGGTTCCCTCGAAATGATACCCAGGAGAATGCTAGATATGATAAGAGAACTCCTGGGTTGTTCAAAGTAGAGTGGGAAGGCGATGGAATCATAGCCCTCTGCAGTAAAACTTATTACTGCTTTGGTGCTACTGACAAGTTCAGCTGTAAGGGTGTTAATAAAAAGCAAAACAATATAACAAAAGATGTGTACTTGAACGTTCTTCGCTCACAAGTTGCTGGGAGTGGTGTAAACAAAGGTTTTCGCGTTGTCCAAAACGGAATCTCCACCTACTCACAAATAAAAAATGCATTCACCTATTTCTATCCAAAAAGAAAAGTATTGGGGGATAATGTATCCACTACCTACTTAGATATCTAACTTTTGCAATTCTCATTCCGTCCAAACTTTTTATCATAAAATTCTTTCTCCAATGCATTGAATTTAAAGTTAGCTGTGATTTATCTGGGTCCGTTTCATACATTTTGGAAAATGACATGCGAAATAATTTTCTATCGGTAAACTATTTGTATACCATGTGAGTTGAGATTTATTCTGTGGATTTTCAAGCATATTGATCGGAATTACGTAAATGTAATGGTGTACAAATCAAGATTTTATCATGTTTATTGGTGTTTGTGATATATTTAAAAACTCTTTGGAGTAACTTTTGTTTTACAACTCTTTTCAACAAAATACATTCACAATTGCTGGAGTAAAAGTTACTTTTACGAAATGTTGCACACTTTGCAGTCAAAATCTGCTTTCAATAATGTATATTTGGTTCACAATTATTATAATAAAATTGACTTTCACAAAATATTATAAACTCCTTTGTAACAATATGCTTTCATCCACTTGAAACAAGAGAATGGTCTTAACAATGTTTCATTGGTATATCAAACCTAACCGAGTGCTTTGTTGTTGAATAATAGTATAATGTTGTATTTGTGTATATCAATCCGAGTTGACTTTAAATTTCACAGATTTCTGGATGTAAATGAAACAACATCCGCTAATGACTTACATTCAATATAAATGTTTGTTGAAAAGATATGTTATATATTTGGGGATGTTACCAAGAACATGTTCATTGAAAATCAGAACGGTGAATTCATCATTGATGTACATGCTATTCTTGTATATACATTATGCAACATACGTATAAACACATATTATTCCACACGAAATATGAAATGTTGTAAATAAAGACCTATTAGTTTTACACCTTTATGAATACATATGAAATGCAGTAGAGTGATAGTAATTATACCATCCTCTTTTGTGTGATTCAAATTGATTGCTTCAATTGAACGTGTATTATCGTTTTTACTTCTCTTCTCCAAAGTTAAACATTAACAAAAAAGAAATTAAGTTAGGTTTTCACTTTAATTTAATTATGCTATCCTGTTTTGATACTTTAGACAATTGTACATATGATAAAGTCATGAACTATATTTTCAGAAGGTACGATTATCATTTTTTTTTTAAATTTTATTGTACATTCATTTATTCTAAGTCGTGTATAAATTGCAGAATTTCAAGATCACTAATCTATAAGTTCTTTGTAACCTTTTCTGTAATGCTCCCACTATCTTTTAATGTTCTCACTTATGTTATAATGTACTTTATTTGAAATATCCATATTTATTGATTTGTATGATTTTTATGAAGATTGTAATGAATAATTTCAATTATGATAAATTATTTTTCGACATTACAGTAATTGTGTAGTAATGATATGTGTAGCTCAACTATGTATAAATATATGTTATTTGTGTTCCATCTATCAATATGTATATATTATTTTGTTCATGTAATTATGGTGTGATGAAAATATAATAAATTTACATACCCGATATGACGTGTCTGACTTAGTTATTTTTGTCAGTGTATAGATTGATATGAGAATTGAAAAAAAAAAGATGAAAATTATTATGAGTAAAGTACTGATGAAAAATAGAGCAGATCAAGTGAATAATATACTGCGAATGCTGAAGGAATGTGAAGGGAGATGGACAAGAAGAGGAAAGAGAATATATTTGAATATCAGTATATCAGAATGATCGAAGGAGAGTTTTGAGATTGAGTTTTAACTTGTTGACTTGTGGAAATGGATTGGGTTAGAGTTTCGGTTACAATTAGAAGCAAAGGATAATCCAATATGAAGTTCTAGTTAACAAAAAAAAAAAAAAAAAAAATACAATCATAAGTAAAATAGCTTGCCAAGAAGACTGATGCACCTTAATACATTTTAAGTGTAGTATAAAAAAAAAACATTTGTTTTGTGTAAATTGTTTAATTGAGACTTTTTATGAAAGGAAACAAAATTCTAGAGAGAAGGTAATAGTAGAACGTAAAGATAAGACCTGGATGATGTCAGATGTAAACAGTAGATTCACGCGAGTCTGACAGAAGACAGAAAGAGAGAGAGAGAAGGGGGGGGGGCAAAGGTGCGTTTCGAAAAGGAAGACGGAATGAACGAGAGAAAAGGAAGAGAGATATAAAAAATGGGAAAACATCACTGCAAGCATGTATCTTTATTGAAAGACGGCAACAAGTAATGAAATAATTTACTGACGATCAATAAGCGAGATCGAAAAAATGGTGATGTAGTTAACACCGGCAATATGAAAAATATATCGTTACCCTGTACCTCTAACAAGGATCGCATCCTGTCAGAACTTGAAAGTTTGGAAATAAAAAGTCCCGCAAGTGCAATAAGGGGCAGATGATGTCATACCCTTCTTTGACAAGGAAGACAATAGAATCAATGAAGTAATTCGGGTCTTCTTCTCTACTTTTGTATTTGCTGATATCTCTATACAAGAGCGAGCAAAATCAATACTGAATTGCTTACTGACCGCCTTTCAAGATTTATGAAGCTAGTTGATTCTGTCTGTAGTGATAAAAAAAAAACACACTGAGGCAAATCGTTGGCATTTATGCAGTACTACATCATAGTTACCCTCTTGTCAATACATTTTGGAGGAAAGAAAAGTGTAAATACGAAGATTTCGTGATGATTTCAACCTACGCAATAGTTTATGATCATACACGTTAAAATAGAAATGTAAAAGTAACGTTCACATCAATAAATGTATTTTGTTGTATTACTTGAAAGTAAAGAAAATCACAAACGACTAAAAAAGCAATAACGCTTACAAAACAATTGCAGAATAATGGAGGAGAAAAGGATACTAAAGTTACTAAATCTGCTTTTGACGCCCCAAAAACAAATTTTACTTTAAAGATAATGCAAATCTGGATTTTTTTTTCGTACTCCTACTCACGAATGCACTCGATGACGTTTAAGAGGTATATTGCTGAATGGCTTACTTGGGTTTGTGCAAAAATATGAAGCTTTAATGGATTAACCAAGGTTTAGGCATGGGTTTATTTATCGCTATGACCACTTGTTCATGATGTTCCCCTTTAAAGTTTAACTTTTTTATGTTTTGGTGATGAAGACAAGGATTTTTTTTTTCTTCAAAGAATGGCATATTTGCCATTCTGTGAACACGATGGACATAATGTACCCAACTTATCGATTGATCCCCGCACGCGACTACCTGCAGACGATTATGCAATATACATCGTCTTCGTGTCAAGCCGAAAAGTGTGGCGTCATACAATAACTTTTTCTCACATCAGGTTTGGACTAGGATTCTCTTTATTACCCCAAAATAGAAAGAGTTGGAAAGTTGAAAACTTAACGTTGTGGTCCCGCCTTTTTGCAAACTTGAACGGGTCTATGATAGTGGTATAGAATGTTTCTAGCTTATTCTCTTCCTATTATATTACTCCTTAAAAGATTGCTGCATCTATATTTTGATATAGAAGAGTAAAAAAGCCTTGATATTCTGATCAAAGCATAGTCCCATTGTTATATCGATAGAATGTTCGAGACTGAGGTGTTTCATTTTTACAAAACGGTGAAAGCTCATCTCTGCAGTAGATGTGTAAATAGGACTCATTACATTTTTTTTCACCAACACCATGATTCATTTGTTATTCGGGGTGCCTCACTGTTAGGCATCCTCTTTTTTTCTTTTCAAGAACTATCGGAACATTATCTTGTTGCGTTTCCTTTGATTTCGATGTCTGGATGATAGGAACAATTGAACCATTTGAATAACATCGTGAATCTTTTGTAAATAGAATGCGATTGGGATAGAAACAGATTGAATAATGTATTTTTTGCTTCGACAATATGAACAAAATGAACAAACTGAACAAATTGAACAAACATTTTATTTTACTACCATATATTTTTCTTTAACATTTTATAGATGCTAATTGCATCCTATGTTCATTTCACACGAATTAGTTTTACAAGGCGATAGGTTTAAGTAACCTTTTTTCAGTATGGATTGACGAGAAATCATTCATTTTGAAGAAATTAAAATGAAAGAGATGGATGATTGAAACAAAATGGTTAATTTGAATAATAGCGTGGATTTCTTGTAAGTAGAATTCGATTGGAATAGGCTTTTTGATGTAAATAATGTATTTGTGCTACAAATATTGAACAAAGTGAATTGAACGATATGGATAAAATGAACAAACTGAACAAATTAAACAAATTGGACATTGTTGCGTCTCCTTTGATTTCGGTCCAAGGGGTGAAATACTCTTATCTTTTACGGATATTTGCATTCATGGGGACCATAAACTCAACGTTGTATCTTGTTTTCATGGTTGTTGCGGATACTTATTACTCGATAAATATTCAACGATCAATATTCGGACAGTCGCGATGTCACCTTGCCAAAATTAAAACCAAAAGAAATAATGAAACGTACTACAATTTACACTATGATATAATGACGTATATAGCAATAGGGTTTCTTCATCTTTAAAAGAAAATGGTTGTAATGATGAAACAAATTATAAAAAGATGAATGATTACTTCGGCCGCGTACTTCAATATTAATATCCAAACTATTTGCAATTTCTCCATTCTTGACACGACAATTAAGGGATTGTATTTCGACAAAGACATGAAACAAAAAGACATTTGCTTTTGAGGATATTTATATATTTATTTAAAACACGGCAAACAAGCACATGATGCTGTGCATAGCCAAAGCAAAGATGCGCATGGATGATTTTTACTAGCTTGTTCTGACAGGAAATCATACACATTACTGCTCACTATAACAACCAACTTCGCAATACATGCATAACCTCCGGGGTAGGGGTATACAGACCCCGGTACTAACATATCTCATCTAGGAATAAATGACAATACTGATGATTTGCAATATTTGGACACGTACTCATAACGTCATCACTGCTCAGATTACGCAATGCACTCTTGGATGGTGCAACGTCGAATTGATTTTGTACAAAATGAGGGCAGAATTGACATGCAATACCGTGTTATGCTCGAATGGTCAAGCGTGCATTGGCTTCATGAGAGGGGAAAATACCCACTTCCCCTACTTCATTGAGAGTATAAAAAGTCGAGATTTAATGCTCAAAATCAACTATGTTCGTATACAACGTTATCTGTTTAGAAAATTCGATGTCACACATTACCCTACCATGTAATATTCAAACTTATGCAATATCGCTACACAAGAATGATCGAGTGGGCATTGACGACATGCTTGAGGGAATACCCAATAATATTTATCGACTGTGCTTGTGGATAATACTGTGTGAACGTACAAAAAAGAGTCCATGTAATATTTTCAAAAGTTGTGCAATATGCCTATCGTCACGCTCGAATGATTATGCGCGCATCGCTCTATGCATGAGGGAAATACCCATTTCCCCCTCCTCATTGTCACCTATCAAATTGACACAGGAAATGACTTCATACATTGCCATGACGATGTCACATCTGTATACAGCTTTTACGTCACAATGACATTTTGCATAGTCATGATGATGTCATATTCGTTTTTAGGTATGACGTCACAATTACATCATGCATAGTCATGATGATGTCATATCCGTAGTTAGGTATGACGTCATTGTGGAGCAACCTTGCTCCACCTGCTCCACCGTGGTGCGAACGGGTACCTATATATACTACTATGGCGAATTCCGTTAGAACTGAATAGAGAACTCAAATCTCCTGAAATTTGATACATCGGATTTAGTATACAGATATTCTTTTAAAAATACCAATATGTCCGTGATGTCATTTAAATCTTTGATAGATTATTAGTATTTGCATGTCTCGTAACTATTATGCTGAAAGTAATCTAATTCTTGCCTTTCCTTAATTTTGTGAGTATTTCCTTTATTTTATGAGTGCCGTCCTTTTCACAGAAAATCATAAATGATTTTAATTGATTTTAAAGGGATGGTCCAGGCTGGCGATTTTTATATCTCAATAAATAGAGTAAAATTTACAAAGCAAAATGCTGAAAATTTGATCAAAATTGGATAACAAATATCAAAGTTATTGAATTTTAAAAATTTGCATTATTCCGATGAAATAACTTTAGGCATGTCTTTATGAATATTCATTTGGTGGGATGATGATGTAATAGCCCCACTTGTTCTTTTTGTATTTTATTATAAGAAATTAGGTTTATTCAAAAAATTTCTACCAAGAACTAAAACAATTGGGTTGACAACTGACTAAGTGCATTAGTTATTTATTGTCGCAACTTATTTCATCATAATGGAGACACATCATTTACACATGTATGAACAAATGAAACATTTATGATTTCATGTAATAACATAAGAAAAGGGAAAGTGGGGATATGACATCATCAGCCCACCTAATGAATATTCATGACGATGTGCATATAACTGTTTTCACAAAATATTGCTAAACTTTAAAATTCAATAACTTCGTTATTTGTTATCCGATTTTGATGAAATTTTCAGCATTTTACTTTGTGAATTTTACTCTATTTATTTAGATACAAATATTTTCGGCCCGGACCATCCCTTTAAAAAACATATAACTTTGTAAAATACTTTATTCTTTGAGATTTTATATATACCTTTTAAAATTATCTGGTATTGTCGTAATGTGAGTGTATTTTGTTTACATTGGTACTGTCCTTTTTATCAACAGATCAAAAAGGAAAATTCTCAGCAAACACTGTAGATATGTTGTTGTAAACTGTCAATCTAGTCTTAAATACAGAAATGAACATCAATTTAAAATCTAATTTTGAAGTCGGATATCCAACGCATTCTATGTCATACACAGTAAAAAAAATATTATACAACGCTGTTTACTATATGAACCTTACAGTAATTGTTTAAACAGTTTAAACAAGTGTTTAAATCTTAAGCAACAAAGTTTAATTTTCAATATCTAATCTTCAATAAATTAAACATGATTGTTTAAACGGTTAAAAAAATGCTGTAAGGTTCATATAGTAAACAGCGTTGTATAAAATCTTAAACAGCGTTTTTACTGTGTATAATGTGTAGTTGACGGTGTGGATTTTTTTTTTGTTTAGTAGAGTAAGTGATGGAATATGGTAAATTCAAAAAGTAAAGCACTATAAAATCTCTCAAAATTTGATAAAAAATAAAGTTGTGCGTCATTTCGGTGAAACATTTTTATTTGTTGGAATGTAGTTATACGAGATGAGTGAATTGATGTCATAATCTTTCCATTTAATGAAAAAGGCTCACCGATAGAGAAAAAGAAGGAAAGGGATAAACGAGAAAGAAGTAAGGAGATATGCAGATAAAAAATGGATTTACCTCCTTTTTTACTAAAAATGTGGATTTACCTCCTTATGGGGCGACACCCCCCCCCCACAAAGATGAATACTAATTAGATGTAACAGAAGGGTTAGGAGTCGTCAATATAAATACTTGTTTGACAATAAAATGGAATGAGGGCTTTTCCATTTTGAGAGGTTGGTGGCACTCACTGGCCATTATACTTCAAATAAACTGGACAATATAAAAAAAACTATTGCCCCTAAAACGTGCCGGTATCAATGGCCGAGCTTTCTGTCGACCGAAAGAATGTCGGAAATAATAAAAACAGAGACGTACGATAAATTGTTGACCTGAGTGTTTCAAAAGTTTGCTCTTCGTTGATATTTAAAAGGTCGTTGTATCGTGTCAAGAGATGAATTTAAATGGGGAGCGAACTGACCAACGCTTTGCGTGGCCTCTCATTGACTGTGTGTTATTAATATCTAGTCTTAAAACTATACATTTTGAGATAACAATTAATAATACAATGAATGAATTAGAGTATATTTTTAAATACATTTTTCAGAACAGGTTTTTGGGCTAAAAGTATTTTTTGCTACTTAGTAACATTATTAGTGTGATATGAATATCTTTCAGGTGGGATTATATTTCAAGATTACTCATGCTACTTGTGGTAGCGCTATTAAGGCTGCTGCCTGGTTTGTTTTTGCTTTAAAGGACAAGTCTACCCCAACAATAATTTCGATTAAAAAAATCCAGCAAGCATACCGCCAAAATTTTCATCAAAATCGGATGTAAAATAATAAAGTTATGACATTTTAAAGTTCCGTCAAATTAATCACTCAGTCAAATTAATCATTACTCTCGAAGGCAGTAAAAATTGAAATATTGTATAATTCAAAGAATAAAATACAAAAGAAATAGTGAGTGAGATACATCATCGACTCTCTCATTTGCATATCACTGAGTTGTGCATATAACTGTTTTGTGAAAAATAAGCAAAACTTTAAAATATCGTACCTCTAAAAACGGACATACTTTTTCACCAGTACATCTAAGAACGGAAGCATACTGAGGAAAAATTTGATCCCAAAAAAGAAAAAGGTTTTAGCCCAAAATTAGGGGAATTTCGTCCACGTCAAAAATTGACTAAAAAGGGGCTTCACTTTCAAAGGGGGGGGGGGGCACACTTCTGTTTTAACGCCACTTCTACATTACAGATTTTAATTTTTCCTCTCAAGGGGGGGGGGGGGGGCACGGGACGGCTGTGCCCCCCCCTGGATCCGCCAGTGGATAGAGTATGAATATTCATAACAGTTATAACACGATCTGACGCTTCTCCAATTTCCGAGTGGTTCATTGTTTTCCCCATTTTTTTTCATCACCATCAACGAGGTCGTCGCGCGAAAGTCAGTGCCTGTCATTAAAATTAACCACAATCTTTTGTAACCAGTTATACCATATTAAGTTTGACAAGAAACGAGGACAGGCACAGAGATGTGCACGTATGCCTGCGAATTTCTGACCGTTGTTTAATTTCAAAATCTAATGTGTCGCTTTCCGATAAACATTACAAGTGATCTCATCTCTCAAAAAAATACCGAATAAGGAGAAGAAGAAGAAGAAGAAGGATGAGGAGGAGGAGAAGAAGAAGACGGTGGAGAAGGAGAAGAAGAAGGAGTAGGAGAAAGAGAATAAGGAGAAGAAGGAGAAGAAGAAGAAGAAGAAGAAGAAGAAGGGGATGAGAAGAAGAAGAAGAACAACAGGAGATGGAGATGACGAAGAAGAAGAAGAAGAAGTAGAAGAAGGAGGAGGAGGAGGAGAAGTGGAAGAAAGAGGAGGAGAAGAAGAAAAGGAAGAATAAAATGATGAAGGAGAAGAAGAACAGGAGATGGAGATGACGAAGAAGAAAAAGAAACATTACTTCGTAAGTGGAAATATGGGTATGAATTAAGATTTTTTTTCTCTCATTTCCGCTTTGTTCATGTTTGTGCGTTTTTTTACAGATCAGAATGAACTTATGGATAGCCCTGATTTTCCTCTATGTAAACGGTGAGTTTAAATATACCGCATAAAATATTCTTAACGATGTTGATGAAAGCATGCTAAAAGTGTCAATATTGGTATCTAAATACAGTGTAGTCCTTAGTTATGCTTATGACATGCAAAATAAAACATTTAATGAATGTTAATGGCATTGAAAAGCAAGCATAAAAACGTCACCCTCCCAAAAAAGGGGTTAAAACAAGAAAGAAAGAAAGAAATAAAGATATATAGAAAGAAAGAAAGAAAGAAAGAAAGGAACAGACGAAATGAATTAATAAGCAAAGGATAAAAATTGATTATGATAATTAAGAAAACGAAGAGGCAGGGAAAATCTTTGCTGCGTAAATCATCTTACTCATGATAATATTTGGGTCTTTCCAGGGATCAGTAAATTGAAGATGGAACCAAGTCCTAAATATCTGAAAATCCCCAAATAGGAATTTTTCTTCTATAAAAAATAGTATTAGATATTAGAAAAGAGATCAAGTTCTATTGCTTCAACTATACATTAAATTTTATGTATAGCCAGACTCTGGCCTTTCGCAATATTTTAATGCGTTGCTACGGCCAAGCCCCCCCCCCCCCCCCCAAAAAAAAAAGTTCCCCGCGGACCGAGAAAAAAAAAGGAAAAGAAAAAGAAAAGGGTAAAATATCGAATTACTTACTGGTCATTCAATTAAAGTGTGTCACAAAAAATAGATGTAAAAGTCAATTTATTTTTCTGATTTGCGACTAGTTAAACATTTTCTCCGTATATACCCCATTTTCCAGTCCCCTCAAATAATGACTCATTATGTCACACAGATGCAGGGGTAGGAACAGGGGGGGGGGGGGTGGGTGCAAGGGCCTTCTGCTCCCCACTCCCCCCCCCCCCCAAAAAAAAAAAAGAACATGAAAACAAACTTGATATGATCATCTGATTTTTTATTTTTGCACGGTAGCCCCCCCCCCCCCCTCCCCAACTTTCGAAACCGTTTCGGGACGGGTTGAAGAAAATATTCAAAAGAGCAAGTGCCGACTGATGTGATAGCTGAATACTGATTGTAGACATTCTTCGAAATTTATTACACGTTTCTTCATTGTATTATTCAATTATAGGGATAGACGGTGGGTGTGCCGAGGGGAATCCTTGCCCCTTTTCACTTCACCTTGATGGTGGGGTTGTGAATGACGCCCTCATCGGGGAACTAAAGACAGCCGAAAGTCACTAAAAATTACTTGCAAAGCACCAGGTACAATAAACTTGCATGATGATCAGTCTACTAGATAATAGTAGTGATTTCTCTATTGAAATTTAACGTCTAAAGAAATTTATGACTACTACGTTTCCTTCCTTCTTTCTGTCTGTCTGTTTGCCTTCCTTCCTTCCCCCCTCCCTTCTTTCTTTCTTTCTTTCTTTCTTTCTTTCTTTCTTTCTTTCTTTCTTTCTTTCTTTCTTCCTCTATTAATTAATTAATTAATTAATTAATTAAAATTAATTAATTAATTAATTAATTTATTTATTTATTTATTTATTTATTTATTTATTTATTTATTTATTTATTTATATATTTATTTATTTATTTATTTATTTATTTATTTATTTATTTATTTATTTATTTATTTATTTATTTATTTATTTATTTATTTATTTATTTATTTATCTATTTATTTATTTATTCATTTATTTATTTATTAATTTATTCATTCAATATTATTTGATGATCAGCAAACTTATTTTCCCTCATGCTCCTGATGCAGCAGCATAAAAAAGTGCATATCACTTATGAATATTAAAAGATATGCACATAAATAAGTAATGACAATTAAAAAATTCAATATAGAAAATGAGAAGTGACAAAATATACTACTCAAATTATCTTACAAATTAATATATATATATATATATATTCAGTATTTGCTAAAATCTAATAAAATCGGAAACGTTAATTTGCGTCCATTTCTGTAAAGACCCTTGGTCAACCCACGTCTCTGTTAGCTCAATATTGTATGATTTATTGCAATCCATACTAAAGTTATCAACTTAAGATAGATTCTAATTGGGCACCATCTTATGAAGTGTTGCAATTGATCTGATCAACCACAACTCTGGAAAGCCAGTAACGCCAACTTCCAAAATGTATGCTTGTTCAAAATGTTTTTTTTCTAGATATGATACATCCATCTCTGTCTTGCCGATTTGGTGTTCTTGTACACTCTAAAAAATATTGGGTAAAAATGCTCCATGAGGGTAATTATGTGTCCAACCAACATTGGGTATTTCTTTGGGGCATTTTAATTTATCCAGTGTGATGAAAAATTTGCCCATTCTAAAGTAATTGCTGCTTATTTTTAAACCTTACTGGATAATATGCTTCACGCATTGGGTAAAATGCTGCCCAAAATTTGTTGGACACATAATTACCCTCCTGTATAATTACCTTCCTGCTGGTTTAAATTTTACCCAATGTTTTTTACAGTGTAATTTTGTTTACGGAGGACATTGCGCAAAATATTCAATATGAAATATTATGACAATGATGGAGTACCATAGAGTTGGGGTTGATCGAATCGATCACATCTCTTTTTTCCCCTATGTGTAGAATACTTTTGTTCACCAAACCCCTGCCTTAATGGAGGGACCTGCATGTCTTATCCTGGTAACACACCACCGTACTCATGCCAGTGTTATCTTGGCTACGATGGCGAGAAATGCGGTAAGTAGATGTATTTATGAGTAAGTTACGTTCAAGACATAATTGGGTGAATTCTATTCAACGAACAAGGCCTGAAAAGGGCATATCGCCTTTGAAGTGCCCTCGCGGATGCAAACAGTGGCGCCTTATTCTTTTCCGTGTAAAAAATTACCCTGTGTTTATGTCCTCTTTTCAAGGTTCGTGAGGGAATTTTCCGACGATCACTTTTTCCTCAACAAACAATTTCAAGAAGAATTGTATAATACTCACTACAAAACTATCGCCAGAATACAAAAGGAAAGTTTTTGAAACTTCAAATTTTTTTTTTTTTTTAAATCGTATTGGTTTAAAAGGTTGTACGTTTAAGTTAAGTCGTGCACCGTTAAAATTTTAACACAAGTTCACGCAGCGCAGCAGAGTCTGGAGAACACTAGCCTCTTGCCGATGCCCTGTCGGCTGCTTTCCGAGCGAACATGCATGGCGAAGCAAGGGATATAGTCCAGGATAGAAGAGGCACAACCTTGTTTTTTATATATACAATATTTTTTGATGTTTTGATTATGATAAAAAATATACCTTGTTTGCTCAAAAAGAAAATAAAAAATAATATTCGTAATCCCTGGATTACTAATGCGATAATGAATTCTATCCGAAAAAAGAACCGATTATATAAGTTGTATATACGCAATCCTATCAATACCGTCCAACATAACATATTTAAGGCTTATCGTAACAAACTAACAGCCGTTATTAGAGCATCACGCAAAATGTATTATACAAATAAACTTAAAAGAGTATCGGGAAATATGTCTGCTACCTGGTCCATCTTAAACAATATCTTAGGTAGGGACAAAAGAACAGAATTCACAAAAGAAATGTACTCTGAAAAAGAAAAGACACATGACCCACAGAAAATTGTAAACATCTTAAACAAATATTTTGTAAACATAGGGCCAACGTTATCAAAAACTTTTATAACTAATGAGCACTCTTTTAAAGATTTTTTACCTGAACGAGCTGAAAACTCGATATTTTTCAAACCCGTAAGACCACACGAAGTTATATCCATAGTAAAATCCCTTAAAAATACCAAAACTTGTGGTCATGACGATATTAACTCACTTATCTTAAAACAAATAATTTTTTTTATAGCTGAACCACTATGTCATATTTTCAACTTATCATTGTCTCTTGGATGCTATCCGAATTCTTTCAAATTAGCACGGGTCGTACCAATATTCAAAAAGGGAAATCGTATCCAATGTGAAAATTACCGACCTATATCTATCTTACCCTCTTTATCTAAAATCTTAGAAAGAATAATCCATATCCAGGTATATAATTTTTTAGACAAAAACAAATTACTTTGCACCGCCCAATATGGTTTTAGGAGACAACATTCAACTGAATTAGCAGTTTTGGACTTATATGATAGAATAACCAAATCCCTTGCAAAAAAACAATATATAACTGGATTATTTTTGGACCTTTCAAAAGCGTTCGACACGCTTGATCATTCAATATTAATACATAAACTTGAACGTTATGGTATAAGGGGTACGCCTCTTGCATGGTTCAAAGATTATTTAAAGAACAGAATTCAATACACTGAGGTCGACTTAAATGTATCACAAATTTTAGAACTCCAGTGTGGCGTCCCACAAGGATCCATTCTTGGGCCGCTTCTTTTTATGATATATATGAACGACATTGTGAATTCTTCCAAAATGTTTAGCTATGTGTTATTTGCAGATGATACGACACTGTTATATTCCCATCATGATTTTAATAAAATGATCGTCACTATCAATGTAGAATTACGTAAACTAACCAACTGGCTACAATGTAATAAGATATCTCTAAACCTCAGTAAAACCAATTATATTATATTTCACAACCCAATAAAAAAGATTATGGAAGACCAGTGCCAAATCTTAATAGACAATACCCTAATTGATAGGAAAACTAATGTTAAATTTCTTGGCGTTGTTCTCGATCAACATTTAAACTGGAATTTGCATTTTCAGCATCTAAGAACTCATATTTCTAGAATTATTGGTGTATTGTTTAAACTTAAAGATACGTTAATGCCAAAGTCTATTATACTATTGTACAATTCTTTTATATTATCTTATTTATCTTATGCTAATATTGCGTGGGGTTGTGGAACCAAAAGAAATGTTAATTCCTTATTGCTACTGCAGAAAAGAGCCATAAGAATTTGCACAGGTTCTCCTTACTTAGCCCATACTGATCCAATTTTCAAAAAACTGAACATATTAAAAATATCTGATATCAATATCTTACAAACTGCAAATTTTATGTTCAATTATACTAATCACTTGGTTCCAAGCAATTTTAATTCAATGTTTATACGCAATACCCAGGTTCATGAACACAATACCAGAGGTTCTAACAATTTTCATCTTAGTAATCCCAAAACAGTACTTGCTTATAAATCCATTAGACATAGAGGACCTGATGTTTGGCACTCGCTGCCTTGTGAAATTAAAAAATGTTCTTCGCTTTATTCTTTTAAACGTAAGCTAAAAAAACACATTATATCATCATATGACTCATACATCTTCTTAAAGTGTATTTTGATAATTTATATATTGTTACACTGGCTTCCAGTTCCCGATGGGGGAGGGGGGGGGGGGTTAGGACATTTGTATTTATATTTTTTTCATCCTGTTCATGTCATCATTTTAACCTATGCCAATATATGTATTGCCATGATGGCACTCGGGGTCTGCCTCGTCAAGACCTTTCGGTCTTTTGCAGTCTCCCAAATTTCATTTTATATTTATGTATGTTTAATTGTTTTATTACTATGTATTTCTCTGATATTGTATCTTGTATTTTTATTGAATGGAATTTGAATAAATTGAATTGAATTGAATTGAATTGAATTTTTTTTTGTCAATTCGAGGGTGCTGATCACGAATCTGGATGATGCCACTCGTGTAACCTTGAGAATTTTCCGCAAATTGGCAAAATCCAATATGGCCGCCCAAATATGCAAATTACCCATGAAAATCATAAAATTGTCCGCACATTGGCTATGAAATGCATGAAATTGTGTGGCAAGAGTGAAATACTCTCTGAAAAAATAATTTTTGACAAAATATTTATTTTCCTGATATTCAAAATGGCCACCATAGGCCCTTGTATACTCTATTATGTACAATATGAATAGGGAAAACTAATTTTCACAAAAATGAGCACTAAACTGCAAAAAATCGCGATGTATCAACGAAGTAATATATGCAAATCATCATTACTAACGAGATATATCATTTATTATGTTATATAGGGAAACATTGCTGCATTTTGATATCTAAAATAGCCGCCACTGGCACAAACAGTATTGCGTACAATGGCAATGGGGGCCAAAAAATTCACAAGAGTGACTAAAATGCTTATTATGAAGATCAAACGAGTAGAATACTGACTAAAAACATAATTGTTAACGAAATATATTATTAATATGCCATGTATGTGATGAATATTGTATTTTATATTCAAAATGGCTGCCAAAGGCCCTAAACGTATTATGCACAATGAGAAATGGGAGAAAAGAAATCACAAGAATGAGCACTAAAATGCATATATATGTGATGAATTAATTGGATACTGTCTAAAAACGTATTTTCTAACGAAATATATCATTTAGGTTTCAAGTTTGCCGGTTAAATACTGTATTTTGACTTTCAAAATGGCCGCCATCGACATTAACTGTATCATGCAAAGTGGGAAACCAATATTCACAGGAGTGAGCACCATAAATGCACGTAATAGTGATCTATGAGTAAAATATTGTCTGAAAGCATAATTTCTATTAAGATATATCATTTATTCTGCCAGTTAGGTGGTAAATACCGTTATTTTAAAGACAAAATGGCCGCTACAGGCCCTTGCGGTATTATGCACAATATGAATGGGAACAAATCATTTCAACAGAATTTGGCTTTGCTTGGTCAAATGGTGATTTATGAGTGGAATATTGTCTGAAAACATGTTTTATAACAAAATATATCATATCTTATGTAATTTAGGTGATAAATACTGTATTTCAACAATCAAAATGACTGCCATATGCCCATTTTGTGAACATTATTTGTCTCTATATGGTGGCCATTTTCAATTTAAAAATGCGGCATTTATCACCTTAATTACACAACATTATGATATATCTCGTTAGAAACCATTATTTTAGACAATAATTCACCCTTACATCACAATTCACAATTATATGCAATATTTAGAGTCAAGCAAAACCGAATTCTGTCAAAATTATATGTCCCATGTTACAATGTACATAATACTTTTAGGACCTATAGCAGCCATTTTGGATTTTAAAGTACAGCATTTATTACCTCCACCATGTCCACGACCAATATGTGATGTATGTAGATAGAAATAATGTTTAAGACAATATATTTACTCGTATATCACAGTTATATGCATTTTATGATTCTCACTCTTGTGAAAATTGGTTTCCCTGTTCGCATGTTACATAATTTAGTTAGGGCTTGTAGAGGTTATTTTGAATGTCAAACTACAGTATTTATCATTTATATGGAAGAAGGAATGCGATAATTAAAAAAAAAGTTTTCAAATAACGTTTTACTCACACAACAGGATTATAATTATGGATGTCATAGTCAAGCAAATCCAAATTCTTACAAAATATGTCCCAATTCACATTGTAGATAATACTGTTAGGGCCTATAGGGGCCATTTTGAATTTCATAATACAGTAGTTTGATTTTGATTTGATTTTATTTTATTTCAGCATTTTTCCAACAGAAATAATTAACAAACATAATGTACAACATAAAGAAAAAAATAGTGACACATTTCTTTTTACAAAAATAAATACAAATAATCATTCATTTGCAAAAATGTATATAGATAGTATTAGTTTGCAATATTATAAGTTGTACTTTGTTGAGTAGACAAAAAAAAATGCTGGAGACCGCTACCATAAGCAGTGCTTGACTAGGGTAGCGGCCTCAAAACGTATTAGCGAAATAGACAAAAAAGAACGAAATACAAATCAAGCATTGACTTAAATTAATTATAAACAGATATTATTAATACGATATTTACATGTAAGAACCTTGTATGCCTGATATTATGTGCACATTTTGACGTATTTGCATGTGTTGTCTCATACATGACAAAAGAAATGATATGTCTTGCTATAAAACATGTTGTCAGACAATATTTTACTCGAGTAGATCACAATTGCATGCATTTTATGTTTCTTACTCGTGTGAAAATTAGTTTCTCCATTTGCATTGTACATGATGAATGTAGGGGCTATGGCGACTATTTTGAATTTCATAAAACAGCATTCATTATGTTTTTAGTCAGTATTCCACTCGTTTATCTCAATGATATGCATTTTAGTGCTCAATCTTGTCATTTTTTTTTTGTCCCGGCCGGCCATTGCCATTGTATACTCTTTGGGCCAGTGGCGGCTATTTTAGATATCAAAATACAGCAATGTTTCAATATATGACAAAATAAGTGATATATCTCGTTAGTAATGATGATTTGCATGTATTTCTTCGTTCATACATCGCGATTTTTGCAGTTTAGTGCTCATTTTTGTGAAAATTAGTTTTCCCTATTCATATTGTACATAATAGTATGGCGGCCATTTTGAATATCAGGCAAATAAATATTTTGTCAAAAATTATTTTTTAAGATTGTATTTCACTCCTGCCACACAATTTCATGCATTTCACAGCCAATGTGTGGACAATTTTATGATTTTCATGGGTAATTTGCATATTTTGGCGGCCATATTGGATTTTGCCAATTTGCGGAAAATGCTCAAGGTTACACGAGTGGCATCATCCAGATTCGTGATCAGCACCCTCGAATTGACAAGAAACCATCAAAAAATATTGTATATATAAAAAAACAAGGTTCTATGGATAATGGGGCCTATCCCTGGACTAATATAGCGAATTTGGAAATCCCTCGCTTCGCTCGGGAAGCAGCCGCCAGGGCCTCGACAAGAGGCTAGGAGAACACCAAAACTGGGCCATGTCTTACAAAGAGTTGCGATTAATCTGATCAACCACAACTATGGAAAAAGTCGGCAACGTTAACATCTAAAATGCATGTTTGTTTAAAATATTCTCTAGATAAAAAAAAGAGATGTATAATCATACATTCATTTTTTTCTTTAAAATTCAGTGTGCTTCTTTTTGTTAACAAAGTACATTGTGCAAATTCCATTGCCATTAGAGTTGGGGTTGATCGAATTAATCATAACTTTAAATTTCCTGTATTAAACTTTTTCAGAAAATGTGTGTATTTTAGTGGAAAGACTATATACTACTGGCAAAGCAGCTAGACGATATGGCCGGTTAAGAGATGATTCGCGGCGTGATTGACAAATGAATTCTGTTGTAAAATTAAAATGGTTTGATTTTTCAAATTCACATTGGCGATACCGTTACGTTTGCTTTATTCATCTGAAATAAGTTCGGTTTGTATACCAGATATTGCGATGACGTCTCGCGCGCCATTTTTGAGAGGCTGTCGATTCAGACACCTTGTGTTTTGCTGAGTCAACTTGAAGTTTTGAGCCATAAGTCATTATAACCTACCAGAAAAGAGTAAGTGTTCAAAATTATGTAAAACAATTAACCATAAAATAGAATTCAATACATGGATTTGCTCGTTCTATATAGCAAAGAAATTAGGGCGTGTCTTGGTTATTTCGGATTCCGAGTTCGGATACAGTACTCACGCTTACCCGATTATGGTGTTGTTGAATTAAAAAATCATTGTTTTCTACAAAAGTTGATAACGATCAATTTAATATTAAATGAAAAGACAATTTCAGACCACAATCAGAGCTTTATTACAAAGAAGTGTACAAAATGACAAGAAAGGTATTGTATGATTTATTGGGTTGTGTTGATTTTGGTTATCTAGGCTGAAAATAATATAATTTATACATTTAATTATTTATTCAAATATATTTAATCAGGATGGCAAGATCAGTTAAAAAACTGTTTTGCATCATGGTCCTGACATTAAAAACATAAATACATGTAAATCAATCATATATTTAAAATGAGATAAAAATCTAAGTAATATCTGAAAATGTGTGCTTAAAGTGATACAATGCAATACAAGCAAATTAACAATAAGGTTACATAAAGAAATTGAGTAAATGTAATTGAATTTATGTAATCATGAACAAAATAGAGTACTTAAAGTACTTAATTATGAATTAATGGTTACAGAACTATATAAAAATCGATAAAAATCAGGATAATAAATACATATCTATAAGTTGAACACTAATATGAAATAGAAATAAAAAAAAGTGGTATAATTTACATAAAAGTGAGAGAGTACTTAAAAAATTGTACAAGAATGTTCTTTTATAATAATTTGAATTTGGTTTAGGTAATGAAAGGAGAAAGAGATTGTACCTTTCTCCATTTATAATAAAAATCAATGAAAGGTATAATGAAAATGTCAGTTAACCATTTTGGCAAACTAGGCAAACGAAGACGGGAAAGGAGCGAAATTATTTTCCCTGAACCTCTGGGGTACGACATAAGTAAGAATACAAATTTTATGATAAGGTTCGAGAGAAAAGGAAATCGCAGCCGGGGGTATAAACACTCAAACGCAGTTTATTACGGTCAACACGTAGTAAATTTGAGTCTGTGCTTGGAGACTAAAAATTAACGCGCGGCGGGACTAATTCTCGAACGTACATAGGAGAGCGTTTTATGAAAGGAGTTGTCAGATGTTTTATCCGACAGATATCAAAGTCACACTGCTTCTTAGCAAATCAACATCAAGGAAAGTTGTCAGATCTGTCGGACAACTTTTCGGACAAAAATCTTGATGAAATGCTCCCCTGGGGAGCGTTTTATGAAAGGACTTGTCGGACGTTTTATCCGACAAGTCCTGTTTTATCCGACAGTTACTTTAGTAACATTGCTTCTCAACTAATCAGAATCCAGGAAAGTTGTCAAGTCTGACAACTAGTCGGACGAAAATATTGATGAAACACTCCCTTGGTCTGGGAAAGATACGTTTTTAAAGACGAAAAAACCCATAATCGATTATAAAAGGGTGGGTCATTACTCCCAATTGATTATATTTTTATTTACAAGTAAGATAGTTTTAAGTTATAACATCATGAATTACAATATTTAAAAAAAAAATTCAAAATGTAATTTTAAAAATTGAAATGATATTATTGACAATTTTTTTTATATATTTTAGTATAAACCATTTAATATTAATACATCTTTTAAATAGAAATAAATCGTGTTATCTCTAGTTATTGCTTATTTTCCCTAATCCTGTTCGCCCAACAGCGAAAGATAGGGAAATTTTGACAGGATTATCATACTCTCAAGTAATCCTAAAAACCGATTCTTTCATCTCTTAAATCCTTTCCCCAAACACAGTTTCAAAATGTCTTCAAAGATCATTTGTTCACAACTATTGGATATCTATACATTACAGTATTTCAAATGCCAATTAAATCACATCCCCACACTAGTAGCACTTAATAATACATTCCCTATAAATTATTTCTCATTCACGCATGAGTGAGCAAAAACAATTTGAAGAAGGGATACCAAAATGTCACTTGGCGGGCTGGATCTGGGTTTCAAACAGAAAACCACATTTTTAAAAAGTTCAATATTTGCTCTTTAATTTGATACCTCAATTGCAGAAATTTGTCAAAAAATAACAAAGTTCTGATTATTTGAAATAAGGCTTGAATTTCAACAATTTCCTAAAATGAAGAGGTTTTACAGCTACAGGCAAGCGTCCAGACTCATTCGACACTCCGTTTTGTTGACGATCAGCCATGCATTAAGTCTTTTGTTAAACGTGCGATAGCGCTGGGAAACCAGAGAAAACACGTTTATTTCATGAAATTGTGAAAATACAAGCATTGTTTCGAGAGAACAGAACTCTTTTACTTCTTGATCATTTTCTGTGATTAAGGTATCAAATTAAAGAGCAGATATTAAACTTTTTAGGCATGTGATTTTCTTTTTGAAATTCAGATACCCCCGCAAAATGAATTTTTGAGTTTTTGGTATCCTTTCTTCAAATTGTTTTTGCTCACTCAAGCGTGTATGCAGAATAATCTAAATAATTTCAGATGAAAGAGGAGATTCTAAGCTTTACATTGGTAGGTCATTTTGTCTATTTTATTTATGATTAAGTTATGATAAATCATCGCTAAATCTCGGTTTCGTTATTTGGGGGACGCACTGTATATCTGTGTAAGAATTTCATATGTTGAGTCGAAATGAAACTTAAATCCAACAATTATTTCAAGTTCAAGTTGGCTGATATTGAATCAAGAAACATAAAATGAATGATATACCTTTCTCTTCTATCCAAATAATTTGATATCAGTAGTATTTTATCAGTAAGCTGGATAATAATGTCGAAAAGATTTTACATTTTTTAAGAAGACGTGATCACATGTGACAAATGGTGGTCTATGTATATGATCATTATGAAAAACATTAACATTGAGAAGAAATGTGAAAAAAATGCTTATTTGTTTCATGAGCGTAAAAGAAGATCACACGGTTACCGAGATGACTTGGCTGAGAATAGTATTAGATATAGAAGAAATCACGATTTTAGGAAAAAAAAACAATCGCAGACCACAATCAGAGCTTTATTACAAAGAAGTGTACAAAATGACAACAAGTATGATTTATTGGGTTGTGTTGATTTCGGTTATGTAGGCTGAAGATAATACGATTTATACATATATTTATTTATTCAAATATATTCAATCAGGATGACAAGATCAGTTAAAAAACTGTTTTACATCATGGTCCTGACATTAAAAACATAAATACATGTAAATCAATAATATATTTAAAATGAGATAAAAAGCAAAGTATTATCTGAAAATTTGTGCTTAAAGTGATAAAATGCAATACAAGAAAATTAACAATATTTTTTCATGCAACTTGTATCTCAGTCACCTTGATATACTTACTAGTATTCGTTTAAAAACCTCTATAATTATGTCGTCTTGGATAACCAGTTGTGCTTTTTAATCCTATGAATAATTGTTTGGAAACCACTTCATATAATCATAGCTTGTATATTTTGCTTTGTCTACTTTATTTGCCAAACACATTGCCACATTCCTTTTTTTTTTGGGGGGGGGGGTGTGGGAGGATAAGTGGGTAGGTTTTTTTTTAAATTATTATTATGGTTGTTATTTTTTTGTGTAACTAAATTGTGTTTATGTGATTTGCAATCACCTATTAATCATTTGTAAATTTTGTGATTTAATTCAATTTGTATAATAAAAACAGAATTATAAAAAAAACCCAATATGTTATATAAAGAAATAGAGTGAATATTATGAAAGAATTAATGTACTTAATTCGGAGACGAAGCATATAAATTAATGGTTACAGAACTATATAAAAATCAGGAATAATAAAAACATATTTATAAGTTGAACACTAATATGAAAAAAAAGTGGTATAATTTACATAAAAGTGAGAGAGTACATAAAAATTGTACAATAATGATCTTTTATAATAATTTGAATTTGGTTTAGGTAATGAAAGGAGAAAGAGATTATACCTTTCTCCATTTATAATAAAAATTAATGAAAGGTAATGAAAATATCAGTTTACCATTTTTGGCAAACTCGGCAAACTATAAAGCCGGGAAGGGAGCGAAATTATATTTCCTGAACCTCTGGGGCCGGACATCAATAAGAATACAACGTTTATGATAAGGTTCGGGAGAAAACGAAATCGTAGCCGAGGGGTATGAACAATCAAATGCAGTTTATTGTGGTCAACATGTAGTAAATTTGAGTCTGTGCTTGGAGACTAAAAATTAACACGCGGCAGACTAAAAAATCAACATTATCCCCTTTTGTTAGAATGTTTTTCTTTTATATAATATCTCATAGATCTTCGATCAACAACCTTATCGCTTTCAGGAAGTAATCCCTATTGTTTGCTGATATCTTATTCCTCAGTTTTTTGTTTCGTATGTATCTAAATGTTTTTTCTTTCTTTCATAGAAAAAAAAAATGAATATAAAAGAAAAAATAATGAAAAATATTAATACTTAATAAAATTGATACCCTACTTTTCATTCATACAGCGTGTGGCAAAAATGGTCAGTCTTGACTTATTGCCAAATAAAAACAAGGAATGAAATGGAATGCAGGACTAATCCTCGGACGTACACAGGGGGGCGTTTCATGAAAGGAGTTGTCAGACGTTTTATCCGACAGATACCAAAGTAACACTGTTTCTTTATAGCCAATCAACATCAAGGAAAGTTGTCAGATCTGCCGGACAACTTGTCCGACGAAAATATTGATGAAACACCCCCCTGGTCTGGGAAAGATACGTTTTTAAAGACGAAAAAAAAGCCATAATCGATTATAAAAGGGTGGGCCATTACGCCCAGTTGATTATATTTTTATTTGCAAGTAAGATAGTTTTAAGTTATAACATCATGAATTACAATCTTTTAAATTATTTTTTTCAAAATGTAATTTAAAAATTGAAATGATATTATAGACAATTTTTTTAAATATATTTTAGTATAAACCACTTAATATTAATACATCTTTTAAATAAATACAAATCGTTGTTATTGCATATATTGGTTATTTTCCCTTATCCGTTCGCCCAACAGCGAAAGATAGGAAAATTTTGACAGGATTATCATACTCTCAAGTAATCCTAAGAAGTGATGCCTTCATCTCTTAAATCCTTTCCGCAAACACAGTTTCAAAATGTCTTGAAAGATCATTTGCTTCACAACTATTCGATATCTATACATTAATACAAATGCCAATTAAATCACATCCCCACACTAGTAGCACTTAATAATACATTCCCTATAAATTATTTCTCATTCACGCATGAGTGAGCAAAAACAATTTGAAGAAGGGATACCAAAAAGTCACTTGGCGGGCTGTATCTGGGTTTCAAAAAGAAAACCACATTTTCAAAAGTTCAATATCTGCTCTTTAATTTGATACCTCAATTACAGAAATTTGTCAAAAAATAACAAAGTTCTGATTATTTGAAATAAGGCTTGAATTTCAACAATTTCATAAAATGAAGAGGTTTTACAGGCAAGCGTCCAGACTCATTCGACACTCCGTTTTGTTGACGATCAGCCATGCATTAAGTATTTTGTTAAACGTGCAATAGCTTCTGTGGGAAACCAGAGAAAACACGTTTATTTCATGAAATTGTGAAAATACAAGCATTGTTTCGAGAGAACAGAACTCTTTTACTTCTTGATCATTTTCTGTGATTAAGGTATCAAATTAAAGAGCAGATATTAAACTTTTTAGGCATGTGATTTTCTTTTTGAAATTCAGATACCCCCGCAAAATGAATTTTTGAGTTTTTGGTATCCTTTCTTCAAATTGTTTTTGCTCACTCAAGCGTGTATGCAGAATAATCTAAATAATTTCAGATGAAAGAGGGGATTCTAAGCTTTACATTGGTAGGTCATTTTGTCTATTTTATTTATGATTAAGTTATGATAAATCATCGCTAAATCTCGGTTTCGTTATTTGGGGGACGCACTGTATATCTGTGTAAGAATTTCATATGTTGAGTCGAAATGAAACTTAAATCCAACAATTATTTCAAGTTCAAGTTGGCTGATATTGAATCAAGAAACATAAAATGAATGATATACCTTTCTCTTCTATCCAAATAATTTGATATCAGTAGTATTTTATCAGTAAGCTGGATAATAATGTCGAAAAGATTTTACATTTTTTAAGAAGACGTGATCACATGTGACAAATGGTGGTCTATGTATGATCATTTTGAACAACATTAACATTGAGAAGAAATGTGAAAAAAAATGCTTATTTGTTTCATGAGCGTAAAAGAAGATCACACGGTTACCGAGATGACTTGGCTGAGAATAGTATTAGATATAGAAGAAATCACGATCTTAGGAAAAAAAACAATCGCAGACCACAATCAGAGCTTTATTACAAAGAAGTGTACAAAATGACAACAAGTATGATTTATTGGGTTGTGTTGATTTCGGTTATGTAGGCTGAAGATAATACGATTTATACATATATTTATTTATTCAAATATATTCAATCAGGATGACAAGATCAGTTAAAAAACTGTTTTACATCATGGTCCTGACATTAAAAACATAAATACATGTAAATCAATAATATATTTAAAATGAGATAAAAAGCAAAGTATTATCTGAAAATTTGTGCTTAAAGTGATAAAATGCAATACAAGAAAATTAACAATATGTTATATAAAGAAATAGAGTGAATATAGTTAAATGTATGTAATTATGAAATAATTAATGTACTTAATTCGGAGACGAAGCATATAAATTAATGGTTACAGAACTATATAAAAATCAGGATAATAAAAACATATTTATAAGTTGAACACTAATATGAAAAAAAAAGTGGTATAATTTACATAAAAGTGAGAGAGTACATAAACAAATTGTACAAGAATGTTCTTTTATAATAATTTGAATTTGGTTTAGGTAATGAAAGGAGAAAGAGATTATACCTTTCTCCATTTATAATAAAAATTAATGAAAGATAATGAAAATGTCAGTTTACCATTTTTGGCAAACTAGGCAAACTATAAAGCCGGGAAGGGAGCGAAATTATATTTCCTGAACCTCTGGGGCCGGACATCAATAAGAATACAAAGTCTATGATAAGGTTCGGGAGATAGCTCAGTCGGTAGAGCGGGGGACTCGTATTCCGGTGACCCGGGTTCGATTCCCACTTGGTGCGCTAGTGCCTTTTGGTAAGGCATTAATCCTCAGTACCAGGTCCTTCGGAGGGGACCTTAAGCCGTCGGTCCTCTGGTTGCTTGCTTACAAGCATTCATGCTTTCTTAGCAATCAGGTAAAAAAATCACCACCACCACCAAAACGAAATCGTAGCCGAGGGGTATGAACAATCAAATGCAGATTCTTGTGGTCAACATGTAGTAAATTTGAGTCTGTGCTTGGAGACTAAAAATTAACACGCGGCAGACTAAAAAAAATCAACATTATCCCCTTTTGTAAGAATGTTTTTCTTTTATATAATATGTCATAGATCTTCGATCAACAACCTTATCGCTTTCAGGAAGTAATCCCTATTGTTTGCTAATATCTTATTCCTCAGTTTTTTGTTTCGTATGTATCTAAATGTTTTTTCTTTCTTTCATAGAAAAAGAAAATGAATATAAAAGAAAAAATAATGAAAAATATTAATACTTAATAAAATTGATACCCTACTTTTCATTCATACAGTGTGTGGCAAAAATGGTCAGTCATGACTTATTGCCAAATAAAAACAAGGAATGGAATGGTATGCAGGACTAATCCTCGGACGTACACAGGGGGGCGTTTCATGAAAGGAGTTGTCAGACGTTTTATCCGACAGATACCAAAGTAACAATGTTTCTTAGCCAATCAACATCAAGGAAAGTTGTCAGATCTGACAACTTGTCGGACAAAAATTTTGATGAAATGCTACCCAGGCCAGGTCTAGGAAAGATACGTTTTTGAGAGAGAAAAAACAACGTAATCGATTATAAAGGGTGGGTCACTACTCCGAGTTGATTTTATTTTTATTTGCAAGTAAAAGAATTTTAACCTATAACATATAAATTTACATTTTTTTTTTTTCAAGATATAATTTTTGAAATTGATATAATATTATAAACAAATAAATTTTTGATATTTTAGTATAAACCACTTAATATTAATACTTTTTAATGTATAAGTATATCGCTTAGAACAATAGTAATTACCACTCGTTATCCCCTGACTATTCGCCCTACAGCGAAAAGTAGGAAATTTTGACAGGATTATTATTTTCAGATGTAATCCTCAAGTTTCGTAATTTTTTTCTTTTCGATGTCTTTACAAATTTTCTTGAATGTTATAATAAAACACAATCATCCTTCATCTGATCGATATCGTAATCCTTTCCGCACATACGTCTATACATATACGATGTCAGGATTTTGACATTTTTTACTTTCCATGATTTTAGCATATCAGAGGACGGACCTATGGCACAATTAAGTACCAACAGTACATGTATATGGGGTTATATCAAATATATTGCTGTACACAATCATGCGTGACCCCCCCCCAATTTTTTTTCCAATTTTGGACGCGGGCCGCGCGTGCACTCGTTAAGGGTATCAAAAACACCGATGGGTGGTTTTGAAAGACTGGTCAATTGACAATCGCGGGGTCAAACATATTTAGGGTATTTTTTTCAAAGCTTTTTTTTAAGACTAGCCAAACGTGTTTAGGGTTTGATTTTCCCCCAAGCTTTTTCCCCGGTGCTTTTTCCTCGTTTCTGAAAACTGTTCGGGTTCTTCCCGATTGTACAAAACTTGTTTAGGGTTCATATTCTGGCGTCAACTTTTAGGGGCCAAAATGTGTACATAAAGCCCGCGAAAAACTTGTTACGGGGGTTATTTTGCACACAGGGAAAAACTCGTTTAGGGGGTGTTTGGAAATAATTTGGTCACGCATGTGTACAGCAAAACGGAAACGCGCCCCCGGCGCTATACCATAGATTTATATAAACCTAAAAACTCTATGGGCTATACCCTTACCGCTATACCAACACGTAGAGCAACGTGCACACGCAAGAGGAAAAAGTGTGGAGTTTTGTGCGTGCTTGATCTTTTTGGAGTACTTTAAAGTGTTCCCGTGGCCGCAAAAGCGGGCGTCTTTTGCTCTATATACTTCTTTTTTTTATCGATCGTCTATATACAAGTAGGTGTGAGACTTTAGTGTTTCCAATCTTTTTAATTACCCCAATTCCGTGTAATCCGGATCATTTTCAGGTAATTTTCTGGTGATGTAAAACTTCCAGGTAATTCCGAGTAATCCGAAAATTGCAATCAAACAACAATTAAACGTTGCAACATTCATGTTATATTTAACGAATTGTTTACCTCGACACGTAGCTCATAATTTTCCGCTCGCGCTCCGCGCTTGCATTTTGTAATTTTGTTCCTATTCTTAAAGAGGGCGTGAACAAAGAAAATGCTAAATTCCTTGATTTTGGTCACTTGGACCAAATTTAGGATCGCTGTCTTATTGCCCGATTTGTTTATTAAAAATCAAACTTGAAAATTTCAGGAAATGTCTATGAATTTCGGGAAATTTGCGTCGGATTTATGGATTCACTGTATGAGACAAACTTTCTCTTGTTTTTGAGTCCTAGTCTTTACTCCAGACATGGTGCAATTGCTTATAGTGTCAAAGTATCAAATAAGAGTCTGTGTGTGCAGACTAAGTGTGCGGCAAAACAAATCCTCGAATGTACACGTAGGCATAAGAAAGATACCCTAAGAAAGCATACATCCAACTGTTCATATACTTTCATTACTCTTTTAAAAAAGATTTTAATCTATCTATGATATTTGTTTATTGTATATTGGTTGTAGCCTATTGTTAGTACCAATTTGAAATTGTAACCTCACTTTTTGTTTATGATTAATTTGCATTGATTTATGTAATGTATTTGGATTTATGTTTCTCTGATTTATATGTTGTAAAAAATTAATATGGAAATGAAATAAAGAAATAGATTCAAATTCAAATCCGTAATCGATTATAACATAAGCGTTTATAATTTTATTTGTAAATAACAGGATTTTCTGTGAATTTTTATCTACCAGCTTATGATATTACATGTTCTTTTCCTTTTAATAATTAATTACAACTATACCTTACAATAATAGATTTAATGAGATAATGAAGAAATAGTTATTGCATTTTTAAGAGTAAACTGGTGTTTGTAGAAAGTTATTTATAATAGAAAAAATAATTTCGTTAATCAGAGACCCTCAATTTCTCCCCTAAATATGGGGGTAGGTTTTCGTTGGAATCAGTGCGATGAACGAGAGTAATCCCACATTGTGAAAGTCAAGCATGAAATCTGACAGATATCAATATCTTTAGATCTTGGAGGACGAACAATTATATATCAAGATACAAAAGCGCAAGCGGGATATATAGTGTCATCCGCTTGCTTATTGAATATCCATGAAAGACATGCATAGAACTGTTTCACTGACATGATTCAAATCTTAAAAATAACTTTCTTATACCTTGACCGATTTTGATCACATTTTCAAGGTTTTGCCTGTCTGATATTCTTTATCTGTTCAAATCATATTATTTTAAGCGTGGAGTACCCCTTTCATAAGGCAAAAAGGTCGTGAAAACCACATCGTGAGGTGGTTTTCCAAACTGGTTTGAAAGACCAAGTCTTAAAATCGTTTCCAAGACCATTTCGACCGTTCCTATTACTAGTTTCCACCAAACTGGTTCCCACAGATCTCGTCTTTGGACTGGAATGATGTCTTAATATCGCTTTCAAGACCTCTTCGAGAGCTCCCATTACACCGTTAAAGGTCAATCCCACCCAAGAACAATGTTGATTTGAATAGAGAAAAATCAAATTTGAGTATTTCATCAAAATTGGATGTAAACTAAGAAAGTTATAACATTTTAAAGTTTCGCTTATTTTTTCACACAAAACAGTGATATGCACGATTCAGTGACATGCAAATGAGACAGTCGATGATGTCCCTCACTGAGTATTTTGTTTTTATTGTTTCATTTTTATAGATTTGACAATAAGGACCGACTTGACTGAACCATATAGTATTAAACAATGCTAATTCCACATGTTCAGGGAGGAATTAATCCTTGTTTCACCTGGCAATGAGGAGAATTTCATATGTATTATGAAATACAAAAGAAATAGTGAGTGGATGACGTCATCAGTCTCCCATTTGCATATCGACCAGGATGTGCATATAAGAAGAGGAGGGCGGTGGGTGGGAGGTAGAACATCACTGTTTTTATTTTAATTTCTATCATTTTTTTTCCTCTCTTGTCATTTAATACGTCATATTAATATTTCATTTTGTAATTGTGGAAACGCATAATTGTCTGGTATCTTTGAAGTTTGATGCATATTAATAGATATGGATTTATTGTATAATTTATATTAATGATTCAAATAATTTGTACAACTTGTTCATGAAATGTGAACGTTTATTTTCATTTGAGAGAATACAATAAAAACATCCTTTAAAAATATATATAACTGTTTTGTGAAATTAAGCGAAACTTTAGAATGTCATAACTTTCTTAATTAACATCCGATTTTGATGACATTTTCAGTGCTGTACTTGTAAGATTTTTCTCTTTTGATTCGAATCGACTTTTGTTTTGGGTGAACTTGCCCTTTAAACTAGTTTCCACTAAACTACTTTCAGGACGTAGATGAGAACAGAGTTTTCTAACATGTTCCAGTCGTTCATAATGTTACATGTCCAAGTCATAAATATGTAATCGATTATAACAGAGTGGTTTGTTTGTTCATGAATGACACCGGATTCTTCCATCCATCGTTTTCATGCTAAAACTACATGCTTTTTTTTTTTTTAAATAGATTGATTCATGACTGTTGTTTAAATGAAAGAAAAATACTTTGATAAATAAACTAAATTATTTTCGATCTCTTAATATAAACTAGTTTGAAAGTGAGTAATTGAAAATACAGATATCTTTAAGGACCTATTCAGTATTTGACTTACTACATTCCCCCCCGCTTCATCCGTTCCAGTGGGAGGTCCCACCCCTGAACGAGGTGAAATTTATGCCGGGATCAACGCGCTGAACAAGCGTAATCCCTAAATCCATGTCGACGAACAATACCCGCCTCGCCCTCGAAGGTCAATTCCACCATAGGTCCATGATTCCACCCAATTTGTTGGTTGGTTTTAGAGATAATGGCGCTATTTCCTTGATATATCCGATGGTTTACGCGAGAGGGATTCCACCTTCATTCGATTCTGCCACTTAATTGTGGAGGTGCCGTGGCCGAGTGGTCTAAGGTGCCTGGCTATATATGAAAAAGTCCGGGTTCGATCCCCGGCCGCGGCAGCTATGCCCGTGAGCAAGGCATTTAATCTACAATGCTCTTTTATCCTGCTTTCATATAAATGGAAATGCTATATGCATTATTGGTAACTAGGTGTGAACTTGTAAAAAAAAAAAAAAAATTGCTCTGTGTTTGAAATATAGACCATGCACGGGGATATAGTACCCAGGAAAGGCGTAGTACAGTATTAAAAGGCTTTACTATTTTATTTAATAATCATCGGTTGTTACATTTGACAGTTAATACTTGTGCTTCAGGGACCCAAATGTCGGTTAATTGAATTAATAATGTGTATTTAGATGTGAAATAAGAAAATTATAACATTTTAACGTTTCAGTTTAAACAGTTCAGTTTTATGGAAAACTGATATAAATGACAGAGTCAATGATGTCCCTCACTCACTATTTCTTTTGTTTTTCTTATTGTTTTGATTACATAATACGTCATGAACGCGTCCCCTAATTTGCACACTGACTTTATGGACGAGTGATGACCCTTTCCTGTGCTACACTGCATATCCATAAATTATACTAACATGTACCAGTTGTTCGTTACGTCACTATGTGCAAGTCAGAAATATATAATCGATTATACACCGTGGTTTAAAAATTCGCGAATTATAGAAAATTTCTAGCCATTGATTTGATAAAATAAAATTTGTGTGCTAATTTATTTTACACTTTTTCTTATTATCTTAATTTTATTTGAATTAAAAGAATGAAAATAAAATACTTTGACCAAGAATTTATTTCAATCTTTGATGCATAAACTGTTTTCTTTATTTAATTTATTAAACTTACAAATAATTCGCACCATTATCAAAACTAACCCCCCAACCGTAAAAAACCTTCCTTCATCCGTTCAGCGGGAGGTCCCACCCCGAACGCGATGAAGAATTTCTGTCGGGATCAATGCGCTGAACAAGCGTAGTCCCAAATGATATCGTCTGGACATTGTCTTCAGTCGACCCAAGGAGGGCCGGATCTAGGTTTGATTAAAGGAGGGGGGGGGGGGCACATTTTCCCGAAAAAATTGACAATGATAAGCAAAAGAAGAAAAAGATAGATTCTCACCTAAAAATTAAAGGTAATATTGTCCCACAAAAAATGAAAAAAAGACAAGAAAAACAAAACCGATTCTCGCTTTCAAAGGAGGTGCCGTGGCCGAGAGGTCTAAGGCGCCTGGCTATGCATGAAAAAGTCCAGGGTTCGATCCCCGGCCGCGGCAGCTATGCCCGTGAGCAAGGTATTTAATCTACAATGCTCTTTTATCCTGCTTTAGAATAAATGAAAATGCTACATGCAATATAGGTAACTAGGTGTGAACTTGTTTTACAAAAAAAAGGGGGACACACTTGCTAAGAATTAAAGATTGTATTTTTCTATTAAGGCTCTCAGAAATATGTAGTCGATTATAAAAGCTTGGCTTAAAACTTTGCGAATTATAATAATAATAATAATAATAAGCATTAATTTATATAGCGCAGCTTTTATATGGATATATTCAGCTGCGCTTGTTCAGAGCTCTTTTTACTTATGTCTACACAGCATATTTTCTTAACTAAAGAGATATGTTCTTAATTTTGATTTGAAGAGAGCCAAGGATGGAGAGCTTCTTATATCAATTGGCAGGCTATTCCATAGTTTGGGGGCAGCAAGTGCAAATGCACGATCACCAAGTGTGACTTTTGTTTTGTTATGGAGAATTTTAAGCCATTAATTTGATCAAATAAAATCTGTGTACTTATTCATTTCACATTTCTGTTTGAATAATTTTGATATTATTTAAATTAAAAAATAAGAAATGAAGTACTTTTACAAAAAAAATTATCTTTGATTCATAAACTGGTTTGTATTTGAGATATTAACAGTACTTATATATTCACATACCTCCTAAAGTGCTACTATAGTCCCCCTAACACTATACTAACCCTTCATCTGTTCAGCGGGAGGTCCCACCCCGAACGCGATGAAGAATTTCTGTAGGGATCAACGCGCTGAACAAGCGTAATCCCAAATTCCGTCTCGTCATCGTCTTCAGTCAACACGAACAAGCCGTTCGTTATGTCAGAAATATATAATTGATTACAAATGAGGGGAGTGTACATTAGCGACCGACGGAGGATTTCCAGCGATAGTTATGAAATAAAATCTATGCGCGAATTCATTTTACCAAAAGTATTATCGTAAATAATGGTGTTTTAATTGAAAAAAAAACCAAATTAAATCAAAATACGAACAAATATGTAATTTCATTTTTTATGAATAAACTAATTTTTATTTAGATAATTAAAAATATTTTGAAATTCACGTTCAATATTTGGTTGCTACAGGCCCCCTAACATAAACAAACCCTTCGTCTGTTCAGCGGGAGGTCCCACCCGAACGCGATGAAGAATTTTTGTCGGGATCAATGCGCTGAACAAGCGTAATCCCTAATGCGGTTCCACTTCTATCTTTCCTCGACTCGAAATAGAAAACTCGGTGTATCCGTCGCCTCGCATCTGAAAAGTTCAAAATACGGACAACATCAAGCCTCTTGTGGCCTCTCCCCTGAATATCTTCTGCTTCAACGCAAGAAGGGACTTAGAGGTCATTTTTATCATTCTTATCATTTTTTATTTCATGCCCTTTTTAATTATTTATTTATTTATTTACTTGAAATTGCGAAACAATGCATCGTTGGATAGCCTACGATGTACTATTTCAATTTATGAAATAACAAAAATAATAATCTGAAAAATTACCCGGGGGGGGGGGCTGGGTTGGTCGAACATTCCAAACCGGTAAGCGTGGTAAAGCCGCACCCAAAACAGAGAGGAACAGAACACCAGAAGTAAACATCGATTACAAGCGCATCTTACCAACGCAACTGAGGATAGAAGATTATCTCATAATTACAAGAACTAAGTAGAATGATTTGATAAAATTATTCATTATATGTTATAGTAAAATTTCGTTTGAATGCATGATATATAATTATTTTAGCTAAATTTAATTAGATATTTTCATAATTATTAAATTAACTAGTTTGTATATGAAGCTTAAATATTTATGTAAAGCCGGAGTATCATGTTTACATGACACTTTTATAGTAAATAATTAAATTTTGGCGGGAGCGGTGCTGAATAAATGTAACCCCTATTAATGAGAAAAATAGCAACGAGGTGTATGATTAGATTTCCATGATCTAAACGTGCTTCCTTATGGGCACCTTCATGGTATATTTGTTCTAAACTTCTATTAAAAGTACCAACATTGGTCTTCGCGAAGGTTCGACCGTGGAGGTAAGACGGATGGAGTGACAACCGACTGAAAATTGATTTAGGTAGTTTGCAATTTCTAAAGAAAACACAATGTGCACTGTAGCTAGTCTGCAGGCACCAACTCTTGTATTTCGCAATTTCGCATAGTGTGCAATGCAGAGTCTGAGGTAGTAAGACTAGATTCTTCACTCGAGTCTTGTTACACAGAGTCATTGGAGTCTAGTCTTCACTCTATCTTGTTGGGTTAAAGGGGGAAGTTCACCCCGACAAAAAGTTTATTGTAAAAATAGCAGAATTTTTTAAAACTGTTTTCGAAGGTTTGAGAAAAAATCTATCAAACGATGAAAAACTTATTAGAATTTAAATTATTTGATTTGTGACGTCATATGCGAGCAGCATTGCTTCATAGTGAATGGTAAAATCAAATGTCATTTTCTCAGAAAATCGAAAATGTTTTTTACTGCATCTTTTGTATATCAATAGACAAATCATGTTACATCAAATCATGAAAATGAAACCAAAATAAGTCATCATGAACGATTAAAAAAATGAAATTCATGCATTTTATATTACGGAACATAATATGGGGCAGCTGCTCGTTTATGACGTAACAAATCACAAATTTAAAATTCTAATAACTTTCTTAACCTTTAACGGATTTTCCTCAACCCTTCACCAATAGTTATTATTATTATTTTTTTCTGCTATTTTTACAACAAACTTTTTTTCAGAGTGAACTTCCCCTTTAAAAGACAAGTTCACTCCCAACAAAAAGTTGATTTGAATATAAAGAGAAAAATCCAAAACGAATAACACTGAAAATTTTTATCAATATCGGATGTAAAATAAGAAAGTTATGACTTTTTAAAGTTTCACTTATTTTTCACAAAATAGTGATATGCACATCCTGGTCGGTATGCAAATGATGAGACTGATGACGTCATCCACTCACTGTTTCTTTTGTATTTTATTATATGAAATATGAAATATTCTTATTTTCTCATCATTTTAGAGTGACACAACGATCGATTCCTCTTTGAACATGTGGAATTAGTATTGTTTGATTCTATATGGTTCAGTGAAGTTGGTCCTTATTGTCAAATCTGTATAAAAAAAAGAACGAATTATTTATAATTCAAACAATATTAAACAAAAGAAAAGGTGAGTGAGGGACTTCATCGACTGTCTCATTTGCATGTCACTGAGTTGTGCATATAACTGTTTACTCTATTTATTTATATCAACATTTTTTTTCTGGGTGGACTTGACCTTTAAGTGACATATACGAATGTGTGCTTAAAGACTAAACTGTTGGCGACCGACCTGTGATGCCGCCAGTTTTGTGTTTTGTGTTGAATAAGGTCGTGTGTGTGTTTTGAAGAATGGGGGGGGGGGGGGGGGGGCAAAGACTTTAACGGTCAGCGCCGTAAAGCATCGTTAATAAGAGCATCATTAACAAAACCACTGATTTTATTACGATGATTATAAGAACTTTATACAAATATTTGCTAAAATAATTAATTACATTTTTCAAATTAGTCATAAAAGTTTAAAAAGGAATTAAGTTATTGTAAGATCTCATTTTTTGGAGATCTTATAACATCTTTAAAATTAACCATCTTGTACGTGTAATTTGAAAAAAAAAGGTACGAAAGTCATAAAATTTGTCGTGTGTCTCTCCAAGGTGCCGTGCAGCAACTCGTGTAGCTAATCTTGCTATCGTTCTAGTGGGGTTCAAACCCCTGAACGGTGGGTAGAATTTCTGTCGGGGGTGGTACTGAACTAGTTTTATCCCCAATTTACTAGTAGTTAGAACCGCCACGACATAGGGGGTGTTGCAAGTTAAACAAACATGAGAACGCTGCCTCATGCATTACCAGGGGGAATCCTCAGTTGTTTCCCCCCGGGGGGGGGGCACTCGACCAAAAAAGTGGTAGGGGTGTGCCGCGGGCGAGACAAAAAACGGGGGCCTTGGAGCGGGCTTATTGTAAAAAGGAGGGTCCTCGGAACGGGCTTCGGAACTACAAATGTTTGTGAAAACGGGGGTCCTTGGAACGGGTCGCCTGCGTGTGCATCCCAATGGAACGAGCATACGTGCATGCAGCTAGCACGGCGCACAGGCGCCGGCTGCGCCAGCGCAGAGACGATGGTCGGACAGCGCTCTCCGGCCGCTTTTCACCAAAATTGCGGCTCATCGTAGCAGATCAATGCGACCGGAACGGCGTAGCGGAAAATATGCGACGCTTTGGAGCGGGTATCTTTCTTCTTTTTTCTCGATAAGAAGAAAATGCTATGCCTTGGAGCGGCTTTCTTTGTTCTTTTTCTCAATAAGACAAAAATGCTATGCCTTGGAACGGAAATTTGAGTGTAAAAATGGGGGTCGATCCCCTCCGCGGCACATACCCACTATGCATTATATACTGAGTGCCCCCCCCCCCCCGGGTGTTTTCCACCAGTCACTGGGAGTTTCGGCCCGTTAGAAACAATACTCCCTCTTGGTGGTGGGCCAGCAGTGCAAAGCACCACCTTCCCCGCTGGTAACAGGAAAAAAAGGGAAAGAAAAGGAAAAAACAGGGGGAAGAAAGAAAGAAATAAACGACAAAAAGAAGTTGCTTAATTGCTGGTCACCCTCTTCCTTTGGACATACTTGGTCCAAATCCAAGCAGAACCCTTCTCTGCTGCCTCAGAAGCAGCCCTACAAGCATGCTTATTCTCTCTATTTGAGAAACCCAACTCCCGAAACCACCTAGACAATGATTATGCTATGATTTAACTATAGCAAATGAGATTACACTCCATGTTTTGAGAAGCAGATTAGCAATCAATCATTAATTAGCAGTTAATTACATGACATATGATTGATTTAGGTACCAAAAAGTCCACTTTGGACCATTCTGAGAAAAACCATGTTTTTTATTCTCACTTATTGCAATATTCTTATGAGAAACTAAATTGACATGACGCACTACCCTATCATGTGAACATAAAATTGGGTATAAAAGAAATCTACCTGTCTTCAATTTTTGTTTTATATTATTTAAAATCACTTTTCAATGTGGACCTAACCCCTTTTGCAAGCAAACTGAAATGAATCCAATATGTTTTGATTAAAATGTGATTTTCTTTGCCACTTTTATTCAAGTTTTAATTTGAATTTCAAATTTTCTTTGGTATCATCAGAGCGACTAAAATTAAGAGGTTTTGAGACAGAAAACAATAAAATGTATAAAAAAATAGACCTAACCCCCTTTGACAAATGAGCTCTTCAGAAGAGTTTGGTTGCAAAAGGCGTTAGGTCCACTCCAAGAAAATCATTTTAAAAATTCTTCCATATTGCAATATTCCTATGTGAAACTAAATTTTCATGATACCCTACCATGTGAACATAAAATTGGGTATGAAAGAAATCTACCCGTCTTCATATTTTTAAAAACATTCTTTTCCAAAAAAAAAATTATGTGTGGACCTAACCCCTTTTGCAACCAAACTGAAATGGACCTCAACCCTTTTGAAAAAAAAAGATTTTTCTTCGCCATTTTAGTTCAATTTTTAATGAAAATTACAACTTTTCTTTGGTATCATCTTATAGTGCTATTAGAAATCTACATTGAGACCAAAAAAAAAAAAAAATCAAATTTGGACCTAACCCCTTTTGCAAGTGAACTCTTCATATATCGATTACATCAAAGTTTGCCTGATCGAAAAGTTTCCATCCAAAGTTGATTTGAATAAAAGAAAAATCCAGCAAGCGCGAAGCACTGAAAATTTCATCAAAATCGGATGTACAGTAAAATAAGAAAGTTATGACATTTTAAAGTTGCACTTAATTTCACAAACATTTACATGCACATCCTGTTCGGTATTCAAATGAGGAGACTGATGATGCAAACAGTTAATCATCACCACCACCACACCACCACCACCATGCACCACCACCACCATCATCACCACCACCACCACCACCATCACCACCACCACACCACCACCACCACCATGCACCACCACCACCATCATCACCACCACCACCACCACCATCACCACCACCACACCACCACCACCACCATGCACCACCACCACCATCATCACCACCACCACCACCACCATCACCACCACACCACCACCACCACCATGCACCACCACCACCATCACCACCACCACCACCACCACCATCATCATCATCATCATCATCATCATCATCATCAATCACAACCATCATCATCATCATCACCATCATCATCAATGATCATCATTTTCATCTTCATCTTTGTTGCCATGATTATCGGAAACTCAAATTAAATATAAAGAGTGCAATTAATATGTCCCTTCTTTTAAACACTTCTTTCTACATACATTTTGAAGCACGGAAATCATTACCTGTTTGTGAGAGGCAGAGGGGAGGGGTCTATAGAAAGCTTTGTCATCTTACGAACGCAATCGATAGTACGGATGGCGAGCTAGCTAGCGCAGCGCGGCGAGGGGTACACCCACTTTCCTGAATTAACCAGCGCTCAAGATAGCAAGATGGGTGTCTTTCGTTGGGGAATATGCTCTGCAGGGAAAATCTCTCAAGATTTCTGCTATGCCGTCCACAACCTCGAAAACCACAGAATCCAGGCGATCGCAGCCAGGTCTCGGGAGGATGCCCAGAATTTAGGAAGCAAAGTGGGAGCTGAAACGATATACGAAGGTTACGCACCGCTGGCTGATGACCCAAATGTTGGTAAGTTAACGAACTTCCAATCTTGCAAACCCCGGCGCCGGCCGCCTGGACGTCCAGCAGCATTCGCTAGCCGTCCTTTGTCTAGGAATTGGTTTGGTGTATACCTCTCACTCAAGCTCAGGCCCCTACATATACAGTGCGTATCAAAAAACAGTTTACACTTAGAAAAAATCCTGTAATACTATACATTTGTAATATCCTGAAGATTTTTCTACATTGATACAGCTAGATCCATTAAGCAAATATAAGTACCGGAAGTGTCGAAAAATATTTACGCTTGAGAGAGCACCACTTTTGAAAAGTTAGTGAAAAATGATTTGCCCAGAACTTTGAAATAGTTATGCGAATAAAAGTAGACCTTAATCATGAAGAACACGTGGAATTTAGCTAGTAAAATTGATTTGAAGATGTCTTTTACCCTTTTAAACGTGTTTCCTTGCCCAAAACACTTCGAAGAGTGCATTGTGCCCCACCCCACTCCCCCACACACTGAGGCCATTGTGACGATATGTTGTAAAAATGAAATGTGATGAGGGTTACAGTGATGTGATGGCACAGACACGATGCGATAAACGATGGCGAGTGGTTAAACTTACAAGTACGACACTGACAAGGGTTACGACTCACTAATACACAAATGGGTTACCGACGGTACAAGACAGTGACAACAACTAATACTCACCTGACACTTGTACTAAGGATTCCACACGGTAGATAACAAATACAGGTATACTATATCAGACTTCTAACACAGCTAGGTTGCAGACCATGGCGCCGAGTGGGGAGCTACTGGGATGTCCTCACTCGATGGCGTCTCGGGGTCTTCTCTCCGTGGTGTCTGGATCCAATCTCCAGCACCAGCTTGTGTACGTGCTGTGCAACGCACACACGTAGCAGGCGTAGGAGCATATAAAGGCTCCTCCAATCAGGAGCGCTCCTCGCATGCACACAGCACACACACAGACTTAATATACATGAACATAGATCAATACATAGACTAATACACAAACTAATACATATAGGGTACTACAGGTACATGGCAAATTTACTACATTCCTCCCGGTTCCATCAGATTGCGACATATATTGACAAATCCATGAATTGGCTATATTGTGCAATCTCAATAGATAAAACAGATATGAAGAACTCTGACAGAAGAATTTAATATATGCCTATATGATTAAAACTGATTAAATACATGACATCAATAAAATACCTCAAATACATTAAAATTGTGACCTGAGGACATATAATTATTCTTCACAACTTGTTCATTTAAAAAGGTTGCTGGTCCAACATATTTAAATCCCTTATCACTTGAGGCCAGCAAAAATACACTTGGAGAAACAAGTTAATATGGTAAGTAATCCGGCCAGTCTGGCCCAGTCTTGTCTATGTAATGATAAAAGAATATCTTCTTATTAAATGCAAGTCTAAAAGACTGAAAGAAGGTATGTTAATCCTTCAAAGTGCACTAGTTTACAATATAAATTCTTAAAGTTGATTCTTAGTCTGTTCTTTATATTAAGTTGTATATTGTACTATTAGAATAATGACAATGCAATAAAGCCTATTTGGCTGGAGCTCTGTTACCAATATATAGGCCTGTACAATGTGACCTTTACAAATATGATATATGATTGGTAATATGTTTGAGCTCTTAAAAGCATGTAAAGTAATGATACTTCAACCAGATCTGATGCAAATAAATATAACAACCTGGACCTGACATACATACATAGTATTTTCTCTTGAGAAAAACTACTACTATTTCAACATCCTGTATGACAATATTTCCAGGGTTGTTTATATTAGCCTTTGCAAACAAGGTAAAGGATCTATGGTTGAAATATCTATATCTTTTATGAAGTATAAAATATATACAAATATGATAAAAGAATTATCTATTGCATAACCAGTGTTTGCACCAATTACTTCATATGTCACCTGAAGAGGTAAAAACTATTGAAAAATAAGAAGTGTGCCTTCACCTTCAGTGACTATTAAAAGGAAATACAATGTAAAACAGAAATTTCAATTGCAGGACTTTCAGCAACTGATCAAGGAGATACTACTCCATTCTTGGGGTGGTGGCCAGGGAGGAAGGAGCCAAGGACAAGATATAAGAAATGGGCCATTACTTAAACTACAAACATATCTCTGGTTCCACCAGAGAAGAGAACTGAGGAATTCAAGGATGGACAGCTTAGGAGGGGTACTTCCCCAAAGCATTTGCACAAGATAACTCTGCCCATGCTTGGCATCCTCAGTAGAGGCTCGACTGTCCTCTGACACAGTTACAAAACTTACATTATCTACATCTAAGGTATTAACTGTAACATCACTTACACATGAAGTATCTACAGTTACATCATCTATACATGTGGTATTTACAGTTACAGCATCTACACTAATGACATTATCAGAAACACAAGTATCTACATCTATTGTTAAACGTTCTGGACAGTTCCTCTTGAAGTGTCCAGATTTGTTACATGCAAAACAAACATCACGACAAGACAACTTGGATTCAGTGTCTTCTGTCGAAGGAGAATCTGTATGCCTATTCAGCTCTGGGACAGCAGTTACCGATCGCTGGACTGAGGACTGGAAGGACTTCATCTGTGCCCCTGGAGCAGATTGAATATCAACCTTCTTCTCCAGATTGGGCACTCGGTCCTCCAGACTGTTCTGACCGGAGGACTGCTGAGCATTAGAGGCATGCCCGGAAACACCCATACGGTTAACTCTGGGATCCTCCTCGACAGTATCGTAAGACCTTTGTCTTGCATACGTTAGCCGATGCTGAAACCACCGAACTAAGTAAATGGCATCATCGAGATTCCGAGGACGTGATTTGATAGCGTATTTTCCCGCTTCATGGTCTAATAAACCCTGACAAAACTTTTGCACTATTTGCCTCTCAAAAATCTCCTCAGGCAATCCGTCAAAGACGCGTGAAGCGTAGGATAGGACACGGTCGGCCCATTCCCCCTTTGTTTCGGTTGTTGCCTGCTGCGCAAAATCAAATTGCAATTGTGCGACAGGAAATTCTTTGGAAGCAAATCTTTGCTCAAGCTTCTTGATAACATCTGTATAGGGAATGTTTAGCTTGGAAGAAACAATAATTGATGCAAAATATTTGATTGCGCTTCCCTCAAGACAAAAGCAAAGTTCATTGAGCTGTTGGGCTTGACCCCAACCTCGATCTTCCGAATAAAGCTGGAAATTACGTATAAAAGTGTGCCAACATCCTCTACCATCGAAGGTCACGTACTTGGGCAACGAGGACACTCGCGGACCAGTACACCCACGAGAATAAGATCTCAGGGCATCGCAACCTCGATCTAAGGACGGAAGCCTTGAATCTAGAGTAGATGAATGCCGAGATGATTTCAGTTCTTCTGACAATGATTTCATTTGAACAGCCATACAGTGCATCATCATTGCTATATAAGCATCATCTTTGGAATGATCATTAGAAGTATGACAGGAAGATTGTGGATAAGAATCATGTTTATTTGTACTCTGAACCCTGCTGCTTGATCTGGGTTGACATTGAGTATAAGATGAATGTAAATGTTTGGAATCCTCACTACTATAGGGAGTACCAGGAGCATATCTAGAGTGATCAGTATATTGTGAATGATATCTATCCTGATCAACCTTGGAAGAACCATATGAAATATGACCAAAATTCCTTGAACAATCTTCATGATGATCAGTCCTAGAATGATAAGATGCATCAGTACTCAAATTATCAGCCTGAGGCTTTCTACCAGTATTGGGTTCAGCATATTTATATTGGCATTTATCAGCACATTTATATACAAGATCTGTTAAATCGAGATCAGATAAATAATGTATCATTGAACAATCAAACCTCTCATAAACAAATTCATCTACAAAATTTCTGGGATAACCAAGTTTGTACAGATTATTTGCCAGTGAATGCTCATATAAGTATCCTTTACTAATATTACGACTGTCTATAATGTCTTCAACTAATCTTTGTTTTACTCTGGCGATGTCACTTTGCATCATTATGAATTCCAGATAAACTCAGGAAAGTATTATTGATGATCACCCTGGTAATTCAAAGGCATATTCTTAAACATATTTAAAATGATACTTTCATAAATTCAAATTCAATGATCTACAGTATAAGTTATAGCAGAATATATGTAGCTTGCAGATCAGTGAAAGAACTTAACTAGGTTTGTTTATACTTCTTTAATCTTGTGTCACTGAATACACTTACTGCCAAGAAAAGAGTAAAGTATTGCAATACTTGTACTGCTAAGAACAAGCGTCTGAATATTAATAATAAATGTACACACTCCACTCCTGTAGCAATGGATGTATTCGGTGAAAGTATATTTACAAATTACAGTGCAGCTTCAAGTTTCAGAAACTACACTTGTAGAATAGAATATCAAACTGCTACTACTCTGAGTAATCGCAGAAGTGTCAATAAGTTTTACTTAATCTACGACTATTAACATACGGTAAGCTAACAAGGATTCAACTTATCGAAGCCTCAACGATTACAGGAATAGCATTCAATGACAATCGTCTATTCCGGATGAATGCAATATATAAATGTCAAACACGCATTTATCCTACATCCGATTTTCTTTATTTTTTTTTTTGTCTTTTTTTTTTTTTTTTTAGAATGTGGATAAGCCACCAACCCAAAAAATGAAAGTGAATGGCAATGAGCCTAAAAATGACTATTTAGAAATCAACTTGCGCAACTTGAATTCACGAGTCTGAATAAAAATTTGCAATTTGTCAATGCAAGAACAGTGCTCCAAAGACCAAAGTACATTAACAGAGCAACCACATGAAAAAAAAAATTTCAAAGAATGTTGATATCAATTATTCTGATATCAAAGATCAATAGTATCTGTACTTTTCACTTAAAATCAGAATCAAGAGTTGATTTGATTAAAATTTAATTCAGTTCTTGTTGTACCTTCAGTTGAGATTTAATTAAATTTACAAGCAAGAATTATTCCAAAGAAAAATTCCTGATCTAACAATGCTTGTTAAAATTAATCAACTAAGAAAACCTGAATTTCAAACAGACAGAAAGACAATCCAGGATAACCTCCAAGAAAAATTTCCTACAATTAAAGAACTAAGGGCCTGAAATTAAATTCCAAGTCCTCGTTCAAACAAGTGTACACCGAGTCAAAAGGCAAAGCAAAAACAATTGCACTTGTTGGCTCCAGGTATACACGGTCAGGAAATTACAAACACCTGAGATTAACAAGATTATCTGCAAAAGAAAATTTCCCTAAACTATACGAAGGTACTATTCTGAATTCAATCTCTTACTAAGGGATTCTTCTGATTAAATAAAATATTTTTATGGTAAGAAACCAATTCACAGCTCTATCTCAGCTGATAAGCTCAACTTAGAGAGCTAAATGAATTTAAATAAATTATTTTAAGTTCAAGTAAGAGTCGAAATGATCTCAAAGACAACGCAAAGACAAGGTAGTGCTGCCTACGGCACAACACCCACACGTACGTGAGATAGGCAGACGCTATTGCCGTTGCGTTGGCTGGTGGAGATCTACTTGATCGACACCGTCACCAGACGAAGCTGAAAAAGGTACAAACGAGAATATGGCAATATGGGAACAAGGAACTTAGCTCAATTAGCGTAAATATTGAGTCAAGAGACAATTGGCAGCTAAATCCAGCAAATTGTCAGTAAAAACTGACGAAAGGAAAACTCGTTCAAAATTTGCCTTCACGGCGACGATAGACGGCTCGTGAACGTTACCCCTGCCTGGAGCTACGGGATAGACAGAGAAGTGCGTTGCGCTGGTGTTGGTTGAAAACCGCGCGACGTTAGACCTAAAATTAAGTAATAAAGAATTATCAAATTACAAAATCAACTTCTACGAGTTCCTGCTTGGAACTAATCTTTAGAATAAATCATCGGTCAATCGCGATAATCGTATAAAATCAGAGTTTAGCAAATTCTAACTCTGATCGACTGTCGTGTTTGCTTCAACGAGAGTCGATCTCGATCAAGTGAAAAATATAAAAGTCACGTGATTCGGCTCGGCAGTCTTTCGCCGAGCGAGCTAGGCGATCGAGGGGAGATTGGACTAGTCAAAAACAATCTTGTTACTTTTTGACTTGCAATTCAATGGAAATCAAAATCAGCACATAGAGTTACCAATAGTGATGACTCAATTAATTTAGAATCAAAACGACATAAAAACATGTAACATGTCATGAAGAACATAGAGAATAATTTATCTAAGTTATCAAGAAATAAATAGCCTACCGGTTTCTCTGCAAAACTACACAATTTCAAAAAATTATGGAGCCTACACCCAACCAGCCCAAACTACTAATTATTTGATAGGGAAGATAAAAGTATTCAGACTTCTCTTTCCCAGTCCCAACGGGTCTGACACTGGTATTGACAGAAGTCTATTCACATAAATATTTCAGACGTTTATATTTTTTCCAGTCCCAACGGGTCTGACACTGGAATTATTATACAGAAGTCTATTCACACAAATAATTCAGACGTCTATTTTTTCCAGTCCCAACGGGTCTGACACTGGAATATTTATAGAAGTCTATTCACACAATTAATTCTAACGAGTGGGTGAACAATTAAGCACAAGGAATAACTTTTATTGAATTTTAGACAATGACAATCACAATTTATTATTACAAGAAAGTGAAGAAACAATCACAGTATCAGGTGTGATTAATGAAATGCTTTAAAGAAAATTCACAAGATGTGTATTAATTAAAACAATAATCTATATTTTTCAAGTTACAGGTAAGATCCGAAGCTCAGAAAACCCACCTATTTTCTAGTAACAGGTAAGATCTGAAGTTCAGAAAAACCCACCTCTAACGTACCACCGACACAAGTGTAATTTCGAGCTGGGTAAAAATTTGAAGTAAATTCAGATTATTACTAAACTCGGCAACCAGGAGTCAAGAACTTATTCAAACACTCTTTCTGCCACCCAATGTGTACAGAACTGATTGTAAAAACACTTGCTGAATGTCGATAGAAAATATATACTGGAAAATGTATAGAAATGTATGAACAGCAACTCTACGCCCTCAAAATATTTGTGCACTGCTCGATATGCAAGAGTATGAAATTCTAGGAAACTTATACCATCCGGAATAATTACTGAGGATCGAGAGAGAACTCAAATTTCAAGTTCAAACTTTTTCAATCCAATAAATACACCAAATACTCACACCCGACTTTTTTTTGGGGGGGAAGTGGTGTGGTGTGAATGTTCCGAATTTGAAAGAAAGCTTATTTAAAGACAATGGCGGACTAAAAATATCCTCGCCTAGATGCAGACTTCAAAGAATTTACAAACAAAAGCAACGAGATGGTAAGCGACGCAAAAATATGCAAGGAACGAAATTCTTGACAGCGAGCCAAACAATAGAAGAGACTCGCGAAGAATGCGATATAAGAAATGCAAGTGCAACTAAACAATGTAGGGCGTGTGCACCGTGTGCACAGAGAATACCACGTGTTTTGCAATGAAAATGCAACGTAGTGGACATGAAATAATTCCCTAGATATGGCAAATATATATCAAAATCCACTTGTATCAAACAAGAAATGATATCATGTACGGAAAAATGATAAAACTAAAACAAGATGTGTGCGAGATGCATGCGAATCCACGCAATCACGGCACGCAAATTTACAATTCTCGGTAGAGAGCGGAAAACTTCCCACTCACTCTCCGTTCGTTATACACTTCAAAATCACTCACAAATGACTTTCATGAGCAAATATGAAGTATGAACGGACATGAAATGATGAATATGACAGGCGCACAGGACGATCCGAAAACTCGCAATCGCCAATGTTGTAAAAAATGGGATTGTGGTGTTAGGGTGTGTTAATGATGGCACAGACACGATGCGATAAACGATGGCGAGTGGTTAAACTTACAAGTACAACACTGACAAGGGTTACGACTCACGAAACTCACGAATGGGTTACAGATGATGTGATGGCACGAGATACGATACGTTACGATGGCGAGTGGTTATTAATGACAAGTACAACACTGACAGGGTTACGACTCACTAATACACATATGGGTTACTTCGACGGTACAAGACGGTGACAACAACTTATACTCACCTGACACTTGTACAAACGATGCCACACGGTATGGGGCGCCAAGTGTCCGCCAGTGAATTCCGTCCAAATCACGGCATTCCGTACACAAAATGTGTTTTTATTCAGACGAAAATCATTTCGTCATGACGCTTTTTTATTTCGTACACAAAATTTATTTTTTGTCACCCAAAATCAATTTCGTCTCGACGAAATGCACAAAATCAATTTCGTCTAGACGAAATGTAATTGCGACAACAAAGTTTATTTGGCGTGCCATACGAAATGAATTTTTATCAAACGAAATGGCGCACCAAATGTCCGATGGTAAATTCCGTCCAATTCACGCAATTCCGTACACAAAATGTGTTTTTGTTCATATGAAAATCATTTCGTCATGACGCAGTTTTATTTCGTATACGAAATTATTTTTTGTCACACAAAATCAATTTTCGTCGAGACTAAATGTAATTGCGTTCACAAAATTTATTTCGTTGCGATGCGAAAATCTATTCCGTCGACGAAATCATTTTGTGTCAAGACCACAAAAAAATTTCGTTGACGAAATGATTTTGTGTCAAAACACAAAAAAATTTCGTCGACGAAATGATTTTGTGTCAAAACACAAAAAAATTTCGTCGACGAAATGATTTTGTGTCAAAAGACAAAAAAATTTCGTCGACGAAATGATTTTGTGTTTTGAGTCTTTTTGACATAAAATCATTTCGTCTCCTCTGTCTCGAAGGGGACATAAGAAGGTCGCTGATTGGCTGCACCTTGCTCAAGCTGTTTTCGCTACGGGACGATCGATCACACTTTTTTCACAGCTCAGATTGGCATGTTGGTGAACTTATTAGCTTAGATTTCACGTTATTCATGCCTACATGAGCTGCATACAACTGCTCTAATCGGTAGGATGTGGACGGACATTGCATTCGTAAGTTGATCAGCTATGTTTTCGACTTCAAAATTACGTTGAAAAAAAAATGGGAATTCGTTAGTCGTTACCAAACTTGCATTTGCAAAAAGCTGTGTAACAATACTAGTCCCGTGTATTTAAGTTTATGTACTGTAGTCAGCAGACCATGGGGGGGGGGGGGGGGTTGGTCTTTTCTGCACACCTAAAAAGTAAAATGGTTATGAATTATACAGGTTGAAGATATTTAGGCCTTGATCTTAATAAATAATGTAAAATTCATTCCGAGCAAAATGCTGAAAATTTCATTGAAATTGGATGACAACAAAAGTTATTGATGCCTGGCCGTACACACCCAAGGGTTCATTACCGGTACATGCCGCCGCGCACAGAAAAATCAAGCCATAGAAGTCGTGTGTTGTGGACCCAAGAAGTGAGATCCCAGCACGCGCGACCCACTAGTTAGAAATCCACTGCCAAACGCGGTTCGTGGTGCAAGGTTAGTATACTAATACTAACCTCGCAATACGTGTGAGTGGGCCGTACATGCCGTATGAAACTCTAACTTAACGTTAGGCTACTCCACTCAGTGACTCACGCGTATTGCGAGGTTAGTATTAGTATACTAACCTCGCACCATTAACCACGTTTGGCAATGGATTTCTAACTAGTGGGTCACGCGTGCTGTGATCCCACTTCTGGTGTCCACAACACACAACTTCTAATTCTATTGCTTGATTTTTCTGTGCGCGGCGGCATGTAATGAACCCTTGAGTGACTAGGCCTAAAAAACTCAGGCAATGGTTCGTATAGCCAGCCATTAAACACTCCACTATAGCCTATAGGTGAAGCAGAGGTTAGCAGTAGTGAAGTGTAGTGGAGCTTACACGAACCATCGCCTGCTGTACTAGTATAGTTGTGGTAGCCTTAGCCCTGGCCCCACTCATTACTAGTTCGAGGTTAGTGGCTACATATAGTTGCTACAGTACATGCATAGATCTATAGTACTAACCTCGTACACCGAACTGCGTTGGCCCTGGATTTCTGTGAAGTTGGCAAACTTCATTACAATACAGAATTAATATTTGCCGAAACTCCTCGCTACTCACCGGGGCGCTTTGCGGTGAGTAGCCATAATACAAAAAGTCAATAGTATATTTTTAATTAGGCCTAGGCCTAAATCAAAATCATATTTAAAAAAAAGCAAATTTGATTACTTTGGAGTTTGGACTAGAAAGTGACTTTGCGTGTCTCTTCTTTTTACGCAAATAAAAGGAAGCCTGATGGTGGCACTAATAAATTTCACAGCCTTGATTCAGGCTCGCTTCAAATGCAGCTCCTCGGTAATTATGCCCCCGCAGACAAAGTCCGGAGGGGGCATTAAGCGTTGCCCCTGTCCGTTGATTCGCCCGCCCCCCCAATTGGTTTCCGCGCAATAAATCGAAATATATTTCGATTTATATATATTGATTTTTAAAAAAATTGGTGTGTAGGTACATGACACCATAGTACAGGCTAACTTTGAATTCGGAGTCTGCAGGTCCAAGGTCACAGCTCATGAAATATCCGAGTTGGTTTCCGCATGATGACTTATGAAATATTCAATAGATTTATAAAAATTAGGGTGTGTAGGTAGATGACACCATATACAGGCTAAGTTCGGAGTCGGCAGGTCAAAGGTCACGGCTCATTAAATATGCAATTTAGTTTCCGCATGATTACTTATGAAATATTCTACATATTTAAACGAATTTGAGTGTGTAGGTAGACGACACCAAAATACAGGTCAAGTTCGAATTCGTAGTCGGCAGGTCAAAGGTCACGGCTCATTAAATATGCAATTTAGTTTCCGCATGATTACTTATAAAATATTCTACATATTTAAACAAATTTGAGTGTGTAGGTAGATGATACCAATACAGGCTAAGTTCGAATTCGGAGTATGCAGGTCAAAGATCACAGCTCCTTAAAGATATCTTATGAAATATTCAACAGATTTTTAAAAAATTTGGGTGTGTAGGTAGATGATGATGCACAGCATTTTTACAGCGGCGTAACAGGGTTCGGTGGCCAGGGGGGGGGGGGCAAGAGCCAAAAATTTCCCGGTCATATCATGGTATGAATAGGCGTAATGGTGTAGTAAGGCGACTATTTTGAGAAGGCCAGAACTTACCTTTAAAAAAAGTTGCGAGCGAGCAATTTTTTTTATACCTTTTTAATACAAAAATCCAATTTTGTGATAGATTTTGACATGATATCCAGATAATAAATTTATTTAATTCTTCTCTCTTTAGATTCCTTTTTTGTCACGGTGGTCTGTACGCCACTGTGAAGAGGATTCTTTGCGGCAGTAGCGTGAAGAGTAAAAAACAAAACAAAAAAACAACGAGGAGCGCAGTATAGAACATGTGCCAAAAGGCTGCTTTATATATATAAGTCCTGAGCGAGCGAAGCAAGCGAGAAAAAAAATCAACTTTTCATGAGAATCTAACTTTGAGCTATTTTTTTAACATATTCAGTAATTAAAATCATATCCTACAATACTTTTCCAACAAAAAAGGAGGTAATTCCTCCTTTTTTTGTTCTTGGCTGTAGAACTTTTTGGGGCCATGGCCCAACCCTTCCATACGCAGTGCTGTGCGTTTGGGGTCCAGGGCAGAGCCCCAGGAACTTCTTGATATCAAAGCCATTTAAACCTTGCAGATTTCCCCAATTTTAATCAAATCGCGGGCATAATATAGCTTTTACACAACACATTTATTCAACCCAGTTGCGTAATGAACCAAATATTTTGAGGGGGCAAAACATAGAAATGTGGGGAAAATTTGTAAAAAGTCGCCAGTGTGCAAAGCGAGCTGGAAAAAATTGCCTATTGAAATTAAAATCTAATTATGTGATAGATTTTTCCATTATTATCAGCAAATAACACATTTCCTTGTTTTTATTCATTTCATTATACGTCATGTACGTTGTCTCCTATAAAATTTCTTTTATATCCTCTTGGGTGTGGAACCACGCAGGGGCGGATCCAGCTTTTTATAAAGGGGGGGTTGGGGTGGTATGCGAGGGAGCGTAGCGACCGAGTCCAAGCGAGCGGAGCGAGCGAGGGGGGAGGGTGTGGGAGGGGGGTGTCCCCCCTCCCACAGTAAGGAACATTTTTGAAAATCTGTGTGTGAAAATGGCGTTTTCTTGCATCTAAAACACCACTCTTTTTGGTATAGAGGTCGTTGCCAAATTAACCCCCATGAAAATTTGTAAAATTAAGGGGGGCAAGGGACTCTGTGACATTTGTTCGCCCAACCCCCCCCCCCCCTCCCCCAAAAAGAAATATTAATAATAATAATAATAATAATAATAATAAATGAAATAAGGCAGCCTGAAATAAATACATAGAAATAGAATAAAATAAAATTACAAGTTTAAAAAAAAAGATAAGATTTAAAAAAATGGTCCCCGGATTTTTTTTTTTGGGGGGGGGGTTGCAACCCCCCCAACCCCCCCTCTAGATCCGCTTCTGCCACGACCCCCCCCCCCCCCCCCGCCTGTATGGCAGTGATTGAACGTGATTGAACGGGGGCGTTATAGAGCCATTTGAAGATTATAAATGAAGAGCCCCTACTTTGTGGGGTCTGGGGCAAAGCCCCGGTAGCTTATTTGCATAAAATTTAGAAAACTTAAAGCACAATGTTGTATGCAGTCCATCTTTCTTCCCGCTCTTTAATTTCAATCATCAGCAGCCCGGTCGTGTTATTTTTTTTCTTGTTCCTTTTCTTTGTTTTCTAATTTAGCTCTTGACTAATTACATTCTACCTTCATTTCCCGCTATTGTTTGTCATTTTGTCATCTTTTAATTTATTTCCCACCGTGCTATTGCATTACATAGTCCCTTTTCTCAATGATTTGTTCTTTTTCAAATGTTAATTCTATCGTACATTTTCCCGCTTTCCTCCCTTTTTTTACTAAAAACAGTTTTTTCTTCGTTGTCTTTTTCCTTTTCTCTTTCCATTTCCCTTTCCTCCTTTTCTTTCCCCTTTCCTTCCCCTTTCCCTTTCTTTCTCCCTCCTTTTTTCTTTTTCCCGTTTTTTTTTTATTTTCCCGGTGAAATCCGCCAGGGGGGGCAACTTGCCCCCCCGCCTGTTACGCCACTGCATTTTATAGCACCATATATCTGTCAAAGAGATTCAAAGGCAGATTGGAGGAGCCAGCCAATCTGGGTCGCCTACAAGAGCGCGCACACAGAACTGTGACCCGCAGGTCTCTCCTCCCGATAACTGGTTGGGGGAATGCAGGTGGACCACTACACAGGGTCATTAAATATGCGAGTTGGTATCCTCATAATAACTTATAAAATTTCAACAGATTTTTTAAAAATTGGGTGTTTAGATAGATGACACCATAATACATGCAAATGAGCCTCGAAATTCGAAAATTATAATATTACATAATAATTCATAGAAAATGAATTATATTGTACACAAGTGGGATAAATCATTCAATAGTAATTGTAATGCACAGAATTATAACAAGTGTTGGTAAAACATCACAAAACCATTCATTTTAAAGTAGTAAAATAATTGAATTGACAAAGATTCTACCACTTCAGGCCATCCATAATTGGACTCGTACTCGTCGCTTTCAGACCCTTATCAAGATTTTGATCAATTCTCTCTCTAATATACGCATAGAATTTATAAAATCGTGTGTTTCGGTATCTAAAGAGTTTATTCATGATAATATTTTGATGGTGTTTGGAATCCTAAAAACCTGTATAATTATCATCATTTTAGGAAGAAAGCCTGTATGGTTTACTTAAACTATTCAAATTTTATATCTGGGGATACCCATCTCAATGTCCACATACATGTGATTTTTTTTTGTCATGAAATGAATTACTGATAATTTCATTTCCTCAGCAATTTAATGCCCATGTCTGCATGTTTGAGTATGTTTTATGCATATTTCGCCTCTGCTATTATTTTGATAGGATGTATTTCCAAATTCATCACAATAATTGTAAGTTTTATCATAATTTTACTTTTTGAAAATTATGCTATTTTTGTTCCACCAATAGTATCAATATGACGATATCAATGGATTCTAGTTAATCCTTTTGGGTAAGATTGGAACTAACTCTGTGTTTAATAGATAAAGATATATGACTATAACTTGTCCAGGTAATGAGAAATGGGCCCCTGCTGAGTAGGCCTAGAGTTTTTATGCCCCAGCAGACGAAGCCCGGAAGGGGCAGTAAGCGTTGCCCCTGTCCGTCCCCCCACTTGGTTTCTGCGCAATAACTCGAAAAATATTTAATGGATTTTAAAAAATTTTGGTGTGTAGGTAGATGACCACAAAATACAGGCTAAGTTTGAATTCGGTGTACGCAGGTCAAAGGTCACATCTCATTATATATGCAAGTCGGTTCAAAGGTCTAAATTTGTTAATTAATTATATATATGCATATTGGTTTCTGCATGATATTAAGTTCAATCATATTGAATGGATTTCTGATCGCGTTAAAGGGGAGTCCAGCCTTGGCCATTAAATGTTGTGTTGGGAAGGAGAAAAATAAATTAAACAGAATGGTGAAAGTTTGAAAGAAATCAGACAAGCAATAAGAAAGTTATAGCTGCTTTAAAATTGAGATCACTAATACTATGTAGATTTCAAATTGGCAACTGGATAAGTAAATTATGACAAGGGGCAAGGACAACTTTCCCATAGGCCATGTACTTTATTATCAGGGATTAGTGGTTTTCTCCTAAGTACCCATTCCCCTGGGGCAGTAATCTAAATATAACCCAGGTAGTATATTGTTTTATGTCCTCATGAAAGAAAAATATTAATTTGAAATAAAACTTTTGGGAAAAAAAATCACATTTTCGCCATAATATGAATTGGAGTACATGGAAGAGTAGTCCTTGCCTTACATCACTATGACATCCCATATGCAGCCAATTTGAAGTCTCCATGGGTACAGTGATTACCAATATTTACAACTTTTAAAAATTCATAACTTTCTTGTTGTTTGTCCAATATTGTTCAAACTTTCACATATCTACTTGTCTGATTTTTCTTTTCCTTATAAAAACAATTTTTTATTTGGGTTGGATTCCCCTTTAAGCGTGGGCATCTGTGTCCTTTGGACAAGTCAAATTTTCTTAATTATGTGTAATTGATTTTATGACATGTGTTTACATTTGCTGCAGATTCCCATTCAGCCGTTGGACTGAACCTGTACTGTCTGTAACACAGTATGGATGGTCAATATGAAGCGAGCTTCATTGAATTCCTCCAAGAGCTCTGTACTCCGTTCTGACCATTTTGAAGATGGTTGCTTTGACAGGACTGGGCAAGTGACTCGTCTTAGACAGGATGCTGTCCCAACCATGTTTGATTTCCTGCCTCGTCTTCAGAAGGTACAGTAGATCTATATCATACATGTGTTCTAAAGAAATATTTTCTCTGTATTATCTACCTTTGGTTTGATAGAACATTGCTTTAAATATTCCATTTTCAGTAGCCAAATAGAGATGAAAATTATCCTATTTGGGAGGGTAACCATGGACCTGGGCCTATACTGTGTATTTACAGTAAACTCTTACTAAATGAACAAATATATTAAAAATTTGGTTTACCCTACATAATAATCCTGGGCTACTTTGAGATTGCATAGCCCGGGGGGGGCCTTTTTGGTCCCCCTCTTCAGATCTCCATGCACTGTCGATCGCAACGAAAACCGATGCACACGTCACCATCAATGTAATCTGCAAGCATGGAGCTCGACATTTTTTTGACCGCGTCACTCGTTGACTTTTTACTTTTACTTAGTCTTGCGCAACTTTTGAGACCAAAATTGTGACCCCCAGGTACAGGGTTCCGAAATTACGCAACATTTCGTAACTGCATGCAGAACCAAAATTGCTCAAAAACGTGTATTTGTGTACAAATCCAATGCAAGTAGTGTTTTTAGCCAAAATTTATGAAATGTATCATATATTTCCTTTTACTGCTCAAAATCAATTAATTTTATCTTGTTTATGGTAAAAAAAAAACGTCTCCGACAATTTCCATTGAAAAAACAATAAAAAACAAAAAGTCGAAAAACACAGAAATACATAAGAAATTTAGAAAACAATAAAATACATAAAAAATGAATGTGATGTTGACAACTTTTTTAAAAATTAATTTAATCAGATGCCTATAAAGAGTAAGTGAAACAAAAATGAGCATTTTAGGGGCATTATTTTGTTAATTAGAGCAAACTTATGATTTTACGCATTAATTAACATAATGAGCAATGAGATTTTTCGCAGATTTTGATATCATGGTATTGTAGATAATGCCATGGGTAACTGCTGCTATATTAAATTGCGTAATGCAGGCGAGACTGCCAGAGGCGTTCCACTTGTTTTTCAATGAGATCACTTCGTGGTACTATTCCAATTATAAAAAGCAAAGATTTGATTATTTTCAACCAATCAGTGCAAGAATAATGATGCCTTTGTCAATTATGACTGAAAATAGAATTTCCATTGGATTAAATATGTATACAAAATAATATTTTTGAGCAGATTTTGATATTATGGTATTGTAGATAATGCCATGGGTAACGCGCGTGCCAATTTTCGTCGCGATTGCGAGATCAACAGCCGAGATCATAAGGGGGGCTGAATCAGCCCCCCCCCCCCGTCTTCTTAGGCGTCGAAATAGCCCAGTCTATTTAGGGTTAAGGATAAATCCCTAAATAATTCCCCAAATTCTATGATTTCTAAACAAATGTGCTCCTGAAGAAATGGTAAATCAAATTTCTACTTTTATGTATTTTATTGGTTCTATAATTCCATACGTATTTCTTTGTTTTGGGGCCTTATGTATTTTATAGTTTTTTTTCAATGGGATCACTTCGTGGCACTATTCCAACTATAAAAAGCAAGATTTGATTATTTCCAACCAATTAGTGCAAGAATAATGATGCATTTGTCAATTATGACTGAAAATAGAATTTCCATTGGATTAAATATGTATACAAAATAATATTTTTGAGCAATTTTCGGTCCAACATGAACTCATAAAATGTTGCGTAACTGCGTATCTGGGCGTCTCGAATTTTGTCTAAAAGCTCTGCGAGAATTGAACGAAAAAAAAAATTGTGGTACCTCGTTTCTCATTGTGGACTTATCGTGAAAAATGTGGATGGGGGGGCTTATTAAGCCCCCCCCCCCAGGGGCTAGATAGGGTTAATATATCATCATGAATATTTAAAAAAAAACATTTATTTTGTTGCAAGTCACTGGAAAAGGTTTGATTCCTAAATAAATATTATTCTTCATGTATTATCGAATATTTAATTGAAAAATTTAAAGCTATCTTTTCATTCTTCTATCTGTTTTTGTTCAATATTTCTTATATGTTTCTTTTTTTTAATTCATTCATCTCGTACAGAATTCACCCAAGCCAAGGAATTCCCCGAAAGAAAGACGTTTTGATTCAGCAAACAACCTCCCAGATACTGCAAAGTCTTCAGCACCTTCATTTCTCGAGGACCACTCCTACTCAATATCAGAAAGTCCAAGAGGGGTAAAGTGGAAGATAACAGCAATAATGGACTGTATTAAGAACTTGGAGAAGAGGCTGAAAACCACACACGAGAAGTCCCGCCGTGTACATTACTTGCTCTTAAGTTTGGACAAACATAACTTGCAAAACTTTACAACAAATAATTACCCCAATGTGCATTCTGATTATTTAAAATAGCTCAATGAAATAGTTTATCAGTGGGCATGTAACAAAAGTGAATTCATTAAATTTGAACGTGTTGCAAAAATGATGTCTTACAGTATATTCATTTTGACTTAGAATGTCAGAAGAGAAAAAAGCTTTTGAAAAGTAGGAATGACGGCAAGATGACAGAAGAATAGAACAGGATAGAGCAAGGGGGACAGATAAAGGACAAGTCCACCCCAAAAATTGTTGATATGAATAAAAAGATAAAAATCCAACAAGCATAACACTGAAAATTTGATAAAAAATCGGATGTAAAATAAGAAAGTTATGACATTTAAAAATTTTGCTAAATTTTACAAAAGAGTTATATGCACATTCTGTACACAGTCAGTATGCAAATGAGGAGACTGATGACGTCATCCACTCACTATTTCATTTGATATATAGAATAAGGTATATTCTAATTTTCTCCTTGTCATGTTAAACAAAATTTTATTCCTCCCTGATCATGTGGAATTAGCATTATTCAATACTTTTTTGGTTCAGTAAAGTTTGTCCTTATGGTAAAATCTGTAAAAAATGAAATATTGTATAATTCAAACAATAAAAAACAAAATAAACAGTGAGTGAGGGACATTATCGACTGTCTCATTTGCATGTCACTGAGTTGTGAATATTTTTGTTTTGTGAAAAATAAGTGAACATTTAAAATGCCATAACTTTCTTAGTTTACATCCCATTTTGATGACATTTTCAGCGTTATGCTAGTTTGATTTTTCTCAATTTAACTGAACCAACAATTTTCTTGGGTAGACTTGACCTTTACTAATGAGCTGTTGGATAGAGACAAAAAGATGAATTGAGATTGAGGGTGATAGAGAAAGAGAGACAGGTGTGGGGGAGCCTTTGATGAATGCCTGAGAAAGCGAACATTACCATAATTTTTTTTTGAGGATTTGGACAGTAATGAATAGTACATGTTTTTTCTGTTGGTATTTCTCAAAATATGTGTATGTTGTATGTAATGAAATGGGTATAATCCTTTTGTAAGATACACTCATTCAGAAAATATTAACTAAACAAAAAAAAAAGCCAAATTATATTTTACTTATTTTCAACTGTTCAGACACTCTCATATCAAAAGTACCCCCCCCCCCTCATTTCAAGGTATTGGAGAGAGAGATAGGTTGGATGAGAAATGGATTGGCTGTCTGCAGAAAAAAATGCAGGGGGAGCAAAACATTTTTAGGATATGTTCAAGGGAGCGAAGCGACCGAGCAGAAAAATTATTCTGGGGATATATGTGAGAGAGCAAAGTGACGAGAAGAACAAATGCAGGGGCCAAAATATTTCGAGAATATGTGAGAGGGAGCAAAGTGACCAAGCAGAAGTAAAAGGAAAGAGGGACAAAAATTGTGGTATGTGTGAGGGAGCAAAGCATCCGATAAAAAAAACCAGAAAGCAGGTCAATCAAAATATTTTTCGAATTTGTGCTGGTGCGCGACACGTTCACTCCCGAGCAATAGGGACTTGTTTAAAAATGGCATAGGAAATATGCGTTTTCTATAATCATGGTAAACTGATAATATGGTAGAATTTAGGTGTTGTAAGAGTTAAATTATGAATGAACTGTATTGGCTGGTTAGACATGCGCAGAGGATTATTTGTCTTTATCCATTTTTATTTTCACATTTTTTTTTGTTTGAATTTATTTTCCAGGGGGGTAAGCCCCCCCTCCCCCATTCCTGTGGATACCAATGGGGCGGGGGCTTGGAATAGTGCAAGTTAGAGAGGGTGAATCTGAACTTTATAGATATCAAAAGAGAAAGAAAGAATTGTAAAATGAAAATGAATAAAAACAAAGATAGAGAGGGGGAGAGTGAGAAAGCAGGTGAACTTTCGAGGGGCATTAAAAAGTCTCAGATTAAAAACAACATTTTGTTTTTGTAATTGTTTATTTTATTTACCCAGGGTCAGTCAAAATATTTTGGAATATGTGCGAGGGAGCGACACATTCACTCCCGAGCGGTAGGGACTTGTTTTAGGAAACATGCGTTTTCTAAGAATGGTAAACCCATATTTTAAGGTAAATTGCCAATTCGTCTACTGCCATACAGTCCACTCACCACATGGTCTACCTTCATTTTGTCTATAAATGCCATTTCGTCCAATAGCAATTTCGTTTACCACCCATTTAGTCTAATTCTATTAAGGCTAATGCCATCTCCATTAATCAGTTCGTCCAATGTTCATTTAGTCCAAGCCATGTTGGCTAATATCAGTTGGTCCAATATCCAAATTATCTACCGGATAATTGTCATTTCGTCTATCATTTCGTCCACCACCCATTAGGTCCAATAATCAGTTTGTCTAACAACCAAATCGCCCAGTTCGTCCAATTCTCAAATCGTCCAATAGTCATTTAGTCTAATAGCCAATTGGTCCAATAGCCATGTTGTCTAATACAAATATAATGCATCATCCGGGGGGGGGGGACAAAATGACTTCTTAAATATAACTTGAAATTCCTGAAGATAAAAAAATATATAACTAGGCCTGCTATCAGGAATGGAATGATGCGGTACAGCATGCAGCCTCCTACCCCCCCCCCCCCCCCCCGCTCTCTCTACCACATCACGCACACAAAAGGGGGAATTGGAGTGGTTAAAAATGATAAAATTGAAATAGGGTCCTTTGATTTGGAATTTACCCTCATTTCTTTTTTTTAACAAATGCACACCTAAAAAGGATAATCATCACTCATCATATAACAATGATAATAATTGTAATAATAGTAATTAATGATAGTACTAATAAACAAGAAATGTACTATAATAATAACGATAACAGCCTTGGACGGTACAAAAAAAATTAAAAAGAGAGAAAAGTGGGAAAGGATGGGGAGAACATTACATAAAAACATAAAATGTATTACAATGGAGCTTAAAAAAACACTAATAAAAGATTAATCAAACGACAGGTGTAAATTAATAACAAATCACAAGAGCAACAGGAGTCGAGGTAGCAATACACAGGCACCAAACTAGAAGGACTGCTAGTAGTAGACTATTCCTATTTGATTGTAGACGAAACGAATATTGACCGGGATGGCAATTGGACCCATTGATGATTAGACCAAATGATTGTTAGATGAAATGGGTTTAGACTAAGTGACAGTGGATCAACTGCAGTTGGACAAAATGGAACATAGACAAAATGTAAGTAGACTAAGTGGTCAGTGGCCATTTGCCCTTAGACCAATTGGCTATTGGACTAAATGGTAATAGACATAATGAAAATGGACAAAGTGGCTATTGGACAAATTGGCCAAAAATGCAATTAGACCAAATGAAAGTAGACAAATTGGTTATTAGACGAACTAGCTATTGGACAAAATGGTAATTGGAAGATGTGGAAAAGGAACAACTGATGGTAGATGAAATGACATACCATTTGGTGAGTGGACAAAATGGCAGTAGACGAAATGGCAATAAACCTATTATAGGCCTACGGTAGAATTTAGGTGTTTTACGAGTCAAATTCTGAATGAACTGTATTGGCTGGTAAGACATGCGGCAAGGATCTGTGTCTCTTATCCATTTTTATTTTTCACATTTCTTTTGTTTGATTTCAGTTTTCAGGGGAAGCCCCCCCCCCCCCCCCCCTCCTGTGGAAGCCAGTGGGGCTGGGGCTTAGAATAGTGCACGATAGAAAGTGAAAAACCGGAACTTTAGATATCAAAAGAGAAACAAAGAATTGTAAAAATGGGTGAGCTTTCGAGGGGCATAAGAAAGTCTGAGATTAGAAACATCATTTTTATTTATTTCTTTATTCATTTATTCTGTTTTATTTACCCAGGGTAGCCTCTTCAGTACAAAACTGCTTTACAAGAGAGCACTGCACATCTAAATGTATTTATCAGCATTAATAGTTTATACATAATTTTTAAAATGAGCGCGAAGCTCAGGATAATGTTTGATATTCCAACCAGAAAAATTGGCATTTTAAGCATATAATCCCCTGCCCCATTGGCATCCACAGGAGGGTGGGCCTTTCTGCCTGGAAACTGAAATCAAAAGAAAAGTGTGGAAAATGGATGAAAGACAAAGATCCTCTGCGCATGTCTTACCAGCAAATGCAGCTCATTCAGAATCTAACTCTTAGAGCACCTAAATTCTACCGTAGGCCTACAATATGTGTTTACCATGCTTAGAAAACGCATATTTCTTAAGCTATTTTTAAACAAGTCCCTACTGCTCAAGAGTGAACGAGTCGCTTCCTCACACATATTCGAAAATATTTTGACCTGCTTTTTTTATCGGTTGCTTTGCTCCCTCACATACCCCAACAATTTTATGTCCTCTACATTTCTTCTGCTTGGTCACTTCGCTCCCTCTCACATATTCCCCAAATCTCTTGTCCCTTGCATTTTTCTTCTCTGTCATTTCGCTCTCTCGCATATATTGCAAAATAATTTTCTGCTGTCGCTTCGCTCCCTTGCACATATCCCAAAAATGTTTTGCCCCCCCCCGTATTTTTTTTTCTGCAGACAGCCATGTCCCGTTCATACTCTCTCTCCAATACATTGAAATGATGGGGGGGGGGGCACTTTGGATATGAGAGTTACTGAACAATTGAAAATCAGTGAATTATTTGGCTTTTTTTTCTTTTGTTTAGTTAATACATGTATTTTCTGTGTGAGTGAAACTTCCGAAGGATTATACCCGTTTCGTTACATAAAACATACAAGTATTTTGAGAAATACCAACAGAAAAAAAAACCCAGATTCTTCCTGACTGTTCAAATCCTTAAAAAAATTATGGTAATCTTCGCTTTCTCAGGCATTGATCACAGGCTCCCCCAACACCCGTCTCTCTTTCTCTATCACCCCCATTCTTAATTCATCTTTTTGTCTCTATCCAACAGCTCATTCATAACTATCGTGTTGTTCTATCCTGTTCTATTCTTCTGTCAGCTTGCTGTCATTCCTACTTTTCACAAACTTTTTTCTCTTCTGACATTCTAAGTCAGAATGAATATACTGTAAGACGTCATTTTTGCAACACGTTCAAATTTAATGAATGCACTTTTGTTACATGCCCAGTGGTAAACTTTTTCATTGAGCTATTTTAAATAATCAGAATGCACATTGGGGTAATTATTTGTTGTAAAGTTTTGCAAGTCATGTTTGTCCAAACTTAAGAGCAAGTAATGTACACGGCGGGACTTCTCGTGTGTGGTTTTCAGCCTCTTCTCCAAGTTCTTAATACAGTCCATTATTGCTGTTATCTTCCACTTTACCCCTCTTGGACTTTCTGATATTGAGTAGGAGTGGTCCTCGAGAAATGAAGGTGCTGAAGACTTTGCAGTATCTGGGAGGTTGTTTGCTGAATCAAAACGTCTTTCTTTTGGGGAATTCCTTGGCTTGGATGAACTCTGTACGAGATGAATGAATTAAAAAAAAGAAACATATAAGAAATATTGAACAAAAACAGATAGAAGAATGAAAAGATAGCTTTAAATTTTTCAATTAAATATTCAATAATACATGAAGAATAATATTTATTTAGGAATCAAACCTTTTCCAGTGACTTGCAACAAAATAAATGTTTTTTTTTTTAATATTCATGATGATATATTAACCCTATCTAGCCCCTGGGGGGGGGGGGCTTAATAAGCTTAATAAGCCCCCCCATCCACATTTTTCACGATAAGTCCACAATGAGAAACGAGGTACCACAATTTTTTTTTTCGTTCAATTCTCGCAGAGCTTTTAGACAAAATTCGAGACGCCCAGATACGCAGTTACGCAACATTTTATGAGTTCATGTTGGACCGAAAATTGCTCAAAAATATCATTTTGTATACATATTTAATCCAATGGAAATTCTATTTTCAGTCATAATTGACAAATGCATCATTATTCTTGCACTAATTGGTTGGAAATAATCAAATCTTGCTTTTTATAATTGGAATAGTGCCACGAAGTGATCCCATTGAAAAAAAAACTATAAAATACATAAGACCCCAAAACAAAGAAATACGTATGGAATTATAGAACCAATAAAATACATAAAAGTAGAAATTTGATTTACCATTTCTTCAGGAGCACATTTGTTTAGAAATCATAGAATTTGGGGAATTATTTAGGGATTTATCTTTAACCCTAAATAGACTGGGCTATTTCGACGCCTAAGAAGACGGGGGGGGGGGCTGATTCAGCCCCCCTTATGATCTCGGCCGTTGATCTCGCAATCGCGACGAAAATTGGCACGCGCGTTACCCATGGCATTATCTACAATACCATAATATCAAAATCTGCTCAAAAATATTATTTTGTATACATATTTAATCCAATGGAAATTCTATTTCCAGTCATAATTGACAAAGGCATCATTATTCTTGCACTGATTGGTTGAAAATAATCAAATCTTTGCTTTTTATAATTGGAATAGTACCACGAAGTGATCTCATTGAAAAACAAGTGGAACGCCTCTGGCAGTCTCGCCTGCATTACGCAATTTAATATAGCAGCAGTGCTAACTTTGAAAACTACTATAAAATAATCATTCACAAAAACATCATTCATATAATGACATAATACCACGTTCATTGACCATAAATGACATTTGAACGGAGACTTAAGACTGTCAACTACACCCATGTCCACATTTCATTCACTCTATCCATAAACTTTCAAAGTTATGATGGCACTTCAACAATTACCCCAACATGGCCTAAGTTTATTGACCTTAACTGACCTTTGACTTGGTTTTGTGACCTGAAACTCACAGAGGATGTTCAGTGATGCTTGATTACTCTTATATCCCAAGTGTTATGAACTAGATCCATAAACTTTCAGAGCTAGGATGGTAATTTAACATATACCCCCAACACGGCCAAAGTTCATTGACCTTAAATGACCATTCACCATGGTCATGTGACCTGAAACTCGCACAGGATATTCAGTGGTACTTGATTAACCTAATGTCCAAGTTTCATGAACTAAATCCATAAATTTTCAAAGTTATGATGGTAATTCAACAAATACCCCCAACTTGGCAAAAGTTCATTGACCCTAAATGACCTTTGACCTTGGTCATGTGACCTGAAACTCAGGCAGGATGTTCACTAATACTTGATTAACCTTATGTCCAAGTTTCATGGACTAGATCCATAAATTTTCAAAGTTATGATAGTAATTCAACAAATACCCCCAACTTGACCAAAGTTCATTGACCCTAAATGACCTTTGACCTTGGTCACGTGACCTGAAACTCGAGCAGGATGTTTACTAATACTTGATTAACCTTATTCCCAAGTTTCATGAACTAGGTCCATATGCTTTCTAAGTTATGATGTCATTTCAAAAACTTAACCTTAGGTTAAGATTTGATGTTGACGCCGCCGCCGCCGTCGGAAAAGCGGCGCCTATAGTCTCGCTCTGCTATGCAGGCGAGACAAAAACCAATAAAATACATAAGGCCCCAAAACTAAGAAATACGTATGGAATTATAGAACCAATACATAAGATTAGAAATTTGATTTACCATTTTTTTCAGGAGCACATTTGTTTAGAAATCATAGAATTTGGGGAATTATTTAGAGATTTACCTTTAAAGCAGAGAATTCTATATTTAGGCATAAATTAGCATTATTAATTTATTAAAAATAAATTTAAATTCTGTAAAATCAGCGATACACCCTTAGCTCCATGCTTGTAGATTACATTGATGGTGACGTGTGTATTGGTTTTCGTTGCGATCGACGGAGATCTGAAGAGGGGGACCAAAAAGCCTCCCCCCCCCCCCCCGGGCTATGCAATCTAAAAGTAGCCCAGGATTATTATGTAGGGTAAACCAAATTTTTAATATATTTGTTCATTTAGTAAGAGTTTACTGTAAATACACAGTAAAGGCCCAGGTCCATGGTTAGCCTCCCAAATAGGATAATTTTCATCTCTATTTGGCTACTGAAAATGGAATATTTAAAGCAATGTTCTATCAAACCAAAGGTAGATAATACAGAGAAAATATTTCTTTAGAACACATGTATGATATAGATCTACTCTACCTTCTGAAGACGAGGCAGGAAATCAAATATGGTTGGGACAGCATCCTGTCTAAGACGAGTCACTTGCCCAGTCCTGTCAAAGCTACCATCTTCAAAATGAGCAAAACGGAGTACAAAGCTCTTGGAGGAATTCAATGAAGCTCGCTTCATATTGACCATCCATACTGTGTTACAGTACCGGTTCAGTCCAACGGCTGAATGGGAATCTGCAGCAAATGTAAACACATGTCATAAAATCAATTACACATAATTAAGAAAATTTGACGCCCCTGCTTAACGCGATCAGAAATCCATTCAATATGATTGAACTTAATATCATATACAGAAACCAATATGCATATATATATAATTAACAAATTCAGACCTTTGAACCGACTTGCATATATAATGAGATGTGACCTTTGACCTGCGGACTCCGAATTCGAACTTAGCCTGTATTTTGTGGTCATCTACCTACACACCAAAATTTTTTTTTAATCCATTAAATATTTTTCGAGTTATTGCGCGGAAACCCAAGTGGGGGGGGGGGGACGGACAGGGGCAACGCTTAATGCCCCCTCTGGGCTTCGTCTGTGGGGGCATAAAAACTCTAGGCCTACATGTACTCAGCAGGGGCCCGTTTCTCAACACTTGGACAAGTTAGTCATATAACTTTATCTACCAAACACAGAGTTAGTTCCAATCTTACCCAAAAGGATTAACTAGAATCCATTGATATCGTATACTATTGGTGGAAAGTACATGAAACGTAGCCTTAGTCACAAAATAGCATAATTTTCAAAAAGTAAAATTATGATAAAACCTAATAATAATAATAATCCGCTTTTATATAGCGCTTAATACATCAAATGAAAAGATAGCTTAAAATTTTTCAATTAAATATTTGATAATACATGAAGAATAATATTTATTTAGGAATCAAACCTTTTCCAGTGACTTGCAACAAAATAAATGTTTTTTTTATTTTATATTCATGATGATATATTAACCCTATCTAGCCCCTGGGGGGGGGGGGCTTAATAAGCCCCCCTATCCACATTTTTCACGATAAGTCCACAATGAGAAACGAGGTACCACAATTTTTTTTTCGTTCAATTCTCGCAGAGCTTTTGAGACCAAATTCGAGACGCCCGGATACGCAGTTACCCAACATTTTATGAGTTTATGTTGGACCAAAAATTGCTAAAAAATATTATTTTGTATACATATTTAATCCAATGGAAATTCTGTTTTCAGTCATAATTGACAAATGCATCATTATTCTTGCACTGATTGGTTGAAAATAATCAAATCTTTGCTCTTTATAATTGGAATAGTACCACGAAGTGATCCCATTGAAAAAAACCAATAAAATACATAAGGCCCCAAAACTAAGAAATACGTATGGAATTATAAAACCAATAAAATACATAAGATTAGAAATTTGATTTACCATTTTTTTCAGGAGCACATTTGATTAGAAATCATAGAATTTGGGGAATTATTTAGAGATTTACCTTTAAAGCAGAGAATTCTATATTTAGGCATAAATTAGCATTATTAATTTATTAAAAGTAAATTTAAATTCTGTAAAATCAGCGATACACCCTTAGCTCCATGCTTGCAGATTACATTGATGGTGACGTGTGTATTGGTTTTCGTTGCGATCGACGGAGATCTGAAGAGGGGGACCAAAAAGCCTCCCCCCCCCCCCGGGCTATGCAATCTAAAAGTAGCCCAGGATTATTATGTAGGGTAAACCAAATTTTTTATATATTTGTTCATTTAGTAAGAGTTTACTGTAAATACACAGTAAAGGCCCAGGTCCATGGTTACCCTCCCAAATAGGATAATTTTCATCTCTATTTGGCTACTGAAAATGGAATATTTAAAAAAAAAGGAGGAATTACCTCCTTTTTTGTTGGAAAAGTATTGTAGGATATGATTTTAATTACTGAATATGTTAAAAAATAGCTCAAAGTTATATTCTCATGAAAAGTTGATTTTTTTTCTCGCTCGCTTCGCTCGCTCAGGACTTATATATATATATATATAAAGCAGCCTTTTGGCACATGTTCTATACTGCGCCCCTCGTTGTTTTTTTGTTTTGTTTTTTACTCTTCACGCTACTGCCGCAAATAATCCTCTTCACAGTGGCGCGTACAGACCACCGTGACAAAAAAGGAATCTAAAGAGAGAAGAATTAAATAAATTTATTATCTGGATATCATGTCAAAATCTATCACAAAATTGGATTTTTGTATTAAAAAGGTAAAAAAGAAATTGCTCGCTCGCTTCGCTCGCTCGCAACTTTTTTTAAAGATAAGTTCTGGCCTTCTCAAAATAGTCGCCTTACTACACCATTACGCCTATTCATACCATGATATGACCGGGAAATTTTTGGCTCTTGCCCCCCCCCCCCCTGGCCACCGAACCCTGTTACGCCGCTGTAAAAATGCTGTGCATCATCATCATCATCATCTACCTACACACCCAAATTTTTTTAAAATCTGTTGAATATTTCATAAGATATCTTTAAGGAGCTGTGATCTTTGACCTGCATACTCCGAATTCGAACTTAGCCTGTATTGGTATCATCTACCTACACACTAAAATTTGTTTAAATATGTAGAATATTTTTAAAGTAATCATGCGGAAACTAAATTGCATATTTAATGAGCCGTGACCTTTGACCTACCGACTACGAATTCGAACTTAACCTGTATTTTGGTGTCATCTACCTACACACTCAAATTCGTTTAAATATTTAGAATATTTCATAAGTAATCATGCGGAAACTAAATTGCATATTTAATGAGCCGTGACCTTTGACCTGCCGACTCCAAACTTAGCCTGTATTTGGTGTCATCTACCTACACACCATAATTTTTATAAATCTGTTGAATATTTCATAAGTCATCATGCGAAAACCAACTCGGATATTTCATGAGCTGTGACCTTGGACCTGTAGACTCCAAATTCAAAGTTAGCCTGTACTATGGTGTCATGTACCTACACACCAAAATTTTTTTTAATCAATATATATAAATCGAAATATATTTCGATTTAATGCGCGGAAACCAAGTGGGGGGGCGGGCAAATCAACGGACAGGGGCAACGCTTAATGCCCCCTCCGGACTTTGTCTGCGGGGGCATAATTACCAAGGAGCTGCATTTCTCAAAATAGTCGCCTTATTACACCATTACGCCTATTCATACCATGATATGACCGGGAAATTTTTGGCTCTTGCCCCCCCCCCCCCCTGGCCACCGAACCCTGTTACGCCGCTGTAAAAATGCTGTGCATCATCATCATCATCTACCTACACACCCAAATTTTTTAAAAATCTGTTGAATATTTCATAAGATATCTTTAAGGAGCTGTGATCTTTGACCTGCATACTCCGAATTCGAACTTAGCCTGTATTGGTATCATCTACCTACACACTCAAATTTGTTTAAATATGTAGAATATTTTTAAAGTAATCATGCGGAAACTAAATTGCATATTTAATGAGCCGTGACCTTTGACCTGCCGACTACGAATTCGAAATTAACCTGTATTTTGGTGTCATCTACCTACACACTCAAATTCGTTTAAATATGTAGAATATTTCATAAGTCATCATGTGGAAACCAACTCGGATATTTCATGAGCTGTGACCTTGGACCTGCAGACTCTGAATTCAAAGTTAGCCTGTACTATGGTGTCACATACCTACACACCAAAAAAAATTTTAATCAATATATATAAATCGAAATATATTTTGATTTATTGCGCGGAAACCAAGTGGGGGGGCGGGCGAATCAACGGACAGGGGCAACGCTTAATGCCCCCTCCGGACTTTGTCTGCGGGGGCATAATTACCAAGGAGCTGCATTTCTCAAAAAAGTCGCCTTATTACACCATTACGCCTATTCATACCATGATATGACCGGGAAATTTTTGGCTCTTGCCCCCCCCCCCCCCCTGGCCACCGAACCCTGTTACGCCGCTGTAAAAATGCTGTGCATCATCATCATCTACCTACACACCCACATTTTTTAAAAATCTGTTGCATATTTCATAAGATATCTTTAAGGAGCTGTGATCTTTGACCTGCATACTCCGAATTCGAACTTAGCCTGTATTGGTATCATCTACCTACACACTCAAATTTGTTTAAATATGTAGAATATTTTTAAAGTAATCATGTGGAAACTAAATTGCATACTTAATGAGCCGTGACCTTTGACCTGCCGACTACGAATTCGAACTTAACCTGTATTTTGGTGTCATCTACCTACACACTCAAATTCGTTTAAATATGTAGAATATTTCATAAGTCATCATGTGGAAACCAACTCGGATATTTCATGAGCTGTGACCTTGGACCTGCAGACTCCGAATTCAAAGTTAGCCTGTACTATGGTGTCACATACCTACACACCAAAAAAAATTTTAATCAATATATATAAATCGAAATATATTTCGATTTATTGCGCGGAAACCAAGTGGGGGGGCGCAGGCGAATCAACGGACAGGGGCAACGCTTAATGCCCCCTCCGGACTTTGTCTGCGGGGGCATAATTACCGAGGAGCTGCATTTGAAGCGAGCCTGAATCAAGGCTGTGAAATTTATTAGCGCCACCATCTGGCTTCCTTTTATTTGCGTAAAAAGAAGAGACACGCGAAGTCACTTTCTAGTCCAAACTCCAAAGTAATCAAATTTGCTTTTTTTTTAAATATGATTTTGATTTAATTAAAAATATACTATTGACTTTTTGTATTATGGCTACTCACCGCAAAGCGCCCCGGTGAGTAGCGAGGAGTTTCGGCAAATATTAATTCTGTATTGTAATGAAGCGATGTTTGCCAACTTCACAGAAATCCAGGGCCAAATGCAGTTCGGTGTACGAGGTTAGTACTATAGTCGATCTATACATGTACTGTCGCAACTATATGTAGCAACTAACCTCGAACTAGTAATGAGTGGGGCCAGGGCCAGTACCACAACTATACTAGTACAGCAAGCGATGGTTTGTGTAAGCTCCACTACACTTCACTACTGCTAACCTCCGCTTCACCTATAGGCTATAGTGGAGTGTTTAATGGCTGGCTATACGAACCATCGCCTGATTTTTTTAGGCCTAGTCACTCAAGGGTTCATTACATGCCGCCGCGCACAGAAAAATCAAGCAATAGAATTAGAAGTTGTGTGTTGTGGACACCAGAAGTGGGATCACAGCACGCGTGACCCGGCCACTAGTACTAGTTAGAAATCCATTGCCAAACGTGGTTAATGGTGCGAGGTTAGTATACTAATACTAACCTCGCAATACGCGTGAGTCACTGAGTGGAGTAGCCTAACGTTAAGTTAGAGTTTCATACGGCATGTACGGCCCACTCACACGTATTGCGAGGTTAGTATTAGTATACTAACGTACGGCCAGGCATCAATAACTTTTGTTGTCATCCAATTTCAATGAAATTTTCAGCATTTTGCTCGAAATGAATTTTACATTATTTATTAAGATCAAGGCCTAAATATCTTCAACCTGTATAGGGCCTAATTCATAACCATTTTACTTTTTAGGTGTGCAGAAAAGACCAACCCCCCCCCCCCCAATGGTCTGCTGACTACAGTACATAAACTTAAATACACGGGACTAGTATTGTTACACAGCTTTTTGCAAATGCAAGATTGGTAACGACTAACGAATTCCCTTTTTTTTTTTCAACGTAATTTTGAAGTCGAAAACATAGCTGAACTTACGAATGCAATGTCCGTCCACATCCTACCGATTAGAGCAGTTGTATGCAGCTCATGTAGGCATGATATTTAACGTGAAATCTAAGCTAATAAGTTCACCAACATGCCAATCTGAGCTGTGAAAAAGTGTGATCGATTACCCGGAGCGAAAACAGCTTGAGCAAGGTGCAGCCAATCAGCGACCTTCTTATGTCCCCTTCGAGACAGAGGAGACGAAATGATTTTATGTCAAAAAGACTCAAAACACAAAATCGTTTCGTCGACGAAATTTTTTTGTCTTTTGACACAAAATCATTTCGTTGACGAAATTTTTTTGTGTTTTGACACAAAATCATTTCGTCGACGAAATTTTTTTGTGTTTTGACACAAAATCATTTCGTCAACGAAATTTTTTTGTGGTTTTGACACAAAATGATTTCGTCGACGGAATAGATTTTCGCATCGCAACGAAATAAATTTTGTGGACGCAATTACATTTAGTCTCGACGAAAATTGATTTTGTGTGACAAAAAATAATTTCGTATACGAAATAAAACTGCGTCATGACGAAATGATTTTCATATGAACAAAAACACATTTTGTGTACGGAATGGCGTGAATTGGACGGAATTTACCATCGGACATTTGGTGCGCCATTTCGTTTGATAAAAATTCATTTCGTATGGCACGCCAAATAAACTTTGTGGACGCAATTACATTTCGTCTAGACGAAATTGATTTTGTGCATTTCGTCGAGACGAAATTGATTTTGGGTGACAAAAAATAAATTTTGTGTACGAAATAAAAAAGCGTCATGACGAAATGATTTTCGTCTGAATAAAAACACATTTTGTGTACGGAATGCCGTGATTTGGACGGAATTCACTGGCGGACACTTGGCGCCCCATAACACGGTAGATAAACACTAACAGGTATACTATGATCAGACTTCTATACAGCTGGGTTGCAGACCATGCCCGGGGGGGCCACTTCCATTCACGAGTGGATACCATGCGCGACCATGGGGTCTCGAAAAGCACCCTAAACACGTAATTTCCATATTCTGAAAATGCACCCCTTAACAAGTATTGGCGTGTGAAACCCTACCCTTAACAAGTATTGGAAACAAAACGATACTGTTGGCAAATATTCCCTGAAATGAACCCCTAAACAAGTACAGGAATGTTTTATTGTTACAGGTCCTTCGGTCGTCGGATTTACCTTGTTTGGTTTAGTACGACCCCACCTTCTGCACCTCGCGCAAATTGGACTCTAAACACGAAGTGTTGGGGCAAAAAGGACATCCTTTATAAAACATTTTAATTTTGTTTTATCATTCCCGCAAATTCGACCCTAAATACGTAATTGTCCTAGCGAAATAGATACCCTTTTTTCATTATTTTTGTGTTTTTGACACCCTTATCACGTTACGTACGTAACGTGCCCTATCGTGAAAAAGACATCCTTTTTACGTGTTTTTTTGGTCGCGCATGGTATCCACTCGTCAATGTAAGTGGCCCCCCCGGGAGACCATGGCGCCGAGTGGGGAGCTACTGGGATGTCCTCACTCGATGGCGTCTCTGGGTCTTCTCTCTCTGGTCTCTGGATCCAATCTCTCAGCACCAGCTTGTGTACGTGCTGTGCAACGCACACACGTAGCAGGCGTAGGAGCATATAAAGGCTCCTCCAATCAGGAGCGCTCCTCGCATACACACAGCACATACACAGACTTAATATACATGAACATAGATCAATACATATATACTAATACACAGACTAATACATATATGGTACTACAGGTACATGGCAAATTTACCCTTTTAAACGTGTTTCCTTGCCCAAAACACTTCGAAGAGTGCATTGTGCCCCACCCCACTCCCCCACACACTGAGGCCATTGTGACGATATTTGCTTTACACTGAGCTGTGATTTACATGAAATGGCTTGGGCTTGATTTTCATTTTGTTAATCATTGTCAAGCTTGGGGAAAGTGTGGAGAAACAAGTATTAAATGAAAAATGAAATGTAAACCCACTTTAAATGATAAAAACTTAGTGAAAAATGCTGGAGATGTCTGATATAAACTTTTGTTCAGATTCAGTTAGGTCCTCAGATCCAGCTAGCACAAGAAGGGTAAAGGTTGTGCTTACTAATATAGGGTGGCTACTGGAGTTTCCTTTTGATCATGCATACAGACACGGGGGACCCCCCCCCCCCAAAAAAAAAAAAAAGTTTCATGACCAAGAAAGAAAAGGCTGAAATATCATATTGCGTCAAAATCTATCACATAATTAGATTTTGTATTAAAAAGGAAATTTTTTTGGCTCACTCACTTTGCTCGCTTGCAGTTTTAAAAATAAATTTTGTTCTTTTCACCATGTCTGCCCACTAAAAATTTTAGATATAAAGCCACTAACCCCCCCCCCCTTAAACTACAAGAAAACATTCACAGAGAACAATATTCTGTCAGTCATCCCCCCAAATCCTGCGATCAACATCTATTTTCTCAGCAAAGTAATGTTACATACACATTTACCACCAGAATCATTTGCCTTTTATTCAGTTGGTCTAATGCTAATTCGTTCAATTACCAATTTGCCTACTATCATTTGGTCTACCATCAGGTCTATCATCAGTTCGTCCGCTATCCACATGGTCTGAATACCATTTCATCCATTCATCATTTCATAATAACCAGTTGGTCCAATATAGTCCATTTACCATTGGACTAAGTGTTATATCGACAAAATGACTAAAAATAAAAAGGATATTAGACCAACTGGTTATCACACAAAATGGTCATAGATGAACTGGTGATTAGACAAAGTGATGATTGGACCAAATGATTATTGGACCACATGGTTTCTAGATGAAATGTTGATGGACGGAATGACATTAGAATATGAAGGAAGACTTCATGCATGGGATGAGTGGATGAGTTGGCGATAGACGAGTTGGCAATTTACCAATCATATGTGCACAGTTATGCCCACTTGTTACACTAAGTGGTAATTTTATTGGATTCTATTCGCACTCTCATTTACATTGTTGCCTCAATTTTCATTATAGTTTGAATGAAAGTACCCTTTTTTATGTCCTCTTTCTTTGTATCTGCCTTTCACTCTTTTTTATTCATTCCAGATATTGTGTACATTGGGTCCATTAACACTGCACACTTTCCCTTATGCAAGCTGTTCTTGGAAGCAAAGAAACATGTCCTGTGTGAAAAGCCCCTTGGGGTGAATGCTAAAGAAGTAGGCCAAATGATAGATCTTGCCAAGAAGAACGGTGTGTTTTTCATGGAGGTAAATATTGATAATCCACATTTTAAAACTTAATAGAACCAAAAGTTCAGGGGCCGGTTGCATAAAACTTTTTACTCAGGTTGTTTTTACTGGAGTTTTTGCCCTGTGTTAAAGTCAATGGCAGAAATCAGACTAACCTTCCTTTTCATTTTTTACCAGAGTTTTCTCAGGTAAAAAGTTTTATGCAACAGGCCCCTGGTCTATGCCAACGTTACAAAGTCAAGTCATTAAGGCCTGTCTGTTTATTCAAGATATGTCAATTGCTGTATCAAGACCAAACTTTTTATCTTTATGTTTTATTTATTCATCCATTATGATAATGATATGATTTTAGGATTGTTTTTTAATGATTTCTTTAAATTGTATTTCATTATCTTTTCTCTCATGGGGAGGGGACGGGAGTGCTGGATAAGTAATGTTATTTTTGTAAAATTTGAGTGCTGGATAGTACACCATTCTGAAAAATTTGCTGCAGAATTTTTCCTGTATTATATACTACATCTGTTCATTTTTCTTTCATTTTGGGAAAGGGTTCATTATTGTCATTCCAATTTCAAGTTACTCATCATATTTTTGCCACTTATATCATGGACAGTTTTAATTATTTGTAGTCTTATTAAACCACCTTTTATTCTTCAAAATTGCAAAATTATAATTTTTTATTTATTGTTACATTTTTCTAGTATAATCTTGTGTAGTCAGGTGCCTTTAACCACTCATGATCTGTTATGTTCTTCATTGTGATGTGAAATGAAATAACCTAGTCTACGGGAAGACCCCTTACTCCATAATTATACTAAACATATATTACCTTTCATGTTATTATATTGATCATTCTATATGAGTTTCTTATTGGGAGCCCTATTACATATTACAAACTATTTAGAAATTGTTCACGGCTCCCTATGGACTCCGTAATCATTTGTTATTTTGTACCTGTATCATGCTTTGTTGTATTGTACACCCTCTTTAGATATTACCGGTATTGTAACAGGTGACCCAACTGAACCACAGAATTTGACCAATTGTCCTGAATAGGTCAATTGTTAATAGATGTTTTAATTCACTCCTAGGCAATATGGAGTCGATTTTTCCCAGCCTATGAAAAGATCAGGTCCCTTGTATCCAGTGGGGAGCTCGGAGAGGTCAAATGCATCACTGGGGATTTCTGCATAGCGGCAAGCCATATAGAAAGATTGATGAATAAAAGTAAGGTCTCTTGGTTTCTACATTAGCATATTTTAGTGTCCACATCACAGATGCTTTCTGCAACATTGAGAATCTATTGAAATGCCCTTTCAAATCACATTGGACAGATTAGAGGTCATTGCCAAAAGCTGGTGGACCAGGAGAGCACATCGTCTTTAGATTCGAACTGGACAAAAAATTGTCCAGAGTCCAGGACGACACTGCTGTTTCGATTCACCAATAATCGACAAAGACTGCTTTATTTTGAAAGTGTCTGTGAAGTGATTTCTAAAATGCCATTTAATCACAGAGCGTTTTTTTTTTTAATAATCCTTAACTTTAGAATTGGTTTATTAAAAAATAGATAGATTAAAAACATTATAAAAAAGCATATGCATGCTGATAATGTTCAATTTACAAAACACATCACTAGCTAGTTCACCCTGACAAAAAGTTTAATGTAAAAATAGCAGAAAATATAATAAAAAATATCGGTGAAGGTTTGAGATAAACCCATCAAAGAATAAAAAGTTATTACAATTTCAATTATTTGATTTGTGACGTCATATGCGAGCAGCTTTCCTTCATAGCGAATGGTAAAAAATCAATGAAATGTCATTTTCTCTGCAATTTGAAAATTGTTTTACTGTACCTTTTGTATATCAATAAACAAATCATTTCACACCTGATCATGAAAAGAAAACGAAGTTAAGTCATCAGGAACTATTACAAAATTAAATTCATGCATTTATATTACATAACATGGGGCACCTGCTCGTTTATGACGTCACAATACTTAAAATTCTAATAACTTTCTTGATCTTGATTTCCCTCAAACCTTCACCAATATTTACTGTATTTTTTTTCTACTATTTCTTACAACAAATTTTTTGGGGTGAACCTCCCCTTAAATTGATATTTTTGATTTTCATGTTTATACAGGTTTAGCTGGTGGGGCCTTAATTGATATTGGGATCTACTTGGTCCAGTTGGCTACCATGGTGTTTGGTCCAGACCCTATCCTAGTCCAAGGGGTTGGAGGTCTCACTGAGACTGGTAAGAATTAAGTCTAGCCCACCCTGAAGGGTTATTCACTTGGTTACACTTCGTATTTCCAAAGGTTCTTTATTCCGAAGGTTCGTAATTCCGAAACACGTAAATTGCCTATACCTCGGTGTCGTTAATCTGAAAACGTAAAAGGGTTCGTTAATCCGAACATTTGTTGCGTTATTCCGAAGGTTCGACAATCCGAAAACGAAATAAGGTTCGATGTTTCGAAGGTTCGTTAATTCGAAAACAAAATAAAGTTCTATGTACCGAAAGTTCGTTAATCCGAAAACGAAATAAGGTTCGTTGTTCCGAAGGTTCGTTAATCCGAAAACAAAATAAAGTTTGTTGTACCGAAGTTTCGTTAATCCGAAAACGAAATAACGTTCGTTAGTCCGAAAATGAAATAACGTTCGTTAGTCCGAAAACGAAATAACATTTGTTAATCATTTCGTTTTCGGACTAGCGAACCTTCGGAATTACGAACCTCATTTCGTCCTCGGATTAACAAACCTTCGGAATTACGAACCTTCGGAAATACAAACCTTCGGAATAACGAACCTTCGGAATATCCGAACCTTCGGAATAAAGAAGCTCCGGAATTACGAATGTATGTGATTCACTTTGTCTACAAGCAGGTGGTATATTTGTTAGATAGACTAGATACCACCTGGGCTAAACCCATTTGGTCTTGCTCTAATTGCTGTTTGGTCTACAGTCTACACTAAACTTAGTCTGTTGTCATCTTGATGTAATTGTTATAAAATAAATATTTAAATTGTTATAAAATAAGAATCGAAATTGTTATATTTTCATTTGGTCACATTTGTACAAATCCCCAATTACTTTTCTACATATTTTTACTTAAATTGTTACTTTAATCAATTCTATAGTATAGATGGTTGGGTTGTGTTTTTTTTTATGGGAGGACATGTAGTAGAGGTTTTATACAGTATTGACAAAGGGCTTGAAGTATGATTAGAGTCAACAAAAATTAGATGTTTTGGGGTGTATTTTCAGTGTACATGTACAAAGGGGAGAGTTTTATTTCTGTGACATCACAAATCTTGGTTGCAATGTTATCAGGAGGATCCACAAAGCATTCATAGTGATTTTTGTCTCGCCTGCATAGCAGAGCGAGACTATAGGCGCCGCTTTTCCGACGGCGACGGCGTCAACATCAAATCTTAACCTAAGGTTAAGTTTTTGAAATGACATCATAACTTAGAAAGTATATGGACCTAGTTCATGAAACTTGGACATAAGGTTAATCAAGTATTACTGTACATCCTGCCTGAGTTTCAGGTCACATGACCAAGGTCAAAGGTCATTTAGGGTCAATGAACTTTGACCATGTTGGGAGAATTATTTTCAAAATCTTAACCGAAGGTTAAGTTTTTGAAATGACATCATAACTTAGAAAGTATATGGACCTAGTTCATGAAACTTGGGCATAAGGTTAATCAAGTATTAGTGAACATCCTGCTCGAGTTTCAGGTCACGTGACCAAGGTCAAAGGTCATTTAGGGTCAATGAACTTTAGTCAAGTTAGGGGTATTTGTTGAATTACTATCATAACTTTGAAAATTTATGGATCTAGTTCATGAAACTTGGACATAAGGTTAATCAAGTATTAGTGAACATCCTTCCTGAGTTTCAGGTCACATGACCAAGGTCAAAGGTCATTTAGGGTCAATGAACTTTGGCCAAGTTGGGGGTATTTGTTGAATTACCATCATAACTTTAAAAATTTATGGATCTAGTTCATGAAACTTGGACATTAGATTAATCAAGTACCACTGAATATCCTGTGCGAGTTTCAGGTCACATGATCATGGTCAATGGTCATTTAAGGTCAATGAACTTTGGCCGTGTTGGGGGTATTTGTTAAATTACCATCCTAACTCTGAAAGTTTACAGATCTAGTTCATAAAACTTGGACATAAGAGTAATCAAGTATCACTGAACATCCTGTACGAGTTTCAGGTCACATGACCATGGTCAAAGGTCATTAAAGGTCAATGAACTTTGGCCGTGTTGGGGGTATTTGTTGAATTACCATCCTAACTCTGAAAGTTTATGGATCTAGTTCATAAAACTTGGGATATAAGAGTAATCAAGTATCACTGAACATCCCCTGTGAGTTTCAGGTCACAAAACCAAGGTCAAAGGTCAGTTAAGGTCAATAAACTTAGGCCATGTTGGGGTAATTGTTGAATTGCCATCATTTCTTTGAAAGTTTATAGAGTGAATGAAATGTGGACATGGGTGTAGTTGACAAGTCTTAAGTCACCGTTCAAATGTCATTTATGGTCAATGAACGTGGTATTATGTCATTATATGAATGGTGTTTTTGTGAATGATTATTTTATAGTAATTTTCAAAGTTAGCACTGCTGCTATATTAAATCGCGTAATGCAGGCGAGACTGCCAGAGGCGTTCCACTTGTTTTATTTACCTTTGTATGACTTTCATAGTGATTTTGATTTTTGACATTCAATTGCTCTTAACTTAAATATTCATTCAATTCTCAAACTTTCATTGATTTTCTCTGTTTTCACACAAGCTAACTTGTTCCCATCCTAAAATTCTCCTTTGATGAAACAATTGTAAAAAAATTCTACCAGATATTCAATTATCAATGATTTGTTTCCATTAATATGTTGCAGGTGTTGACGAGACTTGCAGTATCACGTTGCAGTATCCAGACAGCAAAGTTGCAAGCTTGTTGACCTCGCTTACTATTAACGGCAACAACGAGGCATCAATCATTGGCACCAAAGGAAGGATAAACGTAAGTCATATATCGTGTACTTTGTAAAAACTGTCTTATAGTTTATTGGGAATTGTCATGTCCACTCCAGTGAGTTGCAAAGATGTTTATATTGTGTCAATATTTTGTTTTTATTCAATTTTGAATGTAATTATTTCTAATTGTACATATGTACTGTTATTTGTCTTATGTCAACATAGGCATTTTTATAATGAATCATGTGACGGTCCACAGTGACAAAAATGCACATTTAGTCATTCATAGATTTAACAAGAGTGAAATAATTTGAATTGAATTTAATATGAAATATCAATTTTTTATGGTGCTGAATTTTTAAGAGAAAAGTTTTCAAGCTCCCATTACTTATGTGTGATCGTGCATGCTGCCGTCCTTTTCTTTTGTAACCATTTCAGCTACGAGACACCTTCCACGCTCCCTCAGTCATTGAGATTGTACGAGGCTACCCAGCTCCTGGGCTTTTCAAGAGAGAAGTAATTGAATTCCCTTTACCTAAAAGTAGTCACCCCACAAATTTTATCAATTCCGGTGGACTTGGATACCAAGCAGAGGCCATCAGAATAGCTGTCGAGGAGGGTGAGTTGCGAATAATTCAAATGTGCTTTTTATTTGATTTATTGATTTCTGTTTCACAATTGTACATAAGATAATAAAAATAACATAACAAGGTCGAAAATACTACACGATATAACATATTCATTGATTTAAGGAACACAATTCAATAAAACAAGTTTCCTCAGATGACATTTGTATTTAAAAGTAAAACGGAGGGTCTAGCCAAAAAAAGCAAAGCTTGTACAAAAGGCAAGCCCCTAACTTAATTTCATTACAAAATTACAACAAAGAAATATTGGGTCTTGATAATATATAGAATTTTTGTTTAAAAAATGAATACAAACATTTTTTGTACAATTTACAAGAACGTAACTGATGGATCGTGTGAGAAAATATTTTGTTTTACAATGTTAGAGAGAGAGAGAGGGGTGAGGGGGAGAAGACAGAAGGGACAGAGGAGTGCAGTGTACACTAAGTAGAAAGAAAGAAGAAAGTAGGCGGGCAGCAGGAGCAGCTACTTTGGCTAATTGCAATTTTAAGAATAAAACAAATAAAACAAATAATATGTATATAATATGAGCGCATATAATATTGGTTATTGTTAAGTCTGTTTTATCGTAGGCCATGGTCTCACTCTTTACCAAAGTTATGTTATAGTATTAAAGCTGAAAATGTCAAAAATTTGTTAACATTGTATGTTTTCTTTGTCAACTATGCTTTTACATCATGATATAATGGTGAAGAGAAATAATTCTGTTATTATTCCCAGACAGTAATATGAATTATCATCTATATAGAGTGTTTAAGCAAGTTTTATGAATCAGGGCTCTGGTGACCGTTTCATCAACATTTTTGTCTGACAAGTCAGATCTGACATCTTTCCTTGATGCTGATTGGCTGAGAGGCACTGTTGCTATGGTAACTGGTGGATAAAACGTCCGACAAGTCCTTTCATGAAAGCTCCCCTAATCTTCACTCTTATTGTTTTACAGGAAAGACGGAGCATCCCCTAGTAAGTTGGTCAGAGAGTTTAGCCATCCACAGGATCATGGACAAACTCAGGCACGATGTGGGCTACTTCCATCAAGATGAGGAAACGGATAAGGGAACTTCTTGATTCAAAGATGTTTAGAGATGCTCCGGGTCCCGTCCTATAGAGAGTCGCGATTGATCAAATCAACCACAACTATGGAAAGCCAGTAATGTCAACATCTAAAATGCATGTTTCTTTCAAATATTTTCTAGAATTGCTGTATATTCATACATTCATTGTTTTCTTGAAAATTAAGTGTACTTCTCTTTTTTTACAAAGGACATTGTGCAAATTTTCTGTAAGAAAATTCTGACATTGCTGGCTTTCCATACAGTTGAGGTTGACCAGTAAAATAAAAATCAATCAAATTGGTAATCACTATATTCATGGAGACTTCAAGTTGGCTGCATTTGTGATGTCATAGCGATGTAAGGCAGTGACTACTCTTCCATGTAATTCAATGCATAAAATGGTTAAAATCACATTTTTCAGGAGTTATACTTCAAATTATATTTTTCTTTCATCAAGACATAAAACAGTATACTACCAAGGCTATATTCAAATTATTACCCCAGCGGAATGGGTACTTTGGATGAAACCACAAATCCCTGATAATTAAGTTCATGGCCTATGGGAAAGTTGTCATTGCCCTTTGTCATAATTTACTTACCCAGTTGCCAATTTTAAATCTACATAGTCTTGGGGATTTCAATTTTAAAGCAGCCATAACTCCCGTATTGCTTGTCCGATTTCGTTCAACCTTTCATCATTCTGTTTTACTTATTTTTCTCCTTTTATAACATTTATGACCAAGGCTGGATTCCCCTTTAATGTATTTCCCTGTAATCTAAAACATATAATCAATTCAGTTAAAAGTCTAACTGTTAGTCTATGGCAATCATTGTACAAACAGTATACATCAGTATTAAGCATATCTAAGATACACCTTATATATTACAGGGTATTATGTTTTGATATTATTTACATTGTATGATGTATGAGAGTATAACGGGGCCGTTTCATAAAGCTGTTCGTAAGTTAAGAGCAGCTTTAAGAACGACTGGTGAACCTTTCTCATGCGCTAAACCATCGCCAATGATGTATACCATTTACCAAAAGAAAGGATCACCAGTCGTTCTTAAAGTCGCTCTTATCTTACGAACAGCTTTATGAAACACCCACCAGGTTTTTTAACTGGCTTCTTGTGCTACTAGTTGCTCAGAAAAATTCATTCTCATAAGATAAAAATATGTTTTTATTTTTTTATATGTCCCATATGTATATTGAATGGTTTTGTATTTGGTAGGTATAAGCTTGCTATTCATAATGACCATGCTCCATGATGACCATAGCTCATGAAGAACATTACTTTTGCATTTGACTTCCCGGACATGCTTAAGTTGGGGTAGAGACTCTGAATTAGGACAATTAAAAGCTTTTCTTTTTCTGTGATTTTCTCTTCTTTTGTTACAGGTAAAGCTAATTACACACCCCTATGGTGAATTTTGTATATTTCCTACTACCTATTGAAAAACTCATTCAACAATAATTCATTTTTGTATCACTGCCTTTTTTTTGTATTTCATCATGTGTGCTAATGGAAAACAGGTACAAAGCAATTAAAGGTGTTTCTATTTTTTCTCTGGGTATATTTATAATTTATAATTATAATAATAAGGTATTTTGTATAGTGCACATATCCACCGTGTTAGGTGCTCAAGGCCCTCCTGTAATACCCCAACTGTAAAGCCAGGCTACCACCGTGCTCACAGCTTATGGGGGGGGGGGTCAATTATCCCCTCCACAAATTTTGCTACTATGCTGCCGCATACATTTTTTGACTGACTTTTTGTCTCTCCTGAACGAAGTTGGGCAGAGACCTATTGATCACTTTTCCTGTTGTTCTTGTTCAACTTGCCCTCATTTCTTTATTTCTTCATCAATTATTATGACCCCCAATATGCATGATGACGTCCCCCACGGTCACCCCCTCCCCATGATATACTGGGTACCGTAACACAAAGGTTAGCAATTAATCGTACGCTCGATTTTTACGATTGATTGTACATTGTAGTCAATAGAATCAATCATAGAAAAATGTTCTGCGATCATTGCTAAGCTTTGTGTTACGAGCCCCTGGTGGTGGTTTGGATAGGGAATTGTTGGATAATTAGTGGATTATATTGCCTCATTTGTAAGAGGAAAGGTTCTCTAGTGGTAAAACTGTTATCAATTATGGCATGACAATTGTGATATATTTTGATACTTCAAGGTTTTAGAGTGGTGAAATTATATCTACTCAAATGATATTGAAACTTTTAAGGGAAATTGGTGTTAAATTGTATGTTTTCTGTAATTGCAAGGTGTTGGAATAGTAAAGTCTGAAATTATTTTAATTCAACATGTAATTTTATAATGAAAAATTAAGTATTGTTTAGTCAACTTTAAAGTCTTGCTGTTGTATTTTCAATTACATGTTTAACTTTTTTTTTGGGTAATAGAAGTATAAGGAATAAATAAGCAAGTATATTTTCTGAAATGCACGTGTACAGTCTTTTACTTTTGTGGTTATTTCATTTTCCCCATTGTATTACTAGTTAGGGATGAAGGGTTTATTTTTTTTTTATCTGAATAGCATTCAATCAAGGAAAAAACAAATTTGTGAAATCATGTTACTACCATTACACTATGGGGCACATGAGAGTAATTCATCTGCGCGCAAAGCATGTCGGACAGGCGTAAGTAAAGATCACATGACTTTATTGATTAAAATAATTCATTAAAAATAGATCAAATGTTTGTATATCAAAAGAAAAACGATAGAGATAATGCTATGTTCATACTCTTTCATAATTAAGGCGTTTGGGGAGGCTAGACTGCATTTTTGTATTTCATTTTAATTATTATAACCCACAATGCAGTTCTGTTTTTTCTGGCAATGAACTGGCCGAAATTATGTTAATCTTATTTCAGGCCATTTAACTTTTGATTGAGCTGGGCAAGTACCTGATTAACATATCAAGTCTTAATGTACTGTAAATTGTGACTAATGTCAGTGAATTAAAGCAAAATCTATCGAGGGATTGATTTTTAATGATTTTTTGATGAGCTATGATATAACACGTGAGTGAATGGGGGTCTGTAATACTCATGTGTGCCCTATGAAAAATGAAAACAGAAGATTTACTTGAATTTCCATTATACCTGTTTTATTGTTAAAAAATTATGTCCATTATCTTAAAGGGGAAGTTCACCCTGACAAAAAGTATATTGTACAAATTGAAAAAAATTTAAAAAAAATTGCCAAAGGTTTGAGAAAATCCATCAAAGAATAAAAAAGTTATTAGAATTTTTATTATTTGATTTGTGGCGTCGTATGAGCAGCTTTCCTACATATCGTATGGTAAAAAAATCAATGGAATGTCAATTTCTCAGAAAATTGAAAATGGTTTTTATTGTACCTCCGCTCCTAAACAGAAAACAAAAATAAGTCATCATAAACCATTGAAATTTGAAATTTAAGCTTATGCATTTTATATTACATAACATATAGAGCAGCTGCTTGTTTATCACGTCACAATTCCAGAATTGAACATTCTAGCAACTTTTCTTAATTTTCCTCAATTTTTCACCAATGTTTTTATTATTCTGCTATTTTTACAACAAACTTTCTTCAGGGTGAACTTCCCATTTAAAGACTAATTGAGTGGGGGGGGGTAGGAAAAGCAGGGGGTGAACAACACTGTGGGGTGTGATAGAGATAAAGAGAGGATTAGAAGGGAGTGAGTTATAGAGAGAAAGGGAGAGAGAAGAGGGAGGGGTGTCTTTTTTTTTTTTTTTACAATTGACAATAGGAAAGAAATGAAAAACAGTGATCTTACCCCTAATATCTGCCAAACTTGTTTTCTTTCAGTTTCAGAAATGGAGAGCTGTAAAAGACCATTTATATCAACATTACTATATTTCATAACAAACTTGATTACGAATATATCTGGAAAATTATTTAAAAAAACGTTTGTAGTGATTTGTCATGCTTGATATAAACCCCGTTGATCATGTTCATATTCCTGTGTTGGCCTCGCCAGCTTCACTCCTTCGAAATTTGAACACTCAGCGAGCGCATTATATTAATACTGAAACTTTTTTAAAAGTTTGAACCATATGCCCCACAGACCACGCCTACCAAGTCGGTCAATGAGAAACGTACCTGGGGAAATATCGCCTGACCTGGGAACAACTTAACACGTGCATGTGACTCAAAATGTAAACAATCGAGTTGTTTCTCATCCAGACTCTACTTTAGATTTAATTTTTGATTACGCAGTATTGGATATTATTAGATTAAAACATATTGTTGAATATATTATATATTCCATATGAATTCACGTTTTGTTAAAGTTGATAACCAATTATGCAAAATTTCCAATTGTATTATTCGTTATATTTATGGAAAAAATAATATTTTGCTCCCCGGAGCTCGGAAAAGCCCATTAATTGCAAAATGTGAACTCTACGCGCGCACCCTGCTTGGCATGGTAGCAGTTCGGTTCTTCTTTACTAAAATGGGGAAACTTAGATGGGGTATCTGCACAGCAGGTAAAATTGCTCAAGACTTTTCAAACGCCATTTGTGACCTAAAGGACCATGCAATCCAGGCGATCGCGTCACGGTCTCTAGAAAGAGCAGAAGAATTAGCTGAAAAAGTAGGAGCGAAATCGAGCTATGGAAGTTACGACTCTCTCGCCGCTGACCCGAATGTTGGTAAGCTTCGTTGGGGGAACTCCCGGGTTCAAATACAGAGCACGTCCCATGCTCTTGTGGTAATCATATGCATGCATGTAATTAGCCCGGAGGGGCCACTTCCATTGACAAGTGGATACCATGCGCGACCACAGGGTCTCGAAAAGCACCCTAAACAAGTATTTTCCATATTCTGAAAATGCACCCCTTAACAAGTATTGGCGTGTGAATCCCTACCCTCAACAAGTAATGATCTGAACAGACTGAAGTATTGCCTTGGAAAGAAAACGATACCCTTGGCAAGTATTCTCTGAATTGAACACCTAAACAAGTATACAGCGATATCTTAATTGTTATTATGTCTTTCTTTGATTTAGAGCTAAAAGTTGAGCTTATTTTAGCTTTCCTCTTTCAATTTCAGCTTTTTTCAACACTTATCTTCAGCCTTTTACATATATTTTTATTTACCCGCACCTCTGGATGATCTAAGACAGTCTTTGACTTCTAATTAAATAACTGAATTAAAAGCTCAATTATAATTTTTTCTTGGGATTGATGTCTAGGAAAGTACCAGAGACAGTGCCTTGCTCAACTGCTCTATTTATCAACAGGGCATATAGTGTACAATTAGACGAGCATATTGTTTTTATATTGATTACTGATATTTTTATGCTCTTTTACAGATATCGTGTACATTGGGAGTGTTAACATTGCCCATATTCCTCTGTGCAAGCTGTTCCTGAATGCCAAGAAACATGTCCTGTGTGAAAAGCCTCTTGGTGTACATTCTAAAGAAGTTGGTGAAGCAATCGAAGTTGCAAGACAGAATGGTGTGTTTTTCATGGAGGTAAATATTTACTCAATGCAACCAACCACACTAACTTTTTTTCTTGGTGGCCTGATTGCCGATCGGTCCACCAAAATCATTGATTTCACATTTTTGCTGGCCCCCAACGCAAATTTGATGGCCTTGAAACAAAAGAAAATATTGCAACTTATCAAAACATTGGTAGCCAATCTGGGCCACCAAGTGTGGGCTTGTACAGAATCTTGGTGGCCTGACTCATTTTTGGTTGCCTTGGGCCACTGCTAATGTCGATCCCTGCTTAATGTTATCAACTAAAACAGATCTCAACACCTGGACAAGTTAGTCATATCCACCAACTCCTGAGTTAGCTCCAATCTTATTAAACTTGTTTCACAAAGGCTTCCTAACTAGAATCCCTTGATATCGATATCATCGGCAGAAAGAGCAGGCGAGACGTGGCCTTAGTCACAAAATAGCATAATTTTCATAAAGCGAAATTATGATAAAACTGAAATTATTGTGATGAATTGGGAAATATATCTAATAAAAATAATAGCAGAGCTAAAATGTGCATGATACATACTTGGACCATGAAGACTGGAGCATTCAATTGCTGAGAAAATGAAATTATGAATAATTCATTTCATGACTAAAAAATCACATGTGGACGTTGAGATGGGTACCCCCGGGATATCAAATTTTAATTGTTTATGGAAGTAAACTGTAAAGGTTTTCTGTGTAAAATGATGACAATATTATGTTTCTTCATGATTTCCAACATCAACAGTGTTGGAAATCTAAACCTAAATTGTTTAAATCTTTAGATACTGAATCAAACAATTTGACAAATTCTATGCATAGATTAGAGATAGAATTGATCAAAATGTTGATAAGGGTCTGAAAACAACGAATACAAGGCTTGAAGATTAGCCCATTTTTTAATTAGATGAAATGGCTTCATACCAAGCAGGGGCGTAGACAACGGGGGGGATGAGGGGGATGCATCCCCCCCACCTCACAAGGTGGGGGGGATGGCATGTACAATCATCCCCCCCAGGTTTTGGGGAATGATATTTGGTTACTTAATAAGTCATAATGATGATAATAATAGTAATAATAATAATGATAACAATTATAATATTAATAATAATTATGATGATGATAATAATAATCCTCATCATTATTGTAATTGTGTTTATTGTTATTAGCCGCATTCACACGGTGAAAGCCAATTCAGACGGTAAAAAAAAGAAAATCTTACAAGTATTTTGTGGTTATCTTGTGGTTTGGAAACCACAAGATAACCACAAGATTAATCGCGCATATTTTGCAGTGCGCGCAATCTCGTGGTGTGGAAACCAAAAGATAACCACGAGTTTTGCGTGTTCAAATGGGGCAAACCACGTGTTATAGGCATTATACATTGTGTGCAAAATGCATCAGCGCAATCTAAAACAGAATAGAAAATGAATGTGATACAACAGTATACATAATAATTCGTGACAGAGAGTACCATACTACTATCTTTATAACATATATAATTATGTATAATCATGAATTGTTCAACTTCATGCTCCCACTATATGACTATTGTTACACTAATACTGATATCAGGACTGACTGGTATACATTAGTTTGTTGTTAAGCTTGCAGCAGCTACATCTTTTCTGTATTGTTAACTATTTATTTATTTTTGTTTTATTTAAGATGCACTTTGCTTTGTATTCATTTAAAGTATGTTGATTGATGCATGAAGACATAAGTTTGAAATGTTTAAAGAAGTTTGTTTCATGTAAAGCGCAGTGTGAATTTACCCTGTCTTGAAATGCGAGATAAAAGGAACCTATTAGTATTAGCATTATTATTTGTATTAGTATTATTTTTTATTTGTATTATTATTATTATTATTATTATTATTATTATTATTATTATTATTATTATTATTATTATTATTATTATTATTATTATTATTATTACTATTATAAGACTGAGATCAAATAGAAGTAAATAATGCCCTAATTTGAAACGATGCAATGCCGTTATGGTTCCGATTTCTTCACAAACTTACAAAGCAGTATTGTTACTCCATGGATCATAGTGATACTGTTTATGTTTTTTGTATCTGTATGTTAATGAGCCGCCAGCCAATATCCATCTATGGATACTATGCCTGTTTCTTTGAGGTAAAAAAAAGCATAGTATGTACGTATTCATTATGCTTTATAATGAACAGACGTATTGTTATTTGTTTGTTGTTTATGTGTTCTATTCACAAATGGCCACAGAGGCTGTTTTCATTCATAACCACATACCCATATCAAGACAACAAAGACTATACCTGCGTGTACACAGTTGACATTGGTTTTTTTTCTGAAGAGGTGTAACAGCAAAATTCACAGAGATAAATAAATACGTAGTGTGGTTCAATATGCAATACTATGTGTCAGTCCATTCTGTATTCGTATGCCACGGTGTGTAGATCTTGTCGATGTATGTCTGTCCATTCAAGGCGTAGTATGTGTGTGGTGCGCGCACCCGTGTGTGAGAGTATGTGTGTGTGTGCGTGCGCGCTTGTGTGTGTTATTTTACCTCATTAAGTATGCATCAGATTGCACGATTTCAAGTTCAAAATTGCAAAAGCTCCCTACCGTGGGAGGGGGGACACCCCCCTCCCACACCCTCCCCCCGCTCGGTCGCTTCGCTCTCTCGCTCGGGCGCTTCGCGCCCTCACTAGCGTTGGCAGCCCAGTCATCCCCCCCAGGTGTACGAACCTGTCTACGCCACTGATACCAAGTGCACATAGGTCCAAGCTGTTCTAACAAATTTTTACCCTCTTTTATCGGACTGCATATAGGGTTTATGGAGCAGGTTCTTCCCGGCATATGACAAGATCAGAAAACTACTTTTAGATGGAGAGATTGGAGATGTGAAATTCATCACAGCGGATTTCTGTTTGAATGGGACGAGTAGTGGAATCTGCCATGATAAAAGTAAGCATCCATATTGATAGTTTCTTTGGCAATGCGTTGGCGTTTGCTTCCAGGGGCGTATCAGGGAGAGGGGTTGGGGGCATGCCCCCCAATACGCCCCTGGAAGCAAATGCTCGGGACGTTAAATGTAAAGAGGGATAAAAAATGGAGTCTGTCATGATAAGAGTAAGGTTCTACATTTAGATTCTTTGACAAGGCACAAGTTTTCCCCTAGTGACAAGTGATTCATGTGGCATATCTGGAACAAATTAAAAGGGAGGGGGGGGGGGGTGGATTGAAACAAACTAAAAACCAAATTGACCTTCAAAATATCGGTTGCACTAAATATAACCTACACCCCCATTACCCCAATCTAAAAATAAACCAAGTGCAAAGCTAACAATACATAGAACATTTTACCTAATCCAAGCAAAAAAAAAATATATATATATTTACTGGGGCTACTTTTCTCAACTTACTGTCTATATGACTGCAACATTGGATAAGCTTTAACATTGAGATGAATGGGGATTTGAGCATTTCAGGGGCTAAATCGCTCCAATCCCCCAGATAAATTTTTCTCCCTGACCTAACCCCAAGCCCAGGTTAACAACCCGAACCCATTCCTCAATGCATCATCAGAGTGATAGTGTCACAGTGGCAAATGTTTACAACCAGGTAACAAAGAGGGAATAAATTGGATTGTAAAATTAAAAAAAGATCTTGGTGAAATAGGAAAGGTATTGGCATTTTTTGTAGGTATAATTAACCATTTTAGAGTTGTTTTAGTCTAGTTTTTATTGAATTATCTGTATGTGTGTGAAGCATTAGCAAGTTTGAAAAGACAGATGGTGCTGTATTGACAATGTTGACTACCGGTAACCCATAGGTTCAACTGATGGTTTTAAAAACCAACTTTGTGAATTCGGGCCTTTTTTACTCTTCAGCTTTGATGTGAAAAAAGAATATTTTAGAAGGAAATACATGAATATTCATCAAATCACAAATGCTCATATCAGTGAATTTGAAAACCACTTTGATGGTTTATCTCAAATGACTGTTTGCTGCCCATATGCAGTTTCAACTGTGAAAAAAGCTTATTGTGATTTGTTTTTCATGCAGGTGTGAATGATGGAGCCGTATATAATATTATAAAAATACATATAAGGAGTGGTCTATGGCGACAGGTTAACACAAAAGTCCAGGGTTCGATTCCCGGCCAGGGCATCTTGGGGAAGAATTATACTATCCACCACGGGCGTAAATCCTTGACGTCATGCTATTCAAGTGGGGGGGGGGGGTGGAACAATAAATCATCTCCCCCTGAACAGTAGGTGTGATGCAAGGATGTACGCCAGTGCTATCCACTGCTCTTTTATAATGAAATAAATGAAAATGCTATAAGCATTATGTCTATCAATATGTGCATTTTTTTTTTAAAAAGGTCATTATTGTGATTTGCACTTCATGTAGGTGTAGGTGATGGAGCCCTATATAATATAGGGATCTACCCAATCCAACTGGCGACCATGGTGTTAGGACCAAACCCCACCTTGGTTCAAGGGGTTGGAGGTATGACACAAACAGGTGAGTACATACTGACTTGACACGTTTGGGGGCCTGTTTCAGAAGGACTTGTTATAATGACGAATGCACATTTTCTATAAACAAGTTTACTATCGGCCAACTGAATTGAATGACTTTTTTTGGGCGCGTCGTGGTCAAGTGGTTCTGACTCTCGCCTTTCAATCAGAGAGACGTGGGTTCGAATCCTAGCCATGGTGTAGTTTCCTTCAACAAGAAATTCATCCACACTGTGCTGCACTCGACCCAGGTGAGGTAAATGGGCACCTGGCAGGATTCATTCCTTGCATGCACTGAGCGCCGGTGATGGTAGCTCGAGCTAAAGCTGGGGTAATGCAGCGCTTTGTATCCTCAGGCAAAAAGCGCTTTATAAATACAGCTATTATTTATTATTTTAACCTGAAAAGTTATAAACCTGACTAGAGTCGGAGTCTTAGTAAGGGTTCAATACTGAATTTTCTTTCATAATATTCTATGAGTATTTGCTCCTTTGTAAAACAATGTGATACAGTCAATATGTGAAGAGGGCTATATAAATTCTAATATTGTATTGTATTGTATTGTAGGTGTTGATGAGATTTGCAGTATCACCTTGAAGTATCCGGACCACAAGATCGCTACCATGGTAACCAGTATTGCAGCTGACAGTAACAATGTTGCCAGTATTGTTGGGACCACAGGGAGAATAAATGTAAGTGGTACTTAATTAAGTGCGTCCCAAAGACTCCCAATATAATTGATTTAAAGTAAAGTCCACCCCAACAAAAAGTTGATTTGAATAAATAGAGAAAAATCTAACAAGCATAACACTGAAAAATTTCATCAAAATCGGATGTAAAATAAGAAAGTTATGACATTTTAAAGTTTCGCATAATTTCACGTAATGCACATCCTGGTTGGTATGCAATTGAGGAGACAGATGACATCATCCAAACAATAAAAAACAAAAGAAATAGTGAGTGGGGGACATCATCAAATGTCTCATTTGCATGTCAATGAGTTGTGCATATCATTGTTTTGTGAAAATAAGCGAAACTTTAAAATGTCATAACTTTCTTTTTTTACATCCGAATTTGATGAAAATGTCAGTGTTATGCTTGTTGAATTTTTCTCTTATTATTCAAATGAACGTTTTGTTGGGGTGGACTTGTCCTTTAAAGACATTTTTTAGAATCAGCACAACCCTTTTAGAATCAGATGTAGTATATGGAAGTTGGTAATTCACAAGTTCTGCAATGGTGTGCTGACGAGTGAGCTGATGATGTCACACAGACACACACATCCTATTAAACGTGTATTTGGTTTTATAAAATGTAAATTTATTTATTTAATTTGTTTGGCGTCACCTGTGTCACACACATCCTATTAAACATGTATTTGGTTTTATAAAATCAAAATTTATTTATTCAATTTGTTTGGCATCACCTGTGCCTGGGAGGCGAAAAGCGATCTGAATCACTATGAACCGCAGGTCTCTCCTCCCGATATAACTGATTGGGGGGAGTGCAGGTGGACCACTACACCGGGGTTTCCCCCTACTCTTACACGAATAGTGCAGTGGGTTCTTAACGTGCAAAGGTGGTGACTCTCCTCTACACGGGGCCTCCATTTAACATCCTATCCAAGGGACGGAGTGTTTTCCATTGTTACATAGACTGCATCTATGAAACATGGGAGAGACGTTTACACACAACGCACTGGCTTCAGTCATCCACCCGTGGTCCAAGTGCTGAAAAGTTTCAAGATACATTAAGTGTTTAGCTTTATAATTGTTGCAGGTTTTCTTTAAGAGTAGCAGTAGTCACAAGGGCAACTATCAAGAAGATCGTTCAGGATATTTGCTGTATTTTTGTTTTCTTCAGTTAACAGACAGCTTCCACGCCCTCAGTAAAGTGGAGTTAGTCCGAGGGTTTCCTGCGCCAGGCATGTTTGAGAAAGAAGTCTTTGAGTTCCCTCTCCCTACCTCTGAACGATCTTTCAATTACCCTGGATCCGTTGGGTTTCAATACCAAGCAAATGCAGTCAAGGAAGCAATAGATGAAGGTACTTTTAGCACAATTTTCTTGATTATAAGACTGATTGATTGATTTATTTATTTTATCTCCAGGCAAAAAATAAACATGACTGATACAATAGAAGCATTACAAGAGAAATATAAAATTGAGCACCAGCCAATGGCTGGAGATCACCTAAAACAATTGAAAATTTGTCGAGAGATTCTGCACATCGGCTGGTGCCTACAGAGAATAACGTGAAATAGAAAGAAATGTAAACATGTAGTTATAATCATACTTCTAAATAAATGAACCTTCATTGTAGTATGAAGAGCGAAATAAATGGTTATCGAATTAAAACAAGGAAGAATTTAACTTGGGTCAAACCAGCAATTAATCATTTATCAAATTAGAAAAAAAGCGGTAGGTCAATTGGTTGAATTTTGTGAGTTTGAAAGGAAATGATCATATTTCCACAACGCCTTTTTGCCATGAGATACAAATGCCTTGGAGATGTCATCCCTGGTCAGCATAGGATATAAAATGTAATAAATTGACAGTATTGTAAGTCAAGTGGATACATTGTACATGATCAGGATATTAGAAAAGGTAGGTCTTCCAAGTCTCGTTCGAATTGGTCCAATGTTGGTGACAAGTTAAGAAGAGGAGGGAGTTTATTCCACAGCCTTGGAGCTGTAGAGGCAAAAGCCGCATCATGAACTAATTTGTAGATACGGGGTAGAGTAAAAGTCACTGACGATGAAAGACGAATGTGCCTAGAATGAGAATGAGACATGCTTTTACATACACTGGAGCTCTGCCATTGACTACATTACTTTGAAGACCAGGGTGGCATTTCATGAAAGCACCTGTCAGACGTTTTATCCGACAAATCTCATTTTATCCAACAGTTACCTTAGGAACAGTGCCTCTCAGCCAATCAGAATCAGGAAAAGACGTCAGATCTGATAACTTGTTGGATGAATATGTTGATGAAACGCTCCCCTGTAGAAGAAGCATGAACTTTGAAGGATACACTTTCCTTCTTTTGTTCCTCCATTTAATTTCCCTCTTCTCTCCATTTTCACTCTTTTGTCTGCCATATTTTCATCAATTCTTATCCATTAATGGAATCGACTACTTGACTTTGACAGTATTCTATGTATTTTCAAAGTTTATCTAAATATTTTACTTATAACAATAATAATAATGATGCTATCCCACATTAATGAATCAGAAATATGCCTGTAAGTGATTGTTTATTTCGCTGTGACCCCTATCAATGGGGTTAAAATGAGGAATGACGATTTCTAATAGTATTGTGTAAACATGTATGATAAAATGGTTTTCAGAGAAACTTTCATTGCTACCTGTATGAAAATTTGATGTCTTTATGAAACTCAGTTTTAGGTTGTCTTTGCTTCCAGTTAAACTCAAAATGATACCCCTTTCATGAACCCAATAAAACCCAATTATGCGGCTAATAGCAGCATAATTTGGTCCTAAAATCAGAGGAGGACAAGAGTTATCCGCATTATTCTGATGCTGCTATTATCCGCATAATAGCGGCATCGGGACAAGATTTTGAGTTTATGAACGTATTTCCAAATAATGCGGATAATTGCCATGGTGCGGTCACAAGGTCACCCTTTTCCAACACAACCGCATCGGAGGGGGCGTGTCCAGTTGTCATGACGATTATCCGCCTTTTTCAGGATGGGCGCTCGTAAAAATAATGCAGATAATTTTCGGAGTTTGTGAACGCAATTTTTATTGAATTATCCGCATTACTCTTAGGTGGCTAATTGGAGGATAGGTTTTATTGGGTTTATGAAAGTGGTATTAGAGTATGGGCTCTTAAGTTTGATATTAGGTCCATCTGGAGGTCTTTTAGAGAATATAAACAATATCAATAACAGTACTTGTCAAGGCATTTTTCAACATTTGCCACTATCTACCCAGGTGTTGTAAACTGGTACCCAGAAGCAACAAATTCCTTGAATGCTCAAGCACTTGAACAGGGTAGCCATATTAGATCTAGGGTAATAAAATGTGCCATTTGAAACGTTGGTTTAAACTTTGTGGCCCAGTGGATTAGTCTTCTGACTTTGAAACAGCTGGTCGTGGGTTTGAATCCCAGCCATGGCGTTATTTCCTTCAGCAAGGAATTTATCCACATTGTGCTGCACTCAACCCAGGTGAGGTGAATGGGTACCCGGCAGGATTAATTCCTTGAATGCATGAGCGCTGAAAGGCAGCTCGAGCTAAAGCCGGGGTAATAATAATAATTACATCGCGCCTCGGAATAGAATATTTCTAGATAGATGGCGCTATATTATAAATGCCTATTATTATTATTATAATAATCAATCTTGGTCAGTTAAAAATGATATTGATTTTTTAATTTCCATTGTTTTTAGGAAGGACAGAGCATCCCCTTCTGACCTGGTCAGAAACCTTAGCCATCCACAAGATCATGGACAAACTTAGACACGACGTTGGGTACTACCGACCAGAAGAGGAGAATGAAAAAGAGGGATCAGTATAAACTATGGCTTCCTCAGATTGTGATTGATTTCCTCTGTAATCTATAAAGCGGTAAGTGCACCAACAAAATGTGTAATCAGTCCTACTAATAAATATTGTCTTGGTGCTGGCCTTGGCACTTTTATTAAAGGTGATTCCGACCCAAATAAAAACTTGTTTTAGAGGGGAAAAATTCAGTTAAGTACAGGCCTACATAGGTGAAAGTTTGAACAATGTCGGACAGACAATAGGAGGGTTATGAATATTTAAAATGTGTAAAAATTGGTGATCTCTATACCCATGGGGATTTCAAATTGGCCGCATATGTGATGTTACAGTGACATATTACAGGCAAGTACTACTCTTTCATGTACTCCAATACATAAAATGGCTAAAATTTCTTTTTTTTTCCAAAATTTTTACTTCAAATTTTATTTTTCTTTCATGAGGACATTAAACATAGTGCTACATGGGTTATATTAAGATTAATGCCCCAGGGGAATGGGTACTTAGGAGAAAACCAGAAATCCCTGATAATAAAGTACATGGCCTAGGAAAGTTGTCCTTGCCACTTCTCATAATTTACTTAGCCAGTTGCCAATTTGTAATCTCAATTTTCTTAGGGATCTCAACTTTAAAGCAGCCATATCTTTCTTATTGCTTGTCCGATTTCTTTCACACCTTCACAATTCTATTCATTTATTTCTCTCCTTTACAACACAACAGTTTATGGCCAAGGCTGGATTCCCCTTAACCATTATTATTGTGAATATTGTTTTACTAAAAACATAGGGGGTTCTCCTTATTCTACGACACATGTCCTAGAATAAGAAGCACCCCCCATCATAATTTTTCAAGTAGAGCTAACACAAAAGAAAATAAAGAGAGGAAGAAAAGGGAAGATGTACACTCTTAAAACAACTCAATCAACTTGACTAGACCACTAGTATAGTCAGCTGGGTGCAACTGATATGTCTAGTCACACTTCTGAATTATATTCTAGTCAGAGATAACTCTGTTCTAGTAAAATATGACTAGAAAATAGTCAAACATGACTAGAGTAATACTTGCACCCAGCTGACCCTATTAACTAGTCATTTTTGACTGATTGATACCCCTTTCATAAACCCAATAAAACCCAATTATGCGGCTAATAGCAGCATAATTTGGTCGTAAAATCAGAGGAGGACAAGAGTTATCCGCATTATTCTGATGCTGCTATTATCCGCATAATAGCGGCATCGGGACAAGATTTTGAGTTTATGAACGTATTTCCAAATAATGCGAATAATTGCCATGGTGCGGTCACAAGGTCACCCTTTTCCAACACAACCGCATCAGAGGGGGCATGTCCAGTTGTCATGACGATTATCCGCCTTTTTCAGGACGGGCGCTCGTAAAAATAATGCGGATAATTTTCGGAGTTTGTGAACGCAATTTTTATTGAATTATCCGCATTACTCTTAGGCGGCTAATTGGAGGATAGGTTTTATTGGGTTTATGAAAGGGGTATGAGATGTAGGAGAGTAGGGTATAATAAAAAGAGGTCTGTCATGTAACCCTAACCGTGTTGTTCAGTTGACAAGAAGAATGATGTTAACCTTCTAAAGGTCATCTTGCCTCCCCCATGCCCCGCATCAAATATCCTTGGCATCACTACTATTATGTGGCCTTAAGTTGTTTTCGTGTACATACATGTGTACAAAGGATATGTTCTATTTTTCATAATTTGATTCTATACTTATATGCAGCTTTGATGCTTTCACAAAAAGACTGAATACCATGAAAATTATGTGAGAATTGAAAGGGTGGTGAGCTGAAATTAATTATATAAAGAAAAATATTTTATTATTGTAATGGTAAATATATATATTTTCTAAAATATAATTTCTAATATATTTCATATCTAACAAATATTAAGTTTGAATTTAAAGGCCTTCTCTGAAATATCTATTCATTCCAGCTTTGTACTTGTCTACATGACAGCAATCTGTGTTTGCTGCAGAAAATTGAATACCTGTTCAAAATTTGATTTTGAAACCTCTAAAAAAGACCATTGTTTTGGCAAATATTTATGTGAAAATACTGAATCGATTTTGAATCATTTTTGTCTCGCCTGCATAGCAGAGCGAGACTATAGGCGCCGCTTTTCCGACGGCGACGGCGGCGGCGTCAACATCAAATCTTAACCTAAGGTTAAGTTTTTAAAATGACATTATAACTTAGAAAGTATATGGACCTAGTTCATGAAACGTAGACATAAGGTTAATCAAGTATTACTGAACATCCTGCTTGAGTTTCAGGTCACATGACTAAGGTCAAAGGTCATTTAGGGTCAATGAACTTAGACCATGTTGGGAGAATTATTTTCAAAATCTTAACCGAAGGTTAAGTTTTTGAAATGACATCATAACTTAGAAAGTATATGGACCTAGTTCATGAAACTTAGGCATAAGGTTGATCAAGTATTAGTGAACATCCTGCTCGAGTTTCAGGTCACATGACCAAGGTCAAAGGTCATTTAGGGTCAATGAACTTTGGTCAAGTTTGGGGTATTTGTTGAAGTACTATCATAACTTTGAAAATTTATGGATGTAGTTCATGAAACGTGGACATAAGGTTAATCAAGTATTAGTGAACATCCTGCCTGAGTTTCAGGTCACATGGCCAAGGTCAAAGGTCATTTAGGGTCAATGAACTTTGGCCAAGTTGGGGGTATTTGTTGAATTACCTTCATAACTTTGAAAATTTATGGATCTAGTTCATGAAACTTGGACATTAGGTTAATCAAGTACCACTGAATATCCTGTGCAAGTTTCAGGTCACATGACCATGGTCAATGGTCATTTAAGGTCAATGAACTTTAGCCGTGTTGGGAGTCTTTGTTAAATTACCATCCTAACTCTGAAGGTTTATGGATCTAGTTCATAAAACTTGGACATAAGAGTAATCGAGTATCACTGAACATCCTGTACGAGTTTCAGGTCACATGACCATGGTCAAAGGTCATTTAAGGTCAATGAACTTTGGCCGTGTTGGGGGTATTTGTTGAATTACCATCCTAACTCTGAAGTTTATGGATCTATTTCATAAAACTTGGGATATAAGAGTAATCAAGTATCACTAAACATCCCCTGTGAGTTTCAGGTCACAAAACCAAGGTCAAAGGTCAGTTAGGGTCAATAAACTTAGGCCATGTTGGGGTAATTGTTGAATTGCCATCACAACTTTGAAAGTTTATGGATAGAGTGAATGAAATGTGGACATGGGTGTATTTGACCATATGAATGGTGTTTTTGTGAATGATTATTTTATAGTAGTTTTCTTAAATTGCGTAATGCAGGCGAGACTGCCAGAGGCGTTCCACTTGTTGTAGTATTGATTCCAAATAAGGAATATGTATTATTCAAACATTAGTGTCTATAAATGGTATACAAATAGCTGTGAAAATCAAAAAAATATGTGGATCATCTTTTATAACTTTTGCTTTTGATTCTTGAATGATTGTTATGTCATACATGTAGCTGTGATATTTTACAATCTAAATTATTAAAATATTACCCTGTACTTGTTTACCATCGACTAACTTGTACTAATCATGTTATTGTATGTAATTTTGTTTAATTGCATGTATGTTTTGTGCAATGTGATACTGGAGATTTTTTTAATAAACTTTTCCAAACAATCCTGAATTAGGGTCCTGTGTGGATAAGAAAACTCCTGAGGTCCCGGCAAATTTTTTGGCACTCTAACTTAATTTAGGGAGTTACTTTTTTTACTGGCTTTCCATGCCCAAATCCTACAAATCCTAAGGGCTCAAAACCCTAACCCAATACCATGCTTAAAGAATTGAGTATATGAATATAAACAAGGCCCAAGTCCATAGGAGGTCATTTTGAAAAAAAAATTTATGAACATTAATATTCATGTAACTTGTGGTCGGGCCTTTTGTCTGGTGGACTTGGGTCGTTTTTAGAATCATATGGACTTGGGTCATTCTTACATTCATATACATGTTAGACTTCTGTAGTATGTAGTAGAAGTAATGAGAGAGGGCGCTATGTTATGAATGTAAGATTTTCCTCCTTTTTTCAAGGCATTTCTGAGATCATTTCAGATTTATCATTTTGTGCACAAGATGAGTCATTGTATAAGGAACAATTTCCCATATCTAACTCAATTTCGCAAAAAATTGGACTTGGGTCGTTTTTATATTCAGATACTCAATTGTCATTAAGGCCTATACTCTGAAGTCTGGTTTAACTATACTGTGGTATTGTAAAGTCTGCACTGAAAGTTTTGGAAGTATGAAAGTACCAAAAGATATTACACTGCATGTTCTTGTCTTTTCTGGGTACTTTTCAAAAGCTTTAATTGTTATATAACTTTGAATTTATATTTTAAAAGAGTTTATGATTTTTGTGCTAAATGTGATGATTAATCATTTATCTAGAGAAATTAAGAATTTTGTTGCATTTGCATGACTGCCCGTATTAAAAACATAAAGATGAATTGTGTCTTAAAGTTAAAATCTGAGTTCAGAATACAAGCCTAAGAATCTAGAACAAGCACACTTCGTCCCTTGCATGAGTGGATGTTTAGGCCTAAAACTTGGTTATGATGCTGCCTTATTTTGAGATCACTTGAAAATTTATGATGAAATAATTATGATGCAAATACTATGTTGTTATACTTTATGATTTTAAATTATGTGTTCCTAAAAGCTCATTTTTTTTTGCACAGGAAAATGTTAAATGATCCTGTCCCTCAAATGAGCGATAATGACATTTCAAAATAAATTGCCTTCATGTATCTTTTTAATTATCATTAATTGTGGTGCATTTCCAATGGTTTATTTTTGTGTAGTATTTATTATTTTCTTTCTGAAAATACATGAATTATCTTAAGCTCACAAAAATTTAATCATAACAATAATAATTGTGTTTTATTGCTAGGATTTTTAAAATAACATGTTCAGTCCCATTTATTTGAAAAAAGTTCGCTATTAAAGAAATGTGAATAAATAATTCGCACACATGCCCACATTTTTATATCCTCACTCTGGTCGCATTCTCTCCATGACGTTAATATTAGATTCACACTCACACACTCCCTCACACTTGCCAATATATATATATATCCTCACTCTGTCCGCATTTTGTCTATGATGATAAGATTCACACACACTCGGTAAAACACCCACACCCACCATTACACGTACCCTCACACCCACTCCCACACGCCTGCCCATATTATATCCTAACCTTGTCCGCATTTTTTACATGATGTGTTTAATTGATGCACAGATACACACCACACACGCAATCCCTCGTGCATATACAACCTCCCCCACACACACCCATGCACGCATGCACCCGTACACAACTACAATACAAAGGTGACATTAGACATTTATTTCAATTAACTTCAAAACAAACTTTTAAATAAGGCAATGATAGAATTGAAAGAAAACGAAATTAAACGCAAAATACAAACCGATTTCACACGATCCAAGGCTATTGTTGGTCAATTAAAATGCATAACCCCAAAGTCAAAATGTACAATAATATCCGGAAGCGTTAACAGTAAATAATTAGAAAATGAAAATTTTATTTAATGCCCTAGCTTGTGGTGCAACTCATTTTGCCGCTGCACCAGACTACGGGAAAATGTTGAATATGATTTATCTGCAAGCACACTAAATTCCCTATAGAATATACTTGATACTTAAAATGTATGTATGCAATTTATGTAACCTTCCGTCATCTTAATAGTTGAATAATTATGTAACGGAAGAATATTGGAACGTGTGGAGTCCGACCTTCCATGTTTCCACTGATATTTTTTTTTATCTGATAGAAAAGGAATCAACTTCGATTATTATAATGGATGGTTCCGAAATCTGAGAGAATTATAGTCAGTAATTTAATGAATTAGGTTGAGAGAATTATTTATATTTAATAATTTTACCATATATTCAAATCTAAGTCGTATATTAATAAGGTCTAGGAATACATGCTTGCCTTTTGCCCATTCTTGAATGGGCATGTTTGCGAGCAAAAGCCATCTCTACTGAGGCCTATTTAGTTGGCTATCAATTCTGCCAATTTTGTAACACATAACCACTGTTTGTTCTTCTCTTCAGAATGTTTCTCTATTCTTGTTTTGATATTTCACCCACCGACGCGCACCCCATCATTCTCATTTCTAATTTCCTGTAGTCATTACCTCCCATCAACCTGATAATAACTCTTCATTTTTACTCTCCAGCATCGCGGTGTAATTAAACCCTCCTGTCTAACAAACGACAATATGTGTCTTGTAATGAATAGATAATTGTTTCTGCACAGGGTGATCTTTCATAAAGCTGTTTGCTAGTTAGGCATGAATATACGAACGACTGGTGACCTTTTTTTGTGGTATATGATTTACCTTAAATTATCATTGGTGTTGGTTGAATCCCCGAGAAAGTGTCACCAGTCGTAAAAATCATGCGTAACATCCTTTATACTGCTTTATGAAACTGTATCCATGACAGAAAAATGACGCACATGACTGAGGTGACTTAATTGTTAAGATATGACATTGTAACATTTTGCTCTTAATGATGCACGGAGTCGACATTTGACATCCGCAATCAGTTACAAGCTCCAACAGGATTAACACCGGCGGTGTTTGACCGGCCGTTTCAAAGCATATATGCTTAAACTTTATTCCAGGAGCCTACGTCATGGCTCTATCAGTTCCCATGCGGAATGAACAGGATGGCTCCAAATGACGTCTTCGCGGATACATTCGATGACTTCAGATGCGTTTTCATCGTCACTTTTGTTTCAAATTGTGTGTGCTCCAGGACCTAGTCCTCGGACCTAAAGGGAAAACGTGAGATTGATCAGAACAATAAGAAAAATGAATTCATCCGTGGATCTTGATCAGGAGAATGACTCAATTAGAGTAGAAACAAGAGCCATTGCCATCAGCCTGTCCTTCGGTTTTCTGGCATTCCTTACGCTAATTTCTAACGTTTTAGTGCTGTTGGTACTTCATCGGGGTCGCAACCATTTCGATGAAGTCATGCGAATTCTGATCCAAATATTAGCGATAACAGATCTAATGGGTGGCATCCCTGGTTGCCTGTTACAGAGTCTTCACCATTCTTTGAAGCAGTTCGCACCTTCGGCTGTGATCTGCAAACTGGTTCCATTTGTGACAGTAAACCTGGTGCTCCAGTCGCTCTACATCGTGTGCTTGATCAATATTTACAGACTAGTTTCTGTCTTGCGACCCTTCACGCATCTGCGTTTCCTGACTCCTAAAACAGTACGCATCTGTGCAACAATCATGAAGTTTGCTGTGTTCGGATTCGTTCTTCCTCTTGTTCCCTTGAAGGGCATGCCTCTGAATAGCCATTTAGACACGTATTGCGACCCAATCGTGAACGTCTGGCACCCACCTCCGGACATGCTCCCGAATTTAACCGCATCAGTCGCGGTCACTGTCATTGCATTTGCAATACCGCTTCTGATACTCACCTATACCAATGCGAGGTTGCTGTTTATCGCTTGTCGGGTAGTGCGTAGGAACGCAAACGTCAAACGATCCCAAACGCTATCCACAGACCAAAACCAAACCATTAACCTGGAATCTGGGAACAGTCGGTCAAATCAACAGAATAATCGCATCAAGTATAAGAGCACTGTCCACCCTGCTTCATCTGGCTTCAAAGGACTGAAGACAGTCATCGTTGTCACGGGATTATTCTATATATCCTGTATCCCTTTTTGCTTTATTGTCACCCGTGCTTTAAAGAACAAGGACTACTTGGAATATGATGTTGTCTCCATCTTTTTCCTCATGAGTAATACATGGTGGAATGGACCCGTCTTTATATACACATCTAAGACCTTTAGAAAAGAGGCGTTCAAACTAAGGAAAGACATGAAACTTTGGTTGAAGGGGAAGTTTATTGGGGTCGGTCATGACTGATGTACGTTGGTTCAAGGAGGTTTGAAATGAGATGGAGTAAGAGCAAACAAAATTCATTTGAACGAGGTTCAAAGCCGCCAGCAGAAAGTATGTCAGGCATGCACAACATTCATTGCAAATGTGTAGACAAAATGATTCCCGCATGACTCCGTAAATATTTATTGGGGTCGGTCATGACTGATGTACGTTGGTTCAAGGAGGTTTGAAATGAGATGGAGTAAGAACAAACAAAATTCATTTGAACAAGGTTCAAAGCCGCCAGCAGAAAGTATGTCAAGCATGCACAACATTCATTGCAAATGTGTAGACAAAATGATTCCCGCATGACTCCGTAAATATAAGGGAAATATGTTATCGTTATGATAATTGCTTCTTCGCTGCATCTAGGTCTGGTTATATGTGCAGTTCATCATTCGGAGGCATGCGAAAAGAAATTATGCAATATTTCCTGAAATATGACTCAAATTTACTCTTACATTTACTACAATGAACAACAATATTCGACCGCATTTAAAATTTTCATTAGCCGTAATCGATCGGAAAAGTGTCAAAATCTGGTTTCATTAAAGGTCAAATTCTTATTTTTGTCACTAATTAAAGGTTAATTTATACAATCTGGCCAAAGTTCTCGGCGTAATATTGCTTTGGTATTGATGTCTTGTCATGCGTTCAAATACCAGTTTGTTGTTGTAAAAGACGGAGTATCGATACAAATGGATATTTGCAAAAAATCACTCCTTGGATTTCCCCATGAGACTAGCGACTTCGAACGGCGGAAAACAAAAAGTTACTTACTGCCGTACCTTCTTTTGTTCTTCTTTGAAAATGAACAGCTGCTTGGATAAATTAGTTGCCAGTTCGGGTTGGTTAAAAATCAAACTTCTGGCAAAATTGTGTAGTTAAGCTTGAAGGGGAAGTTCACCCTGACGAAGAATTCGTTGATTTACCAGAAAAAAATATTGGGGAAGGTTTGAGGAAAATCAATCAAAGATTAAGAAAGTTATTACAATTTTAAGATTTTGATTTGCGACATCATATACGAGCAGCCCTATATGTTATGTATGAAATGTATGGATTTGATTTTTATTAATGGTCAATGATGACTAAAATATTTTTTTCTCTCAGGAGCGGATGTGAAATGATTTGTCTGTTGATATACTGAAGGTGCAATAAAAATCATTTCCATTTTTTTTAGAAAATGATATTCCATTGATTATTTTTTATTTCACAATACATGGAAATCTGTTCGCATATGAAGTCCTGAATAAAAAAAAATGAACTTCTAATAACTTTTTTAAATATTTGGCGGATTCCTCAAACCTTTACCAATATTTTTTTTTCATTATTTTCTGCTATATTTACAATAATATTTGCAAGATGGAATTCCCCATTAACATCGTGATATATGACTTTAAACTTCAATACTTGGATGACTCCAACAAACGGACACGTTCTTTCAATCGACTTTCGAAAATAGTTTATGTAAAAATTTCACGCACCTGTTATTGATATGCTAATAATTCCAAAGTATATAGGCTTATTTTATTGTGAATTCAATATTGCAATACAATGTACAGTTTTGGAAGTTAGTTTATTATTTATTTATTTCTGTTTTATTTACACAGGATAGCCCTTTCAGTTGTAAAATTGATTTTACAAGGGGTGCTTTTATGCGTTTCGTCGCAGAAAAGAATGATTTCAGCAATGGAAACTTATCATTTGCAATCTTATTTTTATGTGTGTGTTTTACATTCACGTGAACAAAAGTATGAATATTAGCTTCTCTGCAATAAATGTACATAACCTTGATATATTTGTTAATGTTTTAACTAAACTCAAAGAAAGAAGGCTCCATATAATATCGTGGTATTACTAGAAATTTAAAGACGTCATAAGCGGTTCAAGGGTTCCATGACGAGTCAATATTAAGTGCGTCTGAAGAAGTCCGAACCACCAGCAGGTTTGTATTCAACTGTTTTAATTGCCAATTAAATAATTCAAAGATCATTAGGTTATCCCTTTGAGTTACTGCCTATTCGGAAATACAATATAATGGTTTAATTCCTTGAATCAATATGCTGGTAAAACATACACGTTATACAGAACATAAATGTATTGCTTAAAGATAAATTCCAGTTTTGGTAACGATCTCAAAATGACTTTTTACAGAATCTAATATAATGACCACCCAAGTGTCTGTTTGTATGAATAAAAAATATGTGCCAAAGGATTCTGGAAGAAATTGTGTAATTGCTGAGAAATAAGCAAAATAAGCGCGGATTCGGTCACTTCCGTCGGGTCTTTATTTCAGCAATAATAATACACTGTCCCACGTGTGCCTATCTGTGTTGGTGATCTTCAGTGTGAACATTTTTCAGCGTAGATTTCAAGATTTCACAAAGGTCAGTTTATGTAACTGTACCAGATCTAGATCCTCGATGATATACTGACAATTAAGCCTGGTTTTACGGACTTTCTCATAAAATCAGTGTTTACTGCAACTACTGGCATTTCTCTTTAAAGTTGTACAGAGAGCATCGCTTAGACAGAACTGGAGATCCATTTTTAATTAGATTTGCATGTATTCAAAATTGTGACGGTACAGACACTGAACAGTCCTGGAGTGAACAGTAAAGTGTATTCTTGATTCAAAATAAAATTCTGTTCACTGGTTTAGTGTCAAGTACTTCGACGCTTGGATGATGTCAGGCGAGTTTAACGTTTACATGGTGATTTACATTACATCAAGATGAATAATACGACTGCCACGTTTCCAAATGTTGGGGTGTATGGAGAAGCAAGGATCATGGACATTGTGGCTGGTATATGCTTCAGCCTCACAGCCCTACTCGCTTTAGTTTGCAACCTTTTTGTCCTAGTAGTGCTTCATCGAAACTGTCGACGCTTTGAGGATATCATGCGATATCTTATCCAAACTCTGGCGGTCTCAGATCTGGTCGGAGGCTTTGCGTGTTGTCTTGTCCAAGTGCTTCGTATCACGCTCAAGACCTTTCCATTCTCAATAATAATCTGCAAAGTTATTCCTTTTATGTCATTCTACATGATTCTGAGGTCCCTGTATTTAATGTGCATCATCAACCTGTACAGATGCGTATCTGTAGTGTATCCTTTGGCTCACCGAAGATACATAAATATGAGGAGGATGCGCATAATCGTCTTTACAGTATATTGTTGTTCGTGTTTTTTTGTTGTGCCTTTGCTGTTGTTTAGAAATGAATCACCCAGTGGAATATTGAACATTTTGTGCGAATTTAGATCTTCGAGAGAGCCAGACGATCACGATCCCGAATATGACATCCGGGAGGTCAACACAAGGGGTTTCTTCGCTATTGTGTCATTGGCCATTCCACTCGCCATTATTACTATCACAAATATCAAACTATTGATTATTGCTTGCAAGGTTGCACAGAAAAACACACACGTAAGGGATCGAGCAGTGTCTTCTTCGTCATCCTTCGGGCAGGACAATCGACAAGGCAACACCCACAACGCACAGCACAACGCCCTCTCCGTCAGAAGTTCTGACAACGATCCTAGGCGCAATAGGGGTAACCTTTACGCGAAAGTTCGAGCCATTCTTGGGTTTAAGGGCCTTAGAACCCTTCTCGCCATAACATTAATGTTCTATGCGTCTTGTGTTCCCGCCTGCGTCTTAATTGGAATATCAGCAGATCACCACGACACCATTAGCTCACCCTTATTTATGGCATCTTCCTTGTTGCTTTTAGGAAACTCCTGGTGGAACGCCCTCATATTTCTGTTCCTCTCCAAAACCTTCAGAGAGCAGGCAGTAAAGTTGAAGGAAGTGTTCTTGTTACGTTGTACCTTAAAGTTTGACGCAGTGTAATTACTCACGTTTGACCTGGAAAGTACTTATTAACCGTGTTCAAAATAAAGTGGCCGGGAAAGGGTCTTCTCGTTCATGTGGTCCTTTTATACCTATGTTGTGTTCATTTTGCCACTAGTTGGTAAACGTGTAAGAAAACCTATGTCAATCAACACTTAAGTTGATAGTGGATCTCGTGACTAATACAAGTTTGGCTTTTACCCATGCAATCCGAGTTTTAATGTATCTTACTGCGTCGTACCTAATCATTTTCTATTCTTTCAAATCTTGCTATAATTATGGTAACCAATTCCTTGGGGAAACGAAAAGTTTAATGAGTTCACGCGCGTACTTTTGGCGCATGCACCTCGTACTCGCCATGATTTCTGCTGTCGAAGAATGATACGAAATATACGAAATATAGAGTGCATATGGCATGAAACAGATACATAATGAAGGCATATTTGTTTTGATGTCAGGTCAAGACTAAAAAGAAAGCTTGACAGGTATGATTTCATCACTCTAGATGTTGTTATGGGTGACCAGGAAGAAAAAGGTCTAATTCGTAAATCAATTGACAATAACGAGCAGTACAAGAAAATGTCATTGTCCCAAATCATTTATGTTAAAGTAAACAGACATGGCTTGCCCCATTGGTAATAGGCATTATCATTTTGTATCTATGCTCTAGGTATATCCAAAGGCTGTACGATATCATTTTTCTGTAAAATATTTCTCAAATTTGATGAGAAAGTGGTTCTATAATTTTCTTACAGTATCTTGACATCAAAACACGCTTGGTGAATATTTTAAGATATTAAGTATGTACTCGATCCATATAGCACAATCTATATCATGTATCTAGATTCTTAGTAATGTTGAGCTCATCGAAGTTCATGTAATCCTTATGGGGGGATGAAAAATATGTCCAAAATTTAGAATTTTGCCCGAAAAGCGCGCCGAAAAATTGATGATTTGGAATCTTTAATATTTTCATGCCAAGTTTAATGGTTTATTCATGGTTTTTGAAACATATATTTGCAGTGTATATTTTAAAAAGTTCAAGTTGTCAAAATTAGTGGGGGTAAATCGATAATTGATAAATTTGCTCCTACCCAATATTTAATGGGGGAGGGGGGGGGGGCGATCGCCCTTGCCTGCCCCCAGGATCGACGCCCCTGTTCATACACATATATAAACCCCTCAAAAAAGTTTGGAAATCTGAGTTTAGCCATTAATTTTTCCCAACTCGCAATTTTGCACTATGCATATTTGATATCATTCAAAAGATCATGTAATTATCTTTAAAATGATACCATGCTTGTTATGACCATGCCATCACGACAAGAGCAGGATTCAAAAGTATTGGATGAGGTCTGAATTGAAAAGCTGCAAAACCAGCAGAAATAGTCATGAAGGGTCAATAACGCACATGATTTTTTTTGTCTGTGGTGTCAATAGAGATGAAAATCCAATCAAATCAAGCCCCTGCTTCTTCATTTTTGATGTTTTGTTGTGGTTTATGTAGTAATGGTCCTGTGAGATAACATGGTTTGGGTCGTGGTTTGAAATACACATGCATGTTTGTTTGTTATGTGTTTGCTTGTGCGGAGGCGTGTTGATTCCATGTTAATGTTGATGTTAAGGTGCATGAAAAAATCGAAAACAAAAGAAACCGCTGAGAAACTCACTCATCCCCACGGGAAACTAGTGACTTTCAATATTGTGTCATTTTGCAACTTTTGAATTTTTACCTTGCCCCACATTTCAAGGCACTGCACATCCATGTGAAGCATAATATATTATGCTTCATGTATACACAACAAAAAAAGTAAGTCCCCCCTAAATCAAATTGCTGTAACTTTTGAACGGAATTATTTTGATATATGATATTTCGTAGGTGGTTTTCTACACTCATTAAGAAACTCCTAGGGAAAAATGAGATTGATCGGTTGAGTCATGCATGAGTAATTAAAGATTGAATTAAAAATGACCATTTTTTAAAGTCACAAGAGTCGTTTTTCAGATTTTGCAAATACAAAGTTGGGCAAAAGTTATTGTTAGGTGAATTTTATGGTGTTAATGCCATTTTACTATCCATCATTTAGCCACTCCACACACAATTTTGATATCGTATGTTCATGGTTGAGTGAGCACAATATTGCAGGGGCCGCAGAAGCGGGGTAGGGGGGGGGGGGGCTGGGGACCCCCCACTTTTTTCCAAACGCATGTACAAAAATGTAAAAATGGCCACACGATTGTGTTTTTGCATGGCCAGCCCCCCCCCCCCCACTTTTGGCTAAGTCCCTCCCCCATACTTTGAAAACCGTTCCGCGGCCCCTGTATTGTGACGTATCATCATAGGGGGTTTTGGTAGTATCCTCTACAACTTGTTAGGTCATATTAACATTTGAAAATGTTGGTGGCTCCCTCGATGATAGGCCCCTCCCCCATTTCTGGATCCACCCCTGATTTGTCCATAAATTAAACTCATCATGGGAAATTGTTAGGAAAAGAATACATTTTTATGCAGTATAAAGAGTATTCATTCCTAAGTTTTTGAATGTGCTCGCTCAACCATGAAAATGTTAGAAGTTCGGAAAGTGTGTGGTGATAGAAATGATGGATGATAAAAACAACAGCAATTAAAGTCACATTTGAAACCGAATTTGCCCCCAATATTCACCTTGTTACCCTTTAAAATGAGTCTGTGACATTGAAAATACAAATTTTCCCACTTTGATGCGTGCTCACTCATCCATAAATAAACAAATCGATTTCATTTTTGCACAGAATTCTGCCCATAGGTTGATAAACATTACTGCCAAATGACATTGCTAAAGACAGCCTTGAAAAAAAGTTCCACCATATTGAATAAGGGGTTACTTATTCTTAAACATATGCATCCATAATGTACACAAGTCTATGAGAGATGAAGTCAAAATTTTAACAAATATGAAATAAGGGTTTGTTTCATGGACGGTTTTTGTTACTTCTGCCGACAGTTATTTCATGAAACTTCGCACATGGCTTCAGAGTAACACTATCCAAAAGGCGCGCACACCAAAATAACAATTCGATACGGCACAGAGTGGGGCCAAGGCCTTGAACTTTCTCCTCATTTGCATAATTTTCGAATATCGTGTGCTCACTGATGCATTAAACATCGGGATTTTCATAAAAATCAAATCAAATGAACCATGCAAGGAGGTTTGTGACAGATATCCATAGTTACAAATTGCATTTTTTCCAATAACGTAAAAAAGAGCTAATCACATTCCACATGTTCATTCAAGCGTGAATGTTTAATTAAGCGCCTTTGAATCATTGAAGCATGTTAATTGGTCATGAACATAACAAAAAAGTTGATAAAAGATCAGTTTCAGTTCTCAAAATGAAACAATACTTGCCTATGATATTTGAAAATCGTATTTTTTGTTTTCAATAAATGTTCATTGAATCGTGAAATGATGAATATTGTTGAAGATACTCTTCCCAAAAATAATTGTCATCATATTCTATCATTTTTGTTGATAAAAATGTGTAAAAACTTCAATTACAGCAAATTTGGACTTGTGTTCATTCAACCGTGAAATTTAGCCAAACAAGTTGTATCGTCTTTTAGAAAGTACTTTTTACAAGCCTTCTGACTATTTTTCATGATGAGAATGCGGAATCAGTTCCATTAAAATGGAATCAAAGTCATGATATTTGGCTTGTGACTTTCGAAAAGTGACATTTTTGCCTTCTGACGGTGCTCACTGAAGCATGACGTAAAATATGTCCACAACATTTACTCAGATGGTAGCTTATAACATTTCCTACACGCTCATGTAAAAATATATCAAAAACTCGCATTGGTTCGGAAATTATTGATGTTTGTTCAAGGGGGGACTTACTTTTTTTGTTGTGTATATATTATAAAGCATAATATATTATGATTTATAATCATGTATGTATTTCATATATCCAAAGGTCTGACAACAGCTCAAGCATCTGCTTATTTTGTCATACCACTGCATGTCTGCAACCTTGTTATAATCAGTTATGTTAATGTTATGTTAATCATCATAATTATACATTAGTATTATGTAAAATTCAATGTAATCAATTTTGTGATGGTCACAATATGTACATTGTCATGACACGCAGAAATAAATAAATAAAATAAAATAAAATAATCATATCATGTAGGGTATCATTTTTAAGAGAATCAAAATCTATTCATTGGTATCAATCGGACATTAACATTTACTAAAACCGAGGAGGGATTATCGATTAAAGTCAGATTTCCAAACTTTTTTTGAGGAGTTTATATAAATATATATATATATATATATATCGCCAATATTTCCAAAGGGCAGATAGCTCTGGGGAACCTTGATTTAAGCCACGCCTACCATTGTTGTCTTCATTCATTATATATATATATATATTGTGCTCAGCGGTTCATGTTTGATCTTTATATCTTTCCTGTTTCAATTTTGCCTCATTTAGGGCTTACAAAGCTTTGACTTTTACCATCATCGTTAATCATTATACTTACAATCGGGTATCGGTCGCGTGTCAACCATTCTTATGAGTAAATTTATTGCAGTGTCCTTGAATGTTCAAAATTTATGTATCACATTTATCAATTGAAATGGGGACAAGGCAAGATTTGACAATTTATTTTATTTTTTGCGATGTTTACTTCACGGGAATTTATACTCTGTGTACACTAGCTTTGAATCTCACTGTTGCCTGGAATATTATCTTTGCATGATTGAAATTTTACTTGTTTCATTCTCCACTTCTCATTTTATATTTTACTGTGTTGACTTTTACAGAAATCCGTTTCCACGCAAACTAGGTGATATTATTTATTTTTCGACTTATTGCCAAAGTTGGTAATTTTGGCTCAGTCAAGTGATTTATTATGTTATACAATAAAAGTAATAATATTGTTTATCGCTTCATTACCTATATCATGAGATAACTCCACCATGAAAATTCAAAATGATAATCAAAATACATGATCTGTAAATTGCTCATTGGCTTAGAAAGTCTACAAACTTGTTTTCTCGAGTTTCTCAATGTTAATACAACTGGGCATGGTGGAGTTTAACTACAAGGAGTGGAATGCTTGTATGAGGGAAGAATAGCTTTATATTAACAAAGCTGAGTGGGTTTATACACCATTTCACTATACTACTGATTTTATTATGTATTTTACCTTCTAATGTTTTTTTTTTATTGTGATATGGAAAATAAATACCAATACCACGATCAGCATGAGTTGGTAAATAATTATTTAGGGGAATTCTGAATAATATTTCTTCATTTCTTTTCAAAAAGAGTCATATACATCACCACGCTTGATATAGCCCACAAATTATTGGTGGTGTTGAAAGCTTAAGTTGAATTTCCTTTTTAATATGCGATGCTGTGATTTGTATCACGAAGCGACTTAATGGAGAAGCTTTTAGGAAGAAGAAAAAAATGCCCGTCATTGCGTTTGCGTTTGATTCGTTAATTGCTCATTCTGTAGTATTAGCTTTACACTGTACTTAGATTGCCTAATTATGTTGAGAGGTTTTTGCTGTAAACCATTACGAAGTACTTGACATAAAATGTCGCTCTCTTTAAAAAGACAAGACAAAAAGCAAAAATGTACCCCTTTTGTTAAAAGTGAATCATTTGGAAATAATACTTGTCAGTGGCAATTAGTATGAAAAGGGAGAAGATGGAGAAAACAAATGCTTCAGCCGGAACCGCCTTTGAAGACAGGATTGTGGCTAATTCTGGTACGGATGTTACAGCCATCGCCATTTTAATCTCAATGGCGTTTCTAGTCTTTGTGAGCAACATCTTAGTTTTACTCGTTCTTCAGAAAGGACGAAGTCTCTTTGATGAGGTTATGGCTCTCCTGCTTCAGATACTCGCTTTGTCGGATCTCCTAGGAGGTACGGTTGCATCGCTTCTCACAGCTACTGTCCTCCTTCTAAAAGTGACCCCTACCTCCCGTGCTATCTGCAGAATGACCCCTCTGGTGAACAACTTCATGCTCTTGCAGTCATTGTACGTCGTTTGCCTTGTGAGTTTCTGTCGCTATCTTTCAGTCACGCGTCCATTGTTTTATCTTCGGAGCGTGACAGTGTCTCGTGTACGCATCGCTGCCTTGTCCGTCAAGGCGTACGTCTTGCTTAACACGTGCGTCTTTCTACCAATACAGGGTTTTCCATTCTGGGATGTCCTGGATGAGATGTGTAATGCACAGACTGAGAGGTTGGATGTCCTACATCACAGGCCATCCGAATCCATCTTATCTGGGAACTTTGTACTTGTTGTGGTATTCGTATCAGTTTCCTTCATACTGCCTCTGTGTCTACTAACATTTCTGAATTATCGACTCCTTTGCACTGCCTGTCGTATCAGCCGCCGCGAGAAAAGCCAGCATCGGGCTGTCCAAAGAAACCCAAAGAGCAGTCACTCCGATGGCAGTGGTTCTTCGAACAATAAATACCCACATCAGGAGTATCACCTCCGGATTGGGAGACGACATGAGCGGAAGGGTCTTCGAGGATTCCTCACGGTATTTATAATGACCGCGTCCTTCTATGTATCTTGTCTACCTTATGTTGTCATATCCGTTCTAACGTCAACGGCACCGGATGTTAGGCAATATCTGAGCGAGTATGGGTGGATGGTGGCCCTCATGATCATGATTAGCAATGCTTGGTGGAATGCACCCATTTACCTTTTAACATGCCGGACTTTCCGGAAGAAGGCACTGGAGATCGTGACATGCAGGAAGTCGAGGGCAATGACAGCTTTCCAAGGTAGCGGACACTCGCACGTTTCCCATTTATTTCAGTTGCAGCCTCAAGCCTCTCATCAAATAGAAACCACTGGATAGATTCATATTCATCAGTTTGCACTTTGACTATCGACTAAGATCACCGAGAGTTGAAAGGAAAATTATATTTATAAGCATAGCATAGTGACCCCCAATTCCATTTGTGACTGGTTTGCATCATTCGCCCATCAGAGACGAACCATGAATTTATTGTTAATAAATACCGTTAATATGGCTACATCCGAACTTGCTATTGTGGCCTTCTTTTTTCCTCATTTCATCTGATACCTATTTTGTTTTAACTGTGAATGTCGAAATATTTATCATTTGACTTCATTCGCTTACTCGCTAATGTGAGTTTATCATCTTTGCATTGTAAACACCGGTATGTAGAGATGTCACCTTTTGTCTTGTTGTGTTTTTGCTTCAAAACTTTAATGAACCGACAAAAGTGCAATATATCTCCTGTTATATCAATTAGTAACATATATCCACAATGTACTCACAAAAGTAGGCGACATTGATTATATCTAAATTCGTAGTCAATCTCATTTTTATTTACCCCTCCTTTAGAAATAACGGATGAATAACGTGTATGGATTCATTTTTGGAACAATGTACATTTTGATTTGAAATCTTAAAACTTCTTAATTCATTTATGCGTGCATCATGGGTATCGACTCCGTATTTAGTGTTTGCCGTAGGCCTAATGCCAATTTCCATCTTCATGTCCAAAATCCGAAGTGAAATTCAAAACATTTAACGAAAGTGTTTATAGGAGCAATCATTTCCTTGAATTTACTGTGGTTATATGAGCATTGCATAATTATTTTCTGTGCTTTGTGATGGTGTTATTGCACAAAACAAAACCCTAAATCGATAGACACAGCTTAAAGTTAATGCTAGAATGTTTATGTTATATAACATAAATATAAAGACTTGAATGACGAAAATGTAAGGACTTTGTCCATAGATCTCACAACTGTGTTTTCAATCGGCTTTGGTCATGTTGGTACTCTGGAATTGTTAAAATCGATCGCCATCTTCAGCGTGAAATAGCCAAAATTATTCTCCCCCTTGATTTTGTTCTTACCAGAACTTCAAAAAGACAGATGTGTCATGTATGTACCTCGTCCTCATTAACATATTCCCGACCTTTCGCTGGAGAACGCGAACGCTTATTTACGACGGTTGATTTTGGAAGAGACTTTTGGGGCCGTCGCAATTCAAATAATGCGACATGAGGATTTTGTTTAGCTTTCGCATCTGCAACGGAAACATCAATCTGCGGTTCGTGTGCAAAATATTATGGTAACAGCGACAGCCCACTTCCATTGACGAGTAGATACCAGGCGCGACCACGCGTAAAAGGCTAAAGAGTGGGCAAGTACGTTACGTATAGGCCTATACGTAACGTTATAAGGGTGTAAAAAACGATGTTTAAAATACTGAAAATGGGGATACATTTCCAATACAAGTCTTGTAGGGTTTCACAAGCCAAATACTTGTTAAGGGATGCATTTTCATAATCTGGAAAAGACTTGCTTCCCTTGTTTAGGGTGCTTGTCGAAACTCCATGGTCGCGCCTGGTATCCACTCGTCAATGGAAGTGGTCCCCCCGAAAATTTGAACCTAATCACCCATTTCGGGGGAAAGTAAAACATAATGCCCATAACATTGTGTGCTAGAGGCATATTGTTTGTGTAGAAGGAGCAGGTAAAAGAAAAAAAAAAACGCAAATTCGGATGGTGTTCAGACGCGGATGGGCCTATTGCATATGCTGTGTACATATCAACGCATGCGAAATGGTTTCGGCTGGAGAGGTGATCTCACCCATGGAATCAATTGCCAGTGATCCACTAATAATCCACATTAGATGCAATATCGATTCGACAGATTGTAATGATCTATATCTAAGCCTTAATTCAGTCAGTTTTTCCTCACTCAATATGTACTCGATTTGTTTGAAAAACCACTTTCTTATCCATGTCATAATCTATTGTAGGCCAAGCATTTCGAATATCTCCAGCCAGCTGTCATAGTCGAGGCTCGCCGCCGGCTCAGGGGGCATACGCTGATGACCAGTCGTACATGCATGAAAGCCGGATTTAATCTCGCAGCATGGTGCGGGTGTCACGCGAAAGAATTTTGCACACGATCGAAAAGCAGATCTGTAGGGCCTGTAACACAAAGCTAAGTAATGATTGTAGAGTAGTTTTCTACGTTTGATTCTGTTGACTATAATGTACAATCAATTTTAAAAATCGAGTCTATGATTAATCGTTAACTTTTGTGTTACTGGACCCTAATGTCGCGTTCCAGAGTTTTGCGAAAACTCGCAATTGCTGCTCCCCTTTGTGTCCTAAATAATCCTACAACCTTTTCAGTAATATTTTGTTACACATTTATTACGCCATTTATCAGTTTGATTTATTAAATCTTCGCTTAATTTCCCCCTCTCTTTCATGATCCGTCTATGGGTGTTTCACAAAGGAAATATAAGTTTGTGTTTCAGTTATGTTGCTTGTAACGTGTATAACCTTTGAGTGAGAGCGGGAATAGTATCGAACGCGTATCGTGTCTCTTGGGTCCGTTGCAGAAAGAGTTGCGTTTAAACGCAAGTCAAAAAATCAATCGCAAGTCCCAAATGCGCGCTGTTGAAAATCAAGTTGCGCATGATTTTTAGAGTTGCGATTGATTGCAACTCTTTCTGCAACGGGCCCCAGATCTGACCAATGCAGTGATGAGTTTTACATTGCACGCAACTCGGAATCTAAGAACGATTTATAGTCAGATTTAATTCTTTGTGTGAAACGGCCCTCAGTTGTACAACTTTCAAGGATGCAAAGTGGAAGGTAAGCATGATAGTCGTGATTGAAGATGACGGCTCTTTATTGGAAAGCTAGTGGGATTATGAAACTTTTAATGGCATAATGGGATGTGCTCGTTTCGTATACAAGTATATTTTCATCCGCTCTCATCCGTTGATGGGCTGTCTTAGATATATTAGATTATTCACGGCAGAGGGACATTTATTGCGACTCGTTTATCCACTCTTCGAAGATTAATGGTCGTGTCATGGACATCTCGCTTCGCTGTTTAATGGCTGATATTGAAAGACACCGAAATAGCACGTCGCACATCTGATTTCTGTTCGGTCATTAAAGTTGAGGCATTATTTTGCTATAGATTTACAAAGAAAAATCATACAACCAGGTGCGAAATTCGAGGGTTCTTGTTCCAAGAATAAATTAATGCTTAATTGCGAGCATGGTTAGTGGCCAATCCTCTTGCATTCTATTACGCCACTGTCAATATTACTTTCATTCATTCAAATGATGGTTTATTGAAGTATGCTCAGCGGCTCTCCTCTTCACCCACACCCACCCACACGCAAGCACACACTCTCTCTCACACACACATGCCACGTATTGCACATTAAAAAAGACATCAAAGGTGGATAAATCAAAATTACCACAATTAATGGGATTGATTGGAATAATTTATAGAGATTTTACTTATTAAACGGACCCCATAATACGAATTGAGATTCCAAGAAAGCCAGTGAGAACATTCCATGATAAAACACTTTTGAAAAGTGGGCGCTGATGGTACTAGAGTGACACGTGCCTTTGAAAGAAAGGTTACCCGTCACGATTTTGTAAAATTAGCATTTCATTATTTATACCTTGATGCGCCAATGTACAACATGACAAAGATGCTTTGCGATCCCCCGAAAAATCTCGAGCGAATCTCTCCATCGCTCTCATAATGACATTGGTCGATCTATAAACTAGTATGAAACAGTTTAACACCCCAATGACGTCATTGATTACATGCTTAATGAGAGGAGGAGTTAGTTGCTATAGCAACTACATTTCCGAGTACCTCTCTTGAAGATAGAAGTGTCATACAAATACTTCCTGCGTTTGCGTTACCCTGTGATTTTGGCTCCCATGCATGAATACGGATAGCCCTGGCTTTCTCTCTTAGACTACTCAATGCTTTGTGATCTTACATCAGCACTGTTAAGTGCTTTTTGTTTGAGATAGACATAGTCATCCAAATCCTGATGCGGACCATTGTCTACATTCAGTGTTTTTCAGCATTAACATTTCAGAGCGAAATAACACCTGAATGATGATTCAGAATGCTCATGTATCACTCACATGTCGCTGTTTAAAACTATTCTTTTCCCTCTGAATGATAAAACTCATTATAAGCTTTGTCCATTACAAGAAGTGAATTATACTTCATAATAGGAACGTGCAACGTTGTGTTAGAGTTCGTCATTTTTACAACGCTTTGAAGCATTCATCATCAGCATGGCAGAAACAAGCTTTGGTCAACTAGAGACGTCAACCGATGTTTTGGTTATCACGAGGGTGGACTATGACTTTGACCTTGTCCATGTTATGTTCTGTTCGACCATGTCCATTTTAATCTTGATATCGAACGCATTCATAGTCTGTGTCCTCAAAAAAGGAAAATCCTGCTTTGATGAAATAACAAGTTTCCTGTTCAAAATCCTGGCATATACAGACATCGGCGGAGGTGCTGTCGGAGCTCTGATCCACGGTCTCTACTTCATCTCAATGCGAAATCACATTTCCGATACTGTCTGCCGGTATGTGCCGTTTTGCATCTCATTCTGCGCACTGAATTCGCTTTACCTCGTCTGCCTGATCAACGTCCAGCGTTACGTTGCCGTGACGCGTCCCTTCAAGTACATGCGCATCGCCACCACCAAACGGTTTAAGGTTGTCGTCTGCATTTCCAATGCCTTTGTCATATGTCTAACCGTTATTGTATTACCGATTGAGGGATTCCCCTTTACGCCGATATTTTTATTGATGTGCCGAGACCAGTATAGAGTTGGAGACATCATCTCAAGGGTTGAAACTACAGTAGGACTGAGCATCATAGTCCTAGCAATTGCCATCCCCCTAATTGTGCTGTCTGTTCTCAACTTGCGTCTGCTGGCGATCGCGTACCGTGCCTCACATCGACTTCACATCGTCTCAAGTCGGAGCCATCGGGATCAAGAGAAGAGTGGCTCAGGCTCAAAGAGCGTCTTTAAGATCACAGAAGCTAATGTTGCGAATGCTGTCCAACGTCGACGAGGTTTGAAAGGACTGAAGACAGTGATCGCAATTTCTGTCTTGTTCTACGTCTCATGTCTGCCCTACGCTGTCGCTCTAATCCTGACGATGGTGAAGGGTGAACAGTCATACTATCTTTACTTCGTGGCACTCGCCCTGTTGCTCTGCAACTGTTGGTGGAATGGTCCGGTGTATTTCTTTACCAGTAAGACATTCAGGAAGAAGTCTCTAGAAGTCCTTGGATTTAAGAAGACCGGGATGAAACGGGCCGAAGTATCTACGAAGGAACATAGTTTAGCCACTTAACTTCCACGGTGACATCCTACAAACGACGGATACATAATATCTCATTTAAATTTACCCTCGAAGCAAACGATGAAATACTCAGAATGTCTATAGAATTTACCTGTACGTCAGTACGTGTAGACTCGTTCAAAGGTATTAGACATGTTCGTGGTATTCATGGTATTGGATGTTTCATAGTTTTAGATCTTCTTGTAACAAAACAAATGAAAGTGAGTCATCTCTGCTCAAATAGGACATTCGGCATCTTCGGCTCTTTTTCCCTATACTGCGAAACTGCCTTTGATATAGCGGGTGTCCCAGAAAAAGGCGGGGCCGAGAATTCATCACCTTGCCTTGTCTAATTCACATGTTTTACAAACAGCATTTCACGAAGAGAATGATCCCAAGAAACTAATCCGGTGAAGATATTTCTCAAACGTAGTAAGGCCATATTTCCGAAAAGATTGAAAAGGAGATTGAGGGAGATGGCTTTCGCATTGAGATTGATTGTCACTTATGAGGAAACTGTTAAGTTTATCTTGTTTGCATTGATATAAAATTTATCTCATGTAAGATTATTTTTCTTTGCTTATACAAACGTCTTTAAACTGAATAATGTTACAGTTTCTTCATCTGCTAGCATGATTGAGTATTTTTTTTTAGACTGAGATAAATATATTGTTTTTAATGAGAGTACTGTGTATATGTTAATGCTTTTCTTAACCTTAAACGCCCAGTGTAATTAATCACTCTTTTGGTTATTCATGAAGGTGAAAAGGGATCTTCTTGCATGTCAAATGATGATCTAGAATTTATTTCCTGTGCATTACATTCGATTTGACAAAGATTAGGAGGAAGAGATAATAATGAATAATAATAATACATGGTGATATATATGCGCACTTTCCATCCTAGTTAGATGCTCAAGGCGCTTCAGATCAAAGACAAAAAATATCACAGGTTCAAGCTGTAACCATGAATACATAAATGGGTGTCTGTTATAAATCACCGTTATACCATCTGACATGTATACAATATACAGGTTCGTCTTCAGGTTGTCCACGAAGGTGGTCACCGATGTTCGGGATTTCAAACCCTGTGGAATATAATTCCACAGGGTTGGCCCTGCTGTAGGAGAAAAGGTCTGTTCCCCCATGATTTCTTTGAAACCGGAGTTTGTAATGGGTTAGAAGTTGAGGAACGTAAGGTTCGTGTGGGTTGGTATTTATGAATCAAAGATGATGTGCGAATGATTAACAATCTCGCACGCACCCCACCCCGAGTTCAACATCCCTTTTCCCCCACCGACGGACACCACTGCCACACTGGGGCCCCTCAGTCACTTGTCAATATCTAACCTACCCTCCTCTACACATGCCTATATTCTGTTATCAATTCTCAGCCTCCCATCACCCCCCCCCCTTCCGCCCACACGCACTTTTTTAAACAAGTGCAAACCTATCTAACCAATAATGCGTAAAGCATTTCCATTTATTTGAATGCAGGATAAAAGAGCAGAGGTTCCGTGGCCGGGGATCGAACCCCGGGCTTTCCATTCCATGTAGCCAGGCGCCTAAGACCACTCGGCCACGGCAACTCCACACACGCACACGCAAACTAACCCACCCACACCCACTCACCACATACACTGCAAAAACTCCGGTGTTGATTTAACACCAGCTCGGAATCTATATATGTTCACACCAGAGAAGTGTTGAAAACACCAGTTTGGAATCAAACCGATGCTGTTTTAATACTAAAAGGTGTGTTGGTGTTAGACTGATACCAATACCGGTGTTGTTTAACACTTCTCTGATGTAGACATATATAGATTCCGGGCTGGTGTTAAATCAACACCGGAGTTTTACAGTGTACTAAGCTGTCGTGACAGAAGCAAACGAAGATGGAGGGGGAAATGACTTAAGTCAACGTTTTGGACATTGAAGAATGGTGAACACGTACATGACAGGCACGCTCGCACGTCAAACCCACACCCACAACATTGGTAAACCAACGCACATTACCCATGTAATAATAATAATAATAAATGTATATTTACCCAGGGTAGCCACTTCAGTTCCGAAAACTGTTCTCCCGGCGGGCCCTGCTATTATTACCCGGCTAAGCTAGGCTACCTGTTCGGTGCACACAGCTTTTTGAGGAATTACTTCCTGCCGGTACCCATTTACCTCATCTGGGTCGAGTGCAGCACACTGTGGATGAATTCCTTGCTGAAGGAAATGACGCCACGGCTGGGATTTGAACCCACGACCCTCTGTTTCAAAGTCCGGATACTAATCCACTGGGCCACGACGCTCCATATCAAGCGATCATAAATGGCAGAATTGTGGAATTTTGTTTGTCCGGGATTTTTTAAATACGGGATCATGACCATATGAATGTATTCCGTTGTTGACAGCAAAACCCTTTGTTTCGTACACATTTGCAATTCAAGGTACTAACAAAAAAATGTGGAACATAATGTCAGGCACAATATATGCACTGTATTTGAATATAATTACAACCTACAAATTACTGGTGCAATATGTTTGAATTGTTAAAATATATTTGTATTTCATTCATTGTCATATACATGTATGCGCTTCGTTGAGTTTGTTTATGAGTACATTAAATTGATAATTAATTATACATTTCACTCTATATTAGTTATGTATACAAAGACTAAATGTGTATAGGCTGTTGTGAATTTACGAGAATAAAATTATCACTTTTCTCGAATCCAGTCGAGATATATGGGAACTATAGTGGCTTAATAATATTGTTATGCGTAATTAAGTGGTTAATTGAATGGTACTACACATTACATATTAAAATTGGCATTATGTTTTCTTACAATAAAAATGATTCTAAATCAATAAAGATTATTTTTATGAAAATAATTTTCAATCAAAATATATTTTATATCAAAATTTGAATGTTAAAATTAAAAAAAATTAAAATTGCCATTTAAAAGAGCCGATAATATTTGTGAAAATAGTTCAGGAATAGAATATATTTCTTGCTTAATTCAATTGTCGGGTTAAGCCAGGAAATGACTTTTAAAATCGAGTTCCTCCCGTCCTGCATGTCCTGGGCCCTTTTGAATGATGATTTTATTTACTGTATTTCAGTCTTACTAGAGTGTAAAAAAAATTACGCAAATTTTCAAATTCATCTTTTAAAGTGTTTTTATTTTAAACCTTGATACGATGCTCGTACATCTCAAGAAAAGAAGCCATTGTCTTATCTATTCCTTTTATGACGTCAGGTGTCATTTTATCACGTGGCATAGGCTTGTTTGGTGGCATGAAGCAAGAGCTATTCATAGCCCTTCCATAGAAATCGACCATGTTAAGCAACTGGTCGTCACCGCATTGCTTCCACGACTTAAAGGTGTCGAGAGACGAGTCCCAGTGCAGGAGAGACTCGTCAAACGGGAGGCCGACCAACTCGCAGTACTTCGTCATGATTTCTTTAGGATGCGTCAGGAGATCGTCGGCATCGATGACGATGGGGTTCGGCTCGATCTCCTCGCGTACGTACTTCCAGAAGTCGTAGACGTCGATGATGTTGTAGCTCTCTTCCATGTGCGGACAATCGCGCAGGAGATCGAAGGTCCTCTCGTCGGCTGCCTCGCCGTGGAGAAGGCCCTGGGCTTTGAAGTGGTGGAAGTAGGAATTCCGGAAGGACTGGAGAGCTTTTTCGGGTGTTCTGATGAGGAAGGTGTGACGGAATCCCCTGGGAAGGTATTGATGTACCTTCTTGTTCATGGCTAAACACATGTCTTTGACGAACACATAGCGACCTTTTGCTGCTTCTAATCTCGGCTTTACGTTTGCGTATCTGATGGAAAAAAAAAACATAATATATAAACGATTCAGATTCATGTTAATACCTATTTTACTCCGATGTCCATAGTACTAGTTGATCATAGTTGTATGTTAATGGAACAGGAATGACCGCAAATCAGGATAAATTCAGTACTGAAGTTGTCGGCGAAGACCTGTATGATGACGATGATGATGATTGTGGTAGCGATAATGATGATGATGGTAGTGACGATGATGTTGATGGTGGGTGATGATGATGATGATGCATGATGGTGATATTGGAGATGATGGTGGTCAGGTGGTGATGACGACGATGATGCATGATGGTAATGATGATGGAGATGATGGTGATGACGGTAGTGATTGTGATGATGATGATGATGATGATATCGTGATGTGATGATGGTAACGATGATGGTGATGATGATGGTAACGATGATGATGATTGTGATGATGATGATGATGGTGGTGATAATATTGATGACAATACTGCTGATGACAATACTTGTACTGATTTCTTTACAAACCCCTCTCCCTGATAATGAAGGCAACAAACGTTAATAACACACTCTCATGAGATGTTACAAACATACTTCTAATTTGTTAACAAATTTTCGGCATTACTCCTATTTGTTTAAGATCAGTATGCTCGATCTGTAAATGAAAATCATAAGATCAGTATGCTCGATCTGTAATGAAAATCATATGATCATAAGTCAGAAAAAATTGGAACCAGTGGGATTCGAACCTGCCATCTACTGCTTTCCGGGCAGCGACTCAACCACCAGGCTATTCTGGTTCACGGCTAAGCCACGTTGAACGGGAATTCAAATACCCTCGATCCTCTTCTTTCTGACTCATTAATATTCAAATACCGTCCGCCGTTGACAATAGATAGTAAATTAAGAGGCTTTTAAAGGAGGGAATTATAATTTGTTAACAAATTTTTAAACTGATCTTAAACAAATAGGAGTAATGCCGAAAATTTGTTAACAAATTATAATTTCCTCCTATAAAAGCCTCTTAATTTACTATACTTCTAATTGCAAATCAAGTGGATCTCCTAAAACCAATCATGATCAGTCATAGCAAGAAAGTTGAGTTGCAAAAACGAAAATCAACACCGAAGTTCCATTCCATCAAATAACCTAAATGTAAAAACATAATGACATAACATAACAAAACATAATTGGAAATCAGTCGTATTGACTAAAATCTCTCCATTGTCATACTGACTGAAATGTGTTAATCGCGTGAGGTAATTGTTCTCATATATGCAATATTTTGGGATTTCCTATCATATGTTGCGTTCCCACTGCCATGCGATCCGTTAACATGGTTAAGAACGCCTTCATTGGTTTTTCGTAGCTGATTGGGAAAAATGTTGAACCCTTCCAGTGGTGGATCTACGGGGGGGGGGGGGTAATCCCCCTTTTTTTCTGGGTCATGCCCCCTCTTTTGAAAAAAAAAATGCTAGATCCTCCCTTGAAATCTATAGAATTACATACACGATTCTTTCAGTGACGACGTTACTGGCAGTCATCTTCTCATCAACTCCGTTGTCTTCTCAAAGACCTCCTCATTGCCCTCGAGCACCATCGGGAGGTCGACGCCAAGATGCGACTTGGCCTCCTTTGTCGACAAGAAACAGTAGACAAATGGTTCGGACCATACCTAATAGTAAAGAATAAGAAAAGAGAACATTGGTAGTAAAATGTTTCACCTGTCATATTTTGTCTCAAACCATGGATGATGTATCCAGGGGAGAGTTTCATCGACATTTTCGTCTGAAACGTTGCCATAGTTTTCTAGAAGACTAGTTTTCATAACCAGTCAGACTGCAGGTCCCAAGAAAGTGGCTTCTTTCATCCAAGTGATATTCATGACTTGAGATGTTTTGCATATTTAATGAGCTTGATGCGGACCAAAACACCTCTTTTCATTCGGTCATTGCTGCTCTAATTGTGCATCGAATTTCATGAATTTGGTACCATTGTAAAGAAGAAGAATAATTCTTTCAGGTCATGTGTTTGGATTTATTCAAAGATTTTGTAATATAGGTTAAAATTTTGATCTAAAATATGCTACAAAATAAATATTTTCACCTGACAAAAGCTGCTATTTTCACACTTTATTTTTGTTTGAGCCCAAATGATTTTTATATCATGATAAAGCTGAATATGTATGCTTTGAAATGATATAGGTTTCAAAATAAGAATTGGTTTAATCGGGTCAAGATCACACTTTTCATTTGCCAAGTACATAAAGCAGCTTGAAAACAAGAATACTGCACTCTGATTGGTCAAAGAGACCGCACACTGGCAAATTCCAACGGTTCCAGTGCCTGGGTTCGTGGGAAGGTCACACTTCCCATGTGGTAATCTCCTCAAATACCCCGCGCCTGTTGTTCTGTGAATCTTATCCAGCCAATCAGAACTCTGGATTTCATGCAAGTACAAAATTTCAGAAATCTCGTCTTGTACCTTGGTGGGAAAAGTGTGATCTTGACCCGATTAAAAGGTGCCGCATATCAAGAGTGGCATTGTGAGAAAGTACAGAAGTTCAGCTTTATGTTGATATAAATATCATTGAGGCTCAAAATAAAAAGTTTTGCACAATTTGCAAAAGAAAACAGAGGAAGAAAATTCAGTTTTGAGGCACATTTTCAGGCCAGAAATTTACTTATTTAACAAAATATTGTATACAAAATAAATGTCCAATAGGAAAGAGTAACATTTACTCTATCTGATGGTGCAATAATATTTCATTTAACTTGAGGTTAAAACAGGTAAATTCTTAGAGAAAGAAAATCTCACGAATCACGAGATTTTGCAAGGAGGAGGATTCAGCCACGAGATGATTTGGATGAATCTGGCCTTTTTGCTCATTAGCATAGGGACCTGCGGTCTGACTGTAACCTCCCAATTAGACCCCAATCACGTAAGAAAAGATTAGGCCTGTAGACCTTTTTTTCTCAGGGTTTTTTAACACACTTATGACGTTACGTACGTAACGTGCCTTATCTTGAAATAGATACTCTTCTCACCTTTTTCCGGGGGGGGGGGGTGGTCACGCATGATATCCACTTGACAGTAGACCTGCCGCCCGCGCCTAGATGTCGACATTCTGACTGTCTTGCCGGCACACAGTATATGCACATTCTCTACTCCCTAAGCGCATATTCCTTCTGCATATTTGCTACAGCCTGAGACCCATGCCTTATCTGGAGTATGTAAATATAGTGCCTGCATGGCATCCTAGATTATTGGTGGACATTGATAAACTCGAAAGAGTCCAGAAACGTACCCTTAAATTACTGCTTATCTTAGCCAACAAACCATATGATGAGATATTCGAATGGCTTACCTGGGGGGCGTTTCATGAAAGGACTTGTCGGACGTTTTATCCGACAAGTCCCATTTTATCCGACAGTTACCATAGGAACAGTGCCTCTCAGCCAATCAAAATCATGGAAAGATGTCAGATCTGACAACTTGTCGGATGATGCCTATAACTTTTGTTACTACTGTACTACTACTACTACTACTACTACAACATCGAGTACTACTACTACTACTACTACTAATACTGCTGCTGCTGCTGCTACTACTGTTATTGGTAATACTACTGCTGTTGCTGCTGCTACTACTGCTGCTGCTGCTGCTTCTACTACTACTACTACTACTACTACTACTACTACTACTTCTTCTTCTTCCTCTTCCTCTTCTTCTTCTTCTTCTTCTTCTTCTTCTTCTTCTTCTTCTACTACTACTACTACTACTACTACTACTACTACTACTACTACTACTACTACTATACTACTAATTCTCATCCTCCTTTTTTTCTCTTCTCCTACTACTACTACTCCTACTACTTTTACTACTTCTACCACTATACTAATACAGTGTACTACTACTACTACTACTACTACTACTACTACTACTACTTCTTCTTCCTCCTCCTCTTCCTCTTCTTCTTCTACTACTACTACTACTACTATACTACTAATCCTCATCCTCCTTTTTTTCTCTTCTCCTACTACTACTACTCCTACTACTTTTACTACTTCTACTACTATACTAATACAGTGTACTACTACTACTACTACTACTACTACTTCTGCTGCTGCTGCTGCTGCTGCTACTACTACTTGTATACCACTACTACTTCTACTATTCAGGAGGGACCGCGGGGGGGGGGGGGCTTCAGCCCCCCCCCCCCTCCCACTCTTTCCAAAACCGTGTACAAAAACGGAAAAATGACCATATGGTTGTGATTTTTTGCATGATCAGCCCCCACCCCCACTTTGAAAATTCGTTCCGCCGCCCCTGCTACTACTACTACTTCCTCCTCCTCCTCTTCTTCTTCTTCCCCTACTACTACTACTACTTCTTCCTCCTCCTCTTCCTCTTCTCCTTCTTGTTCTTCTTCTACTACTACTACTATACTACTACTCCTACTACTTTTACTACTTCTACTACTATACTAATACTACTGCCATATCCTATAGTTCTTCTACTTATTACCTCCACTCCTTTGATGAAACTGATACATTTCGTGAATGCAGTTGACACAGTTCTTGGGCTACACCAAAGGAAGACCTTTAGCTGCTCCTTGTCTTTTTCCAAATCATTTTCATTCACGTCACCCATAATTTGGGACAATTGTGATCTCAAATAAGCTTGAAGATTTAAAATACAATATTTCTTCCTGAAGTAACTCCCGACTTCTTCTTTAATCGGAATCTTGTTGCTAGTGGCAAGCAGTACAGTCCATCTATTTTCTTGAGGAAAATAAACTTCTCACAGTTTTTCTCTGCACTCAAAACTCCGGTTCTTTCGCCAGAGAACCATGGAAGATTCGATGAGCACGTATCAGTTATATGTGGTTCCTTATATCATTATTTTTCACCGGTATCAAGTTTTCGTTGATTAGAAGCCTTGCTTTTATTCAAAGTCCTGATCTGGACTTTGAACATAATTATTATGTTGTTAATGTAATTGTTCCATTGGTACGCGTTCTGCGATAAAACAAGTAGGTCGATCTGTATACGTGCCTGCATGACTTTTCAGAAGGTATGATTTAAAAAGTCAGCTCGATCACAGCTAAAAGTAGGCCATAATTTGATGCCTTCTGCTCTCACTGGCAATATCCCCCAACTAACCAACTCAAGCGAAGTGTATCAGGTAGAGAGATACGTGGTTCTTCACGATATTTGGATATTGGTTTGCTATTGTTATCTATAGTTAGTTCGATGCCTTACGTAATATCTCTTACTTCAATAGGGAAATGGTTGAAGGATCAATAGCATTGTGATGTCGATAAGAGGTCAATATATTGGTTTAGTCTAGGCCTCTGTCCTTCAGATATGCTGAAGAAGCTCATTGCACTGACTAGAATTTCCAGGCTGGTGTTCGTGGGGGGGGGGGGGGTGTGCAACAGTGGCAGGGTGGGAGCCAGTGGCGTGCTGTGGGTCATGGCATGGGGGGCACCAGCCAAAATTTTGAGTCACTTAGTGGTTGCGCGAAGCACGCTCAATTGCCAGGTATACTGACCTATAATAATACATTTAAGGACTGTGCCATGAAAGGGATATGTATCTCACTGATCAAATAATGCGAGCGCGAGCAAAAAAAAATTGACATTCAGACCTAAAAAAGTGACATTATAAGCAATTTTTTAATCACGATACATACCCGTGTCACTAAACAAACAATGCGAGCGCAAAGCGCAAGCTAAATTTTTTGTATATATTGACCCCAAACGGACATTTTTAAGGACTATTTTTAAGGAAGAGCATACATATCTCACCAGTCATCTAATGCGTGCGTCAAGCGCTTACTGATTTTGTTAGAATTGCATCCAAACACATGAAGCACTTTTTTCACTCGTTTTAAATCATGAACATCATACGTATCTCACTAATCAAATATTGCAAGCGCGAAGCGCGAGCTGAAAGATTGTTAAGTTTAAGGTTAAGTTTTTGAAATGTCATCATAACGTAAAAAATATATGGACCTAGTTCATGAAACTTGGCCATAAGGGTAATCAAATATCACTAAATATCCTGCCTGAGTTTAAAGTCACATGATCAAGGTCAAATGTCATTTAGGGTGAATTAACTTGGCAATGCTTGGAGTATTTGTTGAATTACCATGATAACTTTGAAAGTTTATGGATCTTATCCATAAAAATTGGACATTAGAGTAATTAAGTATCACTGAACATGCAACTTTCAGGTCACATGATCAAGGTCAAAGGTCATTTAATGTCAATGAACTTTGGCCAAGTCGGGGTATTTGTTTAATTACCATCATAACTTTGAAAGTTTATAGATCTGATTCATAAAACTTGGACTTGGAAAGAGTATTCAAGTACCGTATCACTGAACATCCCAACCACGTAGTCAGGATTTCATTTTGGAGGGGGCGGTAAATGCACGCGAAGCGTGCCAACACTTACAGAGCGCGCGAAGTGCGCTCCCTAGGGGGGGGGGTACAGGGAGGCCTCCCGCGCGAAGCGCGAAGCTTTCGGTGTTTCATAAATTAAAATGAAAAGGAGCCGTCTCTTAATCTAGTACCTATATATCAGCTCCAATTCAGTTGACAATATTGTGATTTTGAACCTTGTTTTCAAAAGTGTTTTATCATTTTTTTTGCAAAGAAAAGGGTCCCGAGAAAAGGGTATTCTCTTAGTTATATTGAATATGCTTCCCTTGAAAAAAAAAAATCAAATTTGATCACAAACAATTTAGCGACAGTACATATCTTTAACTCGCAAAACAGAGGAGAAGAAGTGTATATGCCGGGAGGAAGATATTCCTCCCCGCGCAGAGCAATGAAACTCGGAAATTTCAAAGGGCGGACATTTCATCAAATACAGATATATCCAATACCCCATCGGCTCTCATTCAATTGATATTCTAAGATTATTGAACTTCATTACAAGGAAAATAGTGCGCAAAAAGTTGTAATTTATGTGATTTATTGAAATTATATAAAAAGGGATGATGTATAAAGTTTGACTTATCCTGAAGCGCTTCATTATGAATGATCAAGAAACTTAAGTGTCATTCAAAATTTCAAACTGAGGGCGCAAAATAGGACAGGAGATGAATGTGCAGGGAAATGACATGAAGTTTAAGAGAATTTGATTAAAAAATTGTACTTTTATTATTTAATACGACACAAATTTTATACCTTCCTCTTTTTAAATTAGGAACCTGTTTGCCCCAAATTATGGTTGTTTAGGAATGAGCTGAAAAGCGGGAGAAGTTGCCAATATGGAGGTGACGGCAGCAGTGGCGTAGCTAGGATTTTTTTCCTGGGGGGTCCTTGCTTTTTCAGAGGGGGCAACATTTTTTTTCTGTGTGTGTATGTGTCACAAGGGCGGATCCGAATTTCGCCAATAGGGGGTGGGTCCTGAAATTATCTTCACCTATATTTTCCCCGATCAGTCACTTCCTAGCTTTAGTCTTATAAAACAACATAAATATGAAATAATCTCATAAGCCCTATATAAAAAGTGCGAGCGCGAAGCGCAAGCGATTTTTTTTTTCTTTCATGTATTTTGTCCTGAAAATTTGAAAATCTGGGTCAATGTTTGTGATCCTGAACAAGATGCGTATGTAACTAGATAATTACTGTGAACGCCAAGCGCGAGCAGAAATGTTTTAATAAATGTTCTAACATGATCGGAAAGGGACATGTAAAGGACTGTTTACAGCTACCCACGAATACGGTACATATTTCAATAATGGGAGCGCGAAGCGCGAGCTAAAACTTTACTTTTTGACATTCCGACCTAAAAAATGACATTCCAAGCACTTTTTGTAATCATAAATGGGATAGGTATGTAACTAAGTAATTGACGCCAGCGCGAAGCGTGAGCGGAAAAAATTAAGATTTTAGACCTAGAAGCGGGACACTCATTCATATTTTGTAAATCATGAATATATGGTTAATTGGGTATCATTGATAATGCGAGCGTGAAGCGCGAGCAGACAATTATTGATATTCTGATCTGAAACTGGATAATTTAAGCACATTTTAAATAAAGAACATACAGGCTATTTCAATAAATGTGCGTGCGCATGTTTTAGGTTTAGACGTAGAATTTGGGTATTCTGAATACATTTTTTTAATCATGAGGATAAATTATGCAAGCGAGCTGAAAACATTGATATTACGATCTGAAAAAGGTTAATTTAAACACTATTTCAAGTACTGTGTAGGCAAATTGTGAAGTGGATGTGGATCACATTTAATGAATGATGCGAGCGGGACATTCTAAGGAAATTTTTGTCATCATATGAAAATGATGACTATCTTCCTATTATTCCTAAGCTTGTCGATGTTCCATTCTGAAAAGACCCAATTTAGTTATTAGGAATTCATGAAAATTTTATTTTCTTATTTGTTAATCTAATATGCGTAACGACAGCGTGGAAGTTGTTGTTTTTAAGGCTTGAAAACTAGAAATTTTAAGCATTTTGTAATTATGAATACGCATTACAATGGTAAATACGTTTTTAACAATTAATCGCGAGCTGAATTTTTAAAATAAAATGTACTGACAAGGCCTGGGTTTTTTGTTTGCCTCTATATAGAATTGATATAGAGTACTCACCAATCAAAATGCGAGCGTACAGCGCTAACTTATAGGCCTACGTTTTGACAGTCACATCTGAAAATGGATATTTTGAGAACTATCAGGCACCTATATGGATTACACGAAGACAATAGGAACTTGGCAATTTGAATAATGCGACCACGCAGCGTGAGCTTAAAATGTTGATATGTAGACCATATTAACGGACATTTTACAGAGTGCATTAAATTTGTAAATGAAAAAAAAATGAAAGCTCGATGTCCGAGCTGAAATATGTTTTGTATATTGACTTCAAAACTTGATATTTTAAGCTCCATATTAGCCTATTGAGCAAGATATGAATCTCATCGAGCGCGAGCGAAAATTTTATTTAGTAACATGAAAGATTTTTTTTGCAAGTCTTCCCCCAACATTATTTTATTCACTCGTCTTCCTCTTCTTTTTTCCTTCTGTCTTTCTCTTTTTTCTTTTCTTCTTTCTCCTTTTCTTTGCTCCGCCAATTTTTTTCAGGGGGGCACCTGGGGGGCACACCAAATCTCAGGGGGGGGGGGGCACGTGCCCCCAGGCCCCCCCCCCCCCCCGTAGCTACGCCACTGGACGGCAGAAACTGGATGTAAATATTTTACCCGCCCGGAGCCGACCCGAACAGAAGTTGCGCGAACAATTTGAAGAAAAAAAATAACTTCGTGTACTTCTGCCTAACCTTACTCCAATTTAATGCCCTAATGTATACATTTGAACTTGAACCGGCAAGAAACACATATAGCTGAGAAAAACAGGGTTAGAGGAAGGGTGATGGGAAACAAAGGAAAACTGCAATATTGTCATTTAACCGCGCGCAGCGCAGAAGCAAAATTCATATATATCTATAAATTTAGAGCAAGAGTGAAGGAGTTTCTCTTAATTTGAGAAAAAAATAATGAATAAGGAGAAAAACCCACAAAGCTACCTTTTTTCCCCTTTCTTCCCTTTCCTCCCTTCGCTTTTCCTTTGCTCCTCTCTTTTTTCCCTTCTTTTTTTTTTCTTTTTGGGGACGTTTTTTTTTTTTTTTGGGGGGGGGGGGCGACCGCCCCCACCACCCCCCTGGCTACGCGCCTGGAACATCCTGTGCGTGTTTCAAGTCACATCACCAAGGCCAAAGGTAATTAAGGTCAATGAACTTTGGCCATGTTGGAGGTAATTATTGAATTGCTGTCATAACTTTTAAAGTTTATGGATATAGTTTATGAATTGTGGACATAATGATAATCAAGTCTCATTGACAAGTCTTAGGTCAAGGTCAATATATTAATGGTGTTTTTTGTGAATACAAAAGAAATAGTGAGTGGGTGGGTGACTTCATCAGCCCCTCACTTGCATACTGACCAGGATGTGCACGTAACTGTTGTGTGAAATCACGGACCAATAGGTCCATGGTGAAATCAAGCGAAATTGTAAAAGTCATCTCTTTTTTATTTTACATCCGACTTTGAAAAAAAAAATTCAGTGTTATTGGATTTTTCTCTTTTTATTCAAATCAATTTTTTTTTGTCTTGGGTGGACCTCTGCATGTCCTATATGGCTGTTTTATATTACAGCATCAGTTTTTTTTTTTTTTTTAGATTTTAAAATAAAGCCATATTTAATTATATATTCATTTAATTTTTATTATGTTGATTTGATATATTTATTATTTAATTAGCGTATATCTATAATTTGCTTTTAAGTATTTTTTAGTCGTTCATTGATCATCCACCCATCAATCCATTCATTCGTTCATCCATCCATTCGATCACTCGATCTTCGCTCGATTCGATCATATTCATTCATTCATTACTCATTCATTCATTCATTATTTATTAATTCATTCATGCATTCATCAATTGATATACACCCATATCCATTAATTAAGATCGTTTGTTCGATCATTCATTCATTTATTCATTCATAATTCATTCATTCACTCATGCATTAAATTCACTCATTCATTTATTCATCCATCCATCCATCATCCATATATCCATTGATTCATTAATTAATTTCCGCGATCTCTGCTATCTGCTTGTCTGGATCGAAATCGGAAGAGTTTAATGTTACATGTAATTGTAAGCAGTATTTTCTTAATTTTGTTAGATATTGGTGGTCATATAATCAGCGGGATCATCACATAAAACTCCAATGTATTATATTTCTGTTGCTTTATTATCAATTCTATTTCTCCGTCTATTTTGCACTGATTCTTGTGATAAACTTCGATATTGTGAATCCCGCAAATCCCAGGAATTCCATATTACTGAAACCGGGATTTAGCTCCTGTGTGATTCAAGTAATAGTATCACAGAATTGGGATATCGCAATTCGATGTGTGCATTACAATTTCGTGCATGGATTATATTGATGCCTTCTATTGTGTGTATGTATTTGGAATGAGGCTGTGCAGAGCCAGGCCCAGAGTATGGTGTATAATATGAATGATGATGAAGTTGAACACCAGGACCAGGCCCACACATCTCATATTTAATATAGATCTACTCAATAAACAATCCTTGATTGTTCTCTGTTATAATCATTTTTTACGTAAAAACAGAGATCGAAAAATGAAAATTTTCTTGCAATTTTATTTTCCACCAATACAATAGAGGACATACACAAAAATATGCCCGAAATTCAAGTTTTTGAGCGCGCTGGTAAATCCAAAAATGATTCCCTGGTTACTAATAATGAAAAATAAATTGTAACTATTAAGTCTGTGCTGTGTACTGCATTGGCATACCATATAGATCTACAGAGTACAGTACAACCCAGGGAGCCCAGGAGTCGTCCGTGTAATACAAGGCAGACATGGGTACTCGTTGTTGTTGTTGGGTACTCTCCAAAATGGGGTCGCAATAGCACCCCAAATAAAAGGGGGAAAAATAAATTATGCACTTACCTCGATTATATGGATGAAGGTCTATCGTGACACAATCCTGACATCGAGGCACAAACTGCAATAACTGCACATTAAAAAAAAAAGGAAAAGTTAGACCTCCATGTTGCGTTCATTCTCGGTATAGATCAGCCATTTTGTTTTCAATTTTGAAAGGAGAACAAACGAGACAGAACTTTTCCTTTTTTTGAGGGTCCAGTTTTGTGCCTCGGATGTCGGGATTCTGTGTCATGATAGACCTTCATCCATATAATCGAGGTAAGTGCATAATTTATTTTCCCCCCCTTTCATTTGGGGTGCTATTGCGACCCCATTCTACCCCATTTTTGCGGAGTATCCTCTGCCTAATAATATTACACGGACGAGTCCTGGGCTCCGGCCCACGAGCTCCCTGGGTTACAGTACATGTAGACTCCCCACAGGCAGGGGGGTTAAAGTGAGCAAGTGACCAGGCCCAGAACCAGAACACATCCACATGCTACATTGAGGCATGGTCAAACTTGATCTAGATCAAAATAGGCTCTAGAAATAAATGAAAATTTTTAATTATATTAATTTGTATGATGCCTAAAGCCTCAAAGGCTTGAAAAGGGATTACATGTTTGTCAAGGGATTTGTGGACATATTTAAAGGGGAATCCAGCCTTGGCCATAAAATGTTGTGTTGGGAAGGAGAAAAATAAATTAAACAGAATGGTGAAAGTTTGAAAGAAATCGGACAAGCAATAAGAAAGTTATAGCTGCTTTAAAATTGAGATCACTAAGACTATGTAGATTTCAAATTGGCAACTGGGTAAGAAAATTATGACAAGGGGCAAGGACAACTTTCCCATAGGCCATGTACTTTATTATCAGGGATCTCCCCTGGGGCAGTAATCTAAATATAACCCAGGTAGTATATTGTTTTATGTCCTCATGAAACAAAAATATAATTTGAAATAAAACTTTTGGGAAAAATGACATTTTAGCCATAATATGAATTGGAGTACATGGAAGAGTAGTCCTTGCCTTACATCACTATGACATCCCATATGCAGCCAATTTGAAGTCTCCATGGCCATACTGATTACCAATATTTACAACTTTAAAATATTCATAACTTTCTTGTTGTTTGTCCAATATTGTTCAAAGTTTCACCTATCAACTTGTCTGATTTTTCTTTTCCTTATAAAAACAAGTTTTTATTTGGGTTGGATTCCCTTTTAAGATTTTTCCTTAAACCATCTATCATGATCTTTTTTCGTCAATCCATCAGTTAGTGTGCCTCTTTATTTTTGTTTTTTAGAAACAGGGCACAACCATCTTAAATGTCATGTCCACCCCAGAAAATTGTTGATTTGAATAAATAGAGAAAAATCAAACTAGCATAACACTGAAAAATTCATCAAAATCGGATGTAAAATAAGAAAGTAATGACATTTTAAAGTTTCGTTTATTTTTCACAAAACATTGATATGCACAACTCGGTGACATGCAAATGAGACAGTTGATGATGTCCCTCACTCACTGTTTCTTTTGTTTTTTATTGTTTGAATAATATAATCTTTCATCTTTTACAGATTTGACAATAAGGACCGACTTGACTGAACCATACATGTATAGTATTGAACAATGCTTATTCCACATGTTCAGGGAGATCATACATCATTGTTTCACTTGACAATCAGGAGAAAATTAGAATATTTCATATTTCATACAATAAAATACTAAAGAAATAGTGAGTGGATGACGTCATCAGTCTCATTTGCATACCGATCAGGACGTGCATATAACTGTTTTATGAAACTAAGCAAAACTTTAAAATGTCATAACTTTCTTATTTTAATTACATCCGATTTTGATGAAATTTTCAGTGTTATGTTTGTTGAATTTTTCTCTTTTTATTCAAATCAATATTTTGTTGAGGTGGACTTGTCCTTTAACAATTTGTTAATAATAATAATATTCCTTATATTTTACCCATTAAATTTATACAGGTCAGATATTGCAGCTTGATATAATCATCTCCAGCGTTCACTCAAAGCACAATGTATTTCATTATGTGAGGAGGCAGTGGTCGACTTCTGCTTTTCTGTGAAAAGGGAGACCCTCCTTCATATCGTGAATGCGTCTCTGGCTAGGATGGAAGGCACTCCAGATGCAGGGTCAAAGATCAAAGATGAGAGGTCAGACGAAGATGAGATCACGATAGTTGAAGATGCAGATGAAGCACAGGAGAATGGAAGTGGAAAGACAAGCGAGGGTGCCTTAGCTAAGAAGAAGGTATGTTTCCCTTCTCACTGCAGTTCCTCCTCCCCTTTCCCCAATAGTAGAATCCCCAAGGGTGAAAAATTTTCTTCAATATATCAACTACTAGTATCTTATAGATTTGAGAAGTGGAGGTTAAGATGAGGGCGCTTTAAGGTTGGGTTGCACCAAAATCAAACCCCCCCCCCAGATTGGAACGATTCTGCCCGAATACGGCCTGATTCGGATGGTTTTGGTTAATTCAAATGTTCCTGAATCCCTCCCGAAATTTCTCGCATTCGCGGAGGGAGAACAGAATACTCCTGAAACCACCTGAGTATGTGTATTCAGATGAATTTGCAGCTGATTCGGTTCCGGTGTATCCCTGGCTTTAGCGGAGATGAAGGTACATTCTCCTTTCTGCTGCAGATCCCTCACCCCACATCTGCAACACGTAGTTCTAAAATCACTTTGATCATTTTTTTTATGCAGGATGCTGTATATGTAGACCAGGAAGGGAGCTAGATATGATTTTGATGCCAATGTTTATTTATCTTACTTGAGCGTGACAATGGGTGATTTCAAGTTTGGTGTTCGGTGTTGGTGTTGGTGTTGAAAGCACAATTTGGATTGCGTTTCCTAACTCAAAAACCTATTCTAAGTTTACAAAATGATAAAGATAAAAATATTAACAGCTCAACACTAATAGTTAGTGACTTTTCAGGACAAATTTTGTTTTAAGTTTGGTGCTATGCTCATGCAAAAATTGACAAAACATCAACACCAAAAGGTCAACATTGAACTTGAAATCACCTAATAAAGTTTGAATATCTGAATATCTAGACTAGAGTTCCAATATCTTCGAGTACAACATGGAGTCTGTCCTACATGTAGATGAAGATAAGTAGATGTATATGTACATTCCATGAATGCAATATTTAGATAGTCACTTAAATCATTGTAGTATTACCAAGTGTAATAATGCCAGTGTTTATGCATTTTTTAATGAAGGATGCTGTACTAGACCAGGACGGGAGCCAGAGTTCTAATGTCTTTGAGTACAATATGCAGTCTGTCCTACATGTAGATGAAGATATGTCTCCAATAGAATCCAGACAAGGTATTTTTTAAGAGATACAAAAGTCAATTCAAAGATATTATTTAGATGAATGTTACATTAATGATTTGGATGAGAAGAGAAAAACAATTACCGGTATTGTGAAATGGAATATGCTGAAACATTTGTTTGTATAATATAATTCATGATATTTTACTTCTGTAAATATTTAAGTTTTCTTTTATTGTAAATAAAATTGGCCATTGGGGTGGAATTATAGAAAAAATGTTTAATGTTTAATCCATGATTGAATTTAATATTAATGAATTCTTGACAAAGAAATATCAAGAGCAGTATATGATACCATTTGAACTCACCCAACTGGGAACATTTTTCAACTGGGAATTCGCTGAATTCTTTCAATTTTGTAAATTGTTTTTGTTTTCTTGTTAGTCTCACAGCCGATACGGTATTCTCCAAAAGCACTGACACACTTAAATTAAAACTAAACATGCAAAACCTACAACAAAACAAAACAGAGTAATAATACTCCCACTCTCATCAGCCCTGAGTTACCCTTCCTGGTGGAGGACTTCAGGGAATGGAACTACAAGGTACAAGGTATTCATAAGTTAGAAAAAAAATTGCCAAATTGTATGGAAAATTGCTTTGGACAGATCAATTGTGTTGCCAATTTGGGGGACTTTAGTGATTATTTTCCGTTAAATTTGTTTCAGATATAGAATAAAAAAGTGAAGAAATTAGAAGGGGCGCTGTACTAGTAAGCCTTCCCTATTAAAAAAAAAAAGTGTTTTGGACAGGTGTTTGGTATCATTTTCGGGGCTCTGTAATAAAGGTTACTTTCCCCTTATTGTTTCACTGAATTATTGATTTTTTATCTTTCTTTTTTCAACCAGACTCTCATGGCACCAATGTAGACTCAGATTTCCAGGCATCCATGGACCAGGGCCTGGACCAAGGGGGTTGGTCCTGGAACAAGGAATCAGAGGTGAGATGAGATAGGGGTTTATAAGCAGGGGGTGTCTCACAAAGATTTAAGTATGACTTAGAGTCGCACTTAAATGCCTAGTTGCGTGCGTTATAAATGGCATGGCGGCATTGGTCCGATTAAGCCAAGAGGACGCGCACTACTGCATATTGAAAATGATCGGTAAGATTGCACATTCTTTCTTTGTATTACTCTAAGTCATACTTTAATCTTTGTGAAACACCCCCCCCCCCCCCATTTCCCATGTAGCAATATGATGAGAAAGTCAGTATTTTTTTACTGAATTTGACATTGATTTTTAAAATTTTATCTTTCACAAACGGAAGAAATTTCACTCAAAGGTGAGTTTTCTCCCCGGTTTTTTTTTTTTTAAGGATTTTCTGCATTTATTGGAATAATATACAAAACAAATTTACAATGTGTGAGACATAATCATAGTATGGCATAAAGTACATATAACCAAGTGACAATCTTATAGTGACTGGAGAAAGACATAAATACAATATAGAAAAAAAAAGGGGAAAATGCAGAGGCAAACTATATAACCAAATATACAGTATGCTTGAAGCATAGCAGCCAAAATACAATATATTATTTTTATTTTTAAAGTATTAGTAATCAAAACTTATTTTGTTGACATTAATGGTTGTTATTAAGTTATATAGTATGTAATTTTTTTTAACTTTTGTAATGTTGTTCATTTGTTGATATCATGTGTACTTTTTACGTTTTTTACGTTTTGTGAATTTGCCAATTCAGCTGTTACAAGCTGCAATCATATGTTTAATAAATTTTTAATCTTGCATTTATCCTATTTTACATTGTAAGTTTGGATGATTAATTAATGATTTATTCTCACTTGAACTCAGACAGAATGAATGCTAACTTTCATGATTTTATTAACTTTCCTCATAGCATGAATCACATTTTTGAAAACTTGGTTTGAAATCAACCTTTTTATGTTATACAGCACACCTCCCTTGTATATTTTTCCCCATGTCTTATTATGTCACGGATATAAACTTACTGACATTTATTCAGAATTCATATATGAATATTGTTTTAAAAAACAGTAGTGATGCATAAATGAGAATTATGAGTGTTTTCATAATTTTCCCAATTTTCTCCTCAATCTGTAATTATGACAATATTTCCCTTTACTCTGCAGTATTGAAATATTTTATAAATGCCTTCACCTGACCCAACATTAAAAAAACATTTCATTAGCTTTGAGTAAAATGGTCTTTTTGCAGCAGTGAGAGTGATGCTCTTCAATGTATATCCTTTCTTCCAAAGATCATCCAACCAGATATGAGTGGCACCCCCCGTAACTTCTATTTCGAGTGTGAAATCTGTCACAAACGGCTGTCCTGTAAGTCTAATCTAGGTCGCCATATGAAGGAGCAGCACAGCACCGTGAAGCATGCCTACTCTTGCCTCCAGTGCTTGGCGGAGTTCAGACGAAGGTGCGACCTGAAGGCTCATTATGCGAAGCGCCACCCGGACGATCTCTATGAGGCCGACACTATCCCCTACCAAGCCTCCAGATTTGCTACTTGCTTTACAGATCAGCAGTCTCCTGCAGACTTCCAGGAAATGATCCAAGTACAAAGACAGGATCAAGAGAACTTGCAGTCATCTATGATTGTTGTGACACCGAATGTCAATCCTTTTGACCATCATGCTTCAATAACCAGTCAAGATACGTTCACACAGGATATAAGACCACCAAACTCAGAAACCGACTTCTTGTACCAAGCGCGAAGAAGTCAAGCTTGTTTAGACAGTGGAGCGGTCCAGAGAACTCCTGATCCTGCTGTGTTAGGAATAGACAATGCTATGACTAGACTTGGAAGAAGTGCGACTCAGGGTCAGAGGAATAGTGGCTTTTCAATTTGCAATAGTCCAGTCAACCAAATGGCTACCACTGTCGTCTCTGACAGACCATCACCAAGACAAATAGGTGGCAAAAATACTGAAAGTGGTGCAGGACATGTGCAAGTGCCACCTGGTAAAAGACATTGCTCTGACAGCACTCAAAGTGCAGTTCCATCTGAGACTCATGTCCAAATTGTCAATGTGGTCGGTGCAGGTGACCTAGAAGGTAGACATGGCCATAATACAGGCAATGATCGTGAGGGTAAAAGGAATAACACTGGTCAAGGAGCACTATTACAAGTACTGGAGCACAGGTTTCCACATGACATGCCACAGTGTCCAGAACTTGTTGATCAACCTAGAACATCAAATATTAAAGCACAAAACAAACGGAATACACCTGCGATGCTTAATACTGTTAATAAGAATTTAAGCATAGGTTCACAAAATAAAGGAGATGATAGTGTGAATGATATACGTTCTGAAAATTGGAATAGAAAATGCTCTCTTAGAAAAAATGATATTCCCTCTACCCTGAAGCAGAAACATGGCAAGAGATTAAAAAGAGGTCGATACCAAATTGATGTTAATGATCAGCATCATAGAATGCTACTGGGTACTATATCCAAGTCAAGAACTTTACGCAAGAAAAGGAATTTGTATGTGAAATGTAAGCAATATGTGGCTGCTTATGAGAAAAGAAAGCACAATGCATCAGAAGAGAGTTGTACTTCAATGCAGACACCTGCAGCTGTGCAGACAATGTTGATGACACAAGGAACGAAATCTGCAGTTCTTGGTAGTCCCTCAAATTTGTCTTCTGATAGTCGGTGTAATGTCTCTCAGGTACGACAGACCACCAGGACCAGAGGAACTGCAATGGATACTACTAACGAAAACACTGCAGATGAAAGCAAACAGGAAACTTGTGCAACACAAACTGACCTGTCATTGGACAATGATCAGAGAGAATGGACAGATACAACTCATCGTGAGACGAAAAGGCAACAGAGAGTCGCAGGTCGCTGCCCTGAAACTGCCTCTTCTTCTGAAACTTCACTTCCTGTCTTGCTGGACTATTTTGGTCCTCGGCTGACTGAATATGAGGAACGTTCTATCGTTGAAGACTTTGGAGCAGATGGAACGCTGACCCAGCGTACAACTACAGAAAGAAAGTACAAACTGGAGCCAGGGGAAGGAAGGTCTATTGTCAAAACTGAAATAGGATGAGGCACCTTGTTACAAAGTGTAAGGGCGAAGTGTAGCCATATTCTTAGAAAATATACCAACATGTGAATCCTTTGAGCTCTTGTTTGCATTGACTCAAAGTAAAACCAGACTAAGCACCGTTCTCACACAAACATTTTTCTTCTTCTCTGTTTCAAGGTTCCACATGGCTCAAGAGAGATTGTGCCAGCATCGAAAGGATCGGCCAAAGTGCGTAGGTTCCAATGTGGCATCTGCGGGACCAACTTCACTCTCCTCAAGAACGCCAAGAGACACTATCGATGTCAGCACCTGAATTACTTCTACTGGTGCAAGTATTGTCCCAGGGGAAAGGAGACGAGGAGGTACACACGAAGAGAGTTCCTTGAGGACCATTTCCTTTCTTATCATCCAGATATTATGTGCGAAGTTGAGGAAGTGGGTAAATCTTGTCCCACTGATGAATATAATATCATATGCGTAGACATCTATGAAGATGAGGTTGAAGAAGATGATGTAGGTGTCGATGTAGTCACGACAACAGATACTATACCCCGAGGAACATCTACACTTGAACAAGCTTCTTCTAGAGGGGTATTCGAAGGTTCAGTTCTCTTGCATAATGCAGAGCAGAGAGATAATGTGAGATCCGAGACAGATACTAGAGGCAACTATATAAATCTTGCCGATTACCATGGCTTCGCAAATGATTCACATCATTCAAATGGTTCAGGGGCAGTTGCTGCAGGTTCTTCTCAGAAGCGAATGCAAGGGACGTCCCTGGTGAACCAACAGAGTAACAAAGTAAGAAGGGTTGAGAATGAGAGAAATATCAATGTAGACTGTGATATGCCATATCCTGAAGGAGTACTTCATGAGCGAGATATTTCACAAGGAGCCAATAGGTGGGTGTCTCCCGTTGGTCAGAGTCACCAGTCTCAGGTGAATTTAAGCGTTCCAAATCAAAGTGCCTCGACTAGTTCAAGGAGTCTCGGTCAGTTTCCCAGGCAAGATGGATCTTATGTTAGCCATCCAATGCTCCATGCGCAATCTGCAAACACTCATGATTGCCTCGTCATTGGCAGTGCAATCACACCATTGGAAAAAGACACTTTGACACCTTCCCCTCCATCAGTCCGACCTTCTAGCAAGCATACATCTCCTCAAATACCCAGTTCCAGTACGCGGCCACCTTCAGGCCAGTCTGTAATGCAGAACATGCAACAACCAAAGAGAAAGAACCACCTCTTGCCTAATCAACGCCAGCTTACCAGTTTAGGACCTGAAGCAGGAAGAACCATGAATGAAGATGGGAATGTTGTAATTTCGAGTAGTGATGCATCATGGCGCAAGCAGCAGAGAGAGGCATCACAAAGACGGCAACGCTCCAAGGAAGTTGTTGTCATCGAAGGAGATGCCCCTGTCACAACTGCTCTCTCCTGCAAAGAAATCTTTGAGAAATACCATGATAGCATCGGCAAGTACAGCAAGGAGATCGATTTCAAGTATGACTCGAGCGGGCGAGTGGTTAGACGAAAAGTTATCAAACACACGTTTGTTTTTAGCAACTCGCAGATGCCGGTATCACTAGCAGAATCAAAAGAAACTCGAGCGGGAGATAGAAGTGCCTCTAGGTAAGAGGATAGAAGCTAAGAGGTGCAAGAAAATGAAACTTTGCCAGTTATGCTTGATGTGATTACAATTATGAATTTACAATTTTGTATCATCAGGACAACAACAGATTTGTGCCTCAGATATAAAAGGGAAACAGAAAAGGAGAATTAGGGATCGGATTACAGGGTGCTAAACAAATCCACTAAGTGCTTGCTTGCTTAGTGTAACTCTCAAAAGACAATAAAAATTAAATGTGGGCCTCTCTAAATTGATTGAAATTAGTTCATACTAAGTCTATACATTTTGCACCTTTTATAGCATTTTTTTTTATAGGGCAATGATGACAGACAAATCTAGTTTATACTTTGATTGATTGCTACTCTGCTTAATGCCATTCCGTCTGGTGCTTATTTGATCTCGTTGCATGTGGTTTAATTCTTTTTTTTTTGTCTGTAAAACGTTTTTGTCAACAAGTATAACTCTAAATTCATTGGAATCACCACATTGCAAATTCAACCATTGTCTACCAAATTCTTGAAAACCCAAAGGTTTTTTTTTATAGAGATTAATTGGTTTCAGAAAGCAATTGCTTCAAAATCTTTATTTTCCTTCATTTACATTTCTAGTTTATGTACCAGTTGGTGTTGCCCTCTTCATGTATTGCAAACTTGATCTAAGACAACAACACAACTTCCTCTTTGTAATTGTAGATAAACACGATACCAAATTATTGTTAAGCAACTTTCGGAGAATTAAATGTGTCAATTTGACTGTATGATCATGAGATGCATCATTATTGCAACAAATGATTGAAGTTTGAACCAAAGGGAAATAAGTAAGAAGAATTGGTTTACCCATAATGGTGTTAGACAATATTGGAATAGATCAACTAATATATGATCAAGAGACTCAACCTGGGGCACATCCAGGGTCCCTTTGCATAACTTTGCCATGCAATGGTAACTTGTATGGAATCCTTGATTCTGATTGGCTGTTGGTCAGTGTTACTATGGTTTTTGTAATTGAATGGCAAAGTTACCATAATGGTTTTTGCCATTGGATGGCAAAGTTACCATAATAGTAACTTTATGCAACAGATCCCTCGAGTAGTAGACCATACCTTGGTAAAATGTAATTTTCCGTAAAGTAGCAAAATATGTGACTCTCATTTGCACAGATACCAATGCCAATGCAGTAGCATGATTGTTAACCAGTCGTGTTGTATCTTGTAGCAAGATTGTTTTTCTATGATTTTTGTCCCTGGAAAATGAGAAAAAAAAATTGTGAAATATGAGAACATCAACAACTCATATTTTGTTATTAATATTAGATGTCATGACATGGCTTTATAATTGTAATATCACAATATATGTACATGTAGTTATACAGTGCGTCCCAGAAAAATGGAAATCGGGATTCTCATGTCTTCTTTCTTCAAAGACAAATGAATTATGATATTTACATCATCATGCAATTCAATTATTCCTCTATATTATGTTGAATTGATACCTAATATGAGACAAACACTTCAAGCATTAATGAGAAAGAGGAGTTTGAAAACATAATGTCAAAATCAGGTTGCCCATGAAAATTGAAGATTTGTTCGTGATACGACGACCGTGCTTATTCGATGATTGGCTCATTAGCATTCTCTCTCTGATCCTTGAAATCAGAGTGGATTCAGATTCACGTGAGTTTCTGCGCAAATTGTTACAGATATGCCTCAATATTTATTGTTTGTAATCTGCCATGGTTGAATTATTTGCTAAGCTGTTGGTCTCAAATTAAAGATGAGATTCCACTCTTGCCATGAGTATCAAATTTATAGTAAAAACATTTAATTGTGAAATGTATCTCTGAATAGGTTTCCTTTTTTGTAGGACGCACTGTATCATGGTGATGAAATTTATAGTAAGGGCTGTGCAACTTAAAATTTTCTGGAAAAGGCATTGTGTTAGATTGTTTAATACCATCCCATACAGCATCAATGAATAATGTTGCCTACCAAATTGATTAGCATTCATTGTCATAAAAGATAAGTTCTCAACTAAGTTCTGTTCAGTCCAGTACACAAAGGACTTTTTGTGTAACAGTCTTTTAAATTGTGGAGCAAATTGCTATGTTATACCAGGAGAACTATTCCCTGCAACATGTAAATGTCATTCATGACTATTGGAGTGTTCTAAGTATTTCAGTATTTTGAATATTGTCGTAATCGTAAGTATTTTTGTCCTTAAAAACAAGGTATTGTATGGTGTACTTATTTGCACTTGAGCAGGCATGCTTCTTGAATGAGATATGTGTAAAATACTGCACAGTTTTATGTGCATGCAATGTGCCTTAAATGTACGGTTTCAGTTTTTGCAACTGAGAATGATTTGTTACAATCATGTGTATATCTACATGTATGTATTGCAATGTGGGTTTGCAGGGCATTAGAAAAAAAATCAAAATAAGTATCATAATTCAAGATTTTCCTTGGCCATATTTGTGCAATATGGAGTAATGTCCAGGGGAGTGTACACAGTCCATAAGGTAGTCGATTACTTTGAAGCAGTGCCAATGTGCATAAACTTCATATATTTTCTGCAAAATAACCAATACCATGGGCTTCAGCCTCCCCCCTCTTTTTTTCAGTAATCATGCACAAAAATGTGAAAATAATAAAATCCCTACCCCCCTTCAAATCTGTTCTGTGGCCCCTGAATACGATGATGCATTTCATATTAATAACATTGCAACTGGGAATTGTCTGATTTTATTAAAGTCATATATATTTTTTTTGTGACCCCCCCCCCCCCCCGGGAAGATTATGAGTCCAACAAGTGGAGAATAATCTAAGTTTTGCAACTCTTTTAGAAATGTAAGCGTGTTTAAGGAAGCACAAAGAGAAGAAATAGAACTATGAAAATATCGCATCACATATGAAATACAGTAAATTCTGCAAAATCAACCTTCTATTATTTAAGTCAAATAATTGCCCAAATCAAAGCGTTTTACATTATTTACCTTTAGTAAGTTGAATTTCTTCATATTAGTCAAACAGATCTGTGGTTCCAAGAGATGTGACTTTTTTTCTTTTATTGGTTGTGAAACTTTTTTGGGGGGCAAGTCCAGTGCCCCCCCCCCCCCCACGCACAAAACATGTACTGTATGCTAGTGCCACCATTCCAATTTATTTCTAGATTATTTATGTCCTAAAACAGCTTGTGGTTCAAGAGATTGAACTTGAGGCAGACTTGGCATGTATCATGCCTAGTCCAAATCTTGAAAACAAGCATGACTGTTGTGTGATAAAATGAAATAAAATTACCTTTTCGGTTGATACAAACCCTGAAACTCTCTAAAAGGACCCATTGCATAAAACTTCTTATAATAACAAATTTGCAATGACAGTTTAAATCTATTGAAATCATTCATTTTGATTGGCTGATACTAGAGTTGTTAGAGAAACTGTGCATTTGTTATTAAAACAAAGTCTTTATTACACAGGATGTTTTTTTTTATTTTTTATTTACTGCTGTCTATGAATATAAGATAATTGCCTTTTTCTTTTTTACATATATGTGTAATTTCATGCATGTGTAATTACATGTATGTGTAATTACATGTATTTGTAATTACACATATGTGTAATTACATGTATGTGTAATACATATATGTCTAAATACATGTATGTGTAAAATTTACATATATGTGGAATTACATGTATGGTATGTGTAATTTATATTATTGGACAATGCAGAGCATGCTTTATTTTTACAGTCACTTGTCTATGAACAAATTTTCCTCCTATTAAAAACTGAAAAATATAAATGTATAAAATGTCTTGATTGTTGTTTCTTATGAGGTGGAATATAATGTGATTGCCTTTAGATAAGATACAGTCAACCCTGTCTAAGCAGCCGGTGACACCACATTTGTTCCTGCGACATTTGCTCCTGCGACATTTGCTCCTGCAAGATTTGCTCCTGCAACATTTGCTTCTGCAACATTTTCTCCTGTCTTAATATCTCAGAGGGCATTGGGTTGGAGTTAGGATTGTAATATAGTTTTTGGTTCGGAATAATGCAAAGATAAGGAATTAGGGTGTATTTAGTTTTTAAGACTAGGTTTATGATTGGCCGAACGTGCAGATTTTCCTTCGGAGCAATTGTCGCCGGAGCAAATGTCATAGAACCAAGCAGCCACCTGTCTGAATCTGTAGTGAAAACCTGTCTTAAAGGGGAATCCAGCCTTGGCCATAGAAAAATAATTTAAATAGAATGGTGAAAGTTTGAAAGAAATCGGACGAGTAATAAGAAAGTTATAGCTGCTTTAAAATTGAGATCACTAATACTATGTAGAATTGTAGATTTCAAATTGGCAACCTGGTAAGTAAATTATGACAAGGGGCAAGGACAACTTTCCCATAGGCCATGTACTTTATTATCAGGGATTCGTGGTTTTCTCCTAAGTACCCATTCCCCTGGGGCAGTAATCTAAATATAACCCAGGTAGTATGTTGTGTTATGTCCTCATGAAAGAAAAATATAATTTAAAATAAAACTTTTGGGAAAAATGACATTTTAGTCATAATATGTATTGGAGTACATGGAAGAGTAGTCTTTGCCTTACATCACTAAGACATCCCATATGCGGCCAGTTTGAAGTCTCCATGGGTATAGTGACTACCAATATTTACAACTTTTGAAAAATTCATAACTTTCTTGTTTTTTGTCCAATATTGTTCAAACTTTCACCCATTAACTTGTCTGATTTTTCTTTTCCCAAATAAAAACAAGTTTTTATTTGGGTTGGATTCCCCTTTAAGTCCCCATAAAAAATGTCTTCCATTTGAAAGTAATATATGTTGTAGAATATACATGTAGCCTCTGTCCCTTAAAGCAGCCTGTCTATAGTGACCGGTTTATCCCCTGTTTCCCTTGTGTTGCAAGAGGGGTGTTGCAAGAAAATATTTGCAATATTATGTTTTAATTTTACTAGTGATAGATCAATCTTGGCTGTATAGCATATCAGATTACACTCCTTGTTTCAAGAAGCAGATTAGCAATCAATCACTAATTCGCAATTAATTTCAGAACTTATGATCGATGTAGGGACCGAAAATAGACTTGCAATTGATCGCAACTTTCTTGCAATGCCCCATTACACAGGTTTGACTGTATATAAGTCCATGTTTGATTTTCGTTTCTGTGTCATAAAGCAATCTATAATATATGATTTTGAGAAAATGGGGGAGGGGGGGGGGGGTATGCTGCTTGTGTGTGATGACCCTCTCACTTTTTGAATAACAGTCCTTGTCAAGGGCGGAAGTCTCTCCCCGAAGGTAGGGGGACCAGGGGCTGGAAAATTTGACAAGGCCCCCCCCCCCCCCAAAAAAAAAAGGTTATCACCCAAAATGTAAGGAAATTTTTACAAATATGAATTTGAAAAGCAAAAAAAGGGGGGGGGGTTATCACCCAAAAAGTAAGGTCAACTCGTCCAAAATAGATGTTTTATTTCGATTTTGAATGATGAATTTATTTCCATTATAAAAGACCACAAATAGTATGGTCCTTGTTAACAATCCTAATGCCTTTTTAAAGGGGTACTCCAGGCTGAAAATAATCACATCTGAATAAAGTAAAATTCACCAAGCAAAATGCTGAAAATTTCATTTAAGTCTGTTAGCTAATCTTGATTTCCTCAGTCGAAAAATTCATGATAATGTGTGAATTTTTCGCTTCTGTCATTCCAGAGTTGCTGATATAGAGTCTTGACCTAAGTACATCTACTACTCTTGTACTGAGAGCTGGACACCCTGCTGCTATGGTGTTATTGAATTTTGAAGTTAAGCAATATTTTGTGTAAAGATGTTATTTTCAGCCTGGAGTACTTTAAAAGATTTTCTGATATCCACCCTCTTTTAGATTTTAAACTCCCTGCTAAAACAACCATAATTCAAAGTTTATATTGTCAAGAATCATATCAGATTTTATTCTTCCCAAGAAAGCACTTGGGGGGGGGGGGTTAAAGATAAATCAGATGTGGAAGCAATGAAGAAGAAGATGAAAGAGAAGAAAAATATAGGAGAGAAGGAAAATTTAGAAGAGAAAAATTGGGGAGGAGAATGGAAAAATGCGAAGAAAAGAATGAGTAAATAAGATAAAGATCAGGACAGGAGAAGAAAAGGGTGCATTAATTGAGATATTTGGGTAAAGTTTAAAAGAAAAATATGAGGCATATGCGATATTATTGTAAGATGATTAAAACATTTGGTTAAAAATTAGTAATCTAAAACAAAGCATCTTATTACCTATCATGACAGGACGGGGGAGTGTGACGTAGAGTTACGAGAGTTTAATACCCATTTGAGTCTTTATGATATAATGACAAATAGATGAATTAAGATAAATTTTATGTTTGAGGCAAGAAATCAGGAAGCTCCTCTTAAATATAATAGTACATAAAATAGTTTAAAACTTCATCTGAAAAGTATAAACACAAAATAGCTGCTGAAAATAAAAACACAAAATAGCTGCTGAAAATAAAAACACAAAATAGCTGAAATATCAGCTTAAAAAAAGGAACGCTCACACCCTTGTTATGTGACGGTGCAGACAACTATGTAGTTGGGTTTCTATTAACGATAAAGGAGAAAACACCAGCGGGGGGGGGGGGCAGCAAAGACAGAAAAACTCGGGAGAAGAAGAACAAGACACAAGAGTACAATCATGTTTCTGAGGAAACTATTGAGAAAAAAGTTCAAGGAATTCAATTAGCGCCATCTCTTGTTCATCTATGATAAAGAGGCGGATCTCGCACATCAAAACAAACTTCTTGGAAGTTCCCGCTGCTGACGTCGACTCTTTCTCTGCTGTGGACGTTGTGTAAGTTCCATCAACGCTGTATTTTCATGTTAATTCATATCTAAATGGCTAAGAATGTTCACTGGAACTCTCATATTAAATGTACTAGCGTTATAATCTTGTATGGGTTCTTTAAAGTGATGTTATATTTCCGATATGTGTGCGAAACTCAGCTGTTTAATCAGTCCCATCCATCGAATTCTGTGTATGCATGGTTCCTCCAACAGAGAGAGAGAGGGGGGGGGGGGGGGAGGGGGGGGGGGTGTTTGGGGGTAGAGCCAGGGGTGTATGTCTTTGAGACTCGGATGGTGACTGTATTGTGTGTAGTGCAGTCTTGTGATGATTTGTGCACATGCGAAGTATTATTGTTATCCATTGATTGCGAATTGTATTTTGTAATGAATATCGATCGATCATATTTGAGTTGACAATGAGAATGACATTGATTCATGGCATTGTTCAAATCCTTGAACTTTTGTCTTGACTTCAGGCCTTATCGTGAAATTAGTCACCTCTCTTCTCGTGTGTGTGCACTTGTTGTGTACAAAGTCAATGGGAGTGAGTGGAGAGAGTTAGAACAATAGAAGTCACAAGCGCTGACGAAATAAACGGCATGCAGTGAATGGACTGGTGACATAAACCAGGATAATGCCGAACTTCAAATAAACCGAAACTCTAGACTTCTTAGTCTTAATGTTAAAGTTTAGTTCCCATAACTGTTAATTTTAACAAATCAATTTTTTTTCTAGCTAGCCATGCAGATGCCAAATGCCATGTTTGTCAATTTTCGCTGTTGTAACATTGACATTCTGATAAGACAAAGACTAAAGTCAGAGTTGAAGCAAGTGAGTGAGGGTTGAAAATAAAAAGCAAGAGGAGATAAAGGGAAAAAAAAAGAAATTGCTCTTTGATTTTATATTCATTTACATATTTTAAGGAAAACAAAGTTGAAAAATATATGAAGGCGAAAATAGTCAAATTGACTGGTTACCAAATAATAAGAACCCCCCTGAATTCAACTATTGTTAATGCACAATTATACTCTGCTTGCCCGCCTCTTTAAAAAAAAAACCTTTTGATCGCATTGTTCTGGAGCCATTTTTTCATTTATTAAGTCATTATTCTATTTTGAAAACACAAAAAAAACTAATTAGCTAAGTTTCACTATGACAAGATTTAGCAGACAGAGCCAAATGCTGAACATTTTTTTTAATAGTTTAAAATTGATAATGGTGGATTATTCTAGAGTGCATTTGTCTGTCAGGCATGAGGCTCATGGTGCTATGTACAAAGGATATAAATAGGCCTACAAATTGTATTACATTTAAATATTACAAACTTTGAAACTAAATGATAAAAGCAGAAAATGTAAGAAAAATATAACTTAGTTTGAAACTTTGAATTACAGAAACTTATTTTTTCAATCAAATGATAAAAGAAAAGAATGATTGATTAAAGGAGAAGTCTGCCCCAACAAAAACTTGATTTGAATAAAAAGAGAAAAATCCAACATGTATAACATAGAATATTTCATCAAAATCGGATGTAAAATAAGAAAGTTATGTCATTTTTAAGTTTTGCTTAATTTCACAATTTCAGTTTTATGCACATCCTGGTCGGTATGCAAATGAGGGGACTGATGCCATCACTCACTCACTATTCCTTTTTTATTTTATCATATGAAATATGAAATATTCTAATTTTCTCATTGTCCTGTGAAAGAAAGTTTCATTCCTCCCTGAACATGTGGTTTTACCATTGTTATAACATTTTCTGGTTCAGTTAAGTTGGTCCTTAATGTCAAATTGGTAACAATTGAAATATTCTATAAGTCAAACAATAAAAAACAAAGAAATAGTGAGTGATGGACATTATCAACTCTCTCATTTGCATGTCACTGAGTTGTGCATATAACTGTTTTGTGAAAAATAAGCGAAACATTAAAATGTCATCAACTTTCTTATTTTACATCTGATTTTGATGAAATTTTCAGCATTATGCCAGTTTGATTTTTCTCTTTTTATTAAAATCAAACATTTTTCTCTGGTGGAATTGACCCTTAAAAATAATAGAATGATTGATTAATACAATATACTCAGGAATGAATTATGCAAAGAATCGACTGTTCTTATTTTTCTTGGAATCCCTTTTTGTGTTGTTTTTCTTATCTAGGTGGTGAATTTGAAACAAATAGTTTTCTGGACCGTTATCTGCAACTGCAAACTCTGTTTTTGTTTAACATTTTGCAATTGAAAATCAGCGCCTTTTATTGTTCCATTTTACTGATTTTGTTTTCCTCTTTGCTTTCACAAAGGAAAAATTAAGTAGAAACACAAAATGATATTGTTACCTTTCCATTAAATGATGTAAAAACATGATTTGAATGTTCCCTGATAATTTAAAATGGTATTGTGGTTCAATCAAGAGCTTCTTTATGTCATTTTAAATCAATAAAAGTTTAAATATTCTAAGTTAGAAAAAGAAATAGTTATTGTGTGATGTCATAAAGGCCTCTCTCACTTTTTCATTGAACATAGCGCTTGTTTGGTTTTCTCTAGATCTTAAATCACCTTTTTTTAGTTTGAATTTTATAAAGGGTTATTTTTATGAACTAGGGTCCCAAACAATAATATTACGGTACTCAACCTTTGGAAGAGCATAGATCTTTTATGTGTGCACTCATTTATGCTGGCTTGTCATTCCCTGAAGTTACATCATTAAAGGAATTGAGAGTGCTAATTCTCTCAAATAAATTTTTTGTCCTTAGGCAAAGATGGATAGCACCACGCACCAGTTCCTGGTCCCGCACCTAGACCAGCAAACCCCGAGATCTAGCAGTGATCCTGGCCCACTCAATAAGATTGGAGAACCAGAGGCACAGAGTCGGAGTAGAAGCCGAGAGGAGAGTGTATCTGAATTCGACAATGACGGGACAAGCAGTAATTGTAATGATAAAACAGAGAGGTATGTGAAACTTGGCTTTCTAATGAGAAATGGACTAAAAAAGGAGGATGTTGCTTTGAAAAAAAGTTGGTTGTCTTCACTGCAGAGTTGGATTCATTACCTTTTCAGGGGCAGCATTGTTTGTGTACCAAGCCTAATTTTTAATGTTTTGGGGCTACTTTTGACAATCTGTTGGATCAGCATCAACACTGCAGTGGATGGGGATTTTCTGGGTTAAAAAACAAAAATTCAGGGCTCTCTTGATAATTTCTGGAGCAAAATCGACCTGAGCCCTGTGTAATTTTTCTGTCTTTTAAACAATAATTAGGCTCTTATTCCAGCTGGATCCATGCCTGGTCTTCTCAAAACAGAATAAGATAGGCAGGGGAGGAATGATAGTGAAACCAAGTAAATTAACAAAACGAGGAAATAGAAAATTATGAGAATTAGAAGTCAAGGAAAAGTGTGGTTTCGTAATATAAGACTTGAAGTGAACTACACATATGCAAGGACCACTCTGATTGGTTGCTGGTCAGATTTTTAATCTAATTGTGCATGCAACTATGATCTTGATTGGTCATTGGCATTTCATGCTTGATTGCAAACCGCTTGATTGCAATCCTATGGTTTGCAATCAAGTTATGGAGCCCAGCAAAGAAGGAAGTACAGCTACCACAAAGAAATAGGGGAGCCAACTTTCTTACATCCTCAATGTGTGCTATGTGCATAGTTGCATGTGGAGCGTTGTGGCCCAGTGGATTAGTCTCCGGACTTTGAAACAGAGGGTCGTGGGTTCAAATCCCAGCCAAGGCGAGAAACTTTCCCTTCTGCAAGAAATTAATCCACATTGTGCTGCACTCAACCCAGGTGAGGTGAATGGGTATCTGGCAGGAATTTATTCCTTGAAATGTCGAGCGCGTAAAAGCTGCTTGAGCTACAGCCAGGGTAATGATATCCAAGTCCTTTGGAAGCGCATAGAGACGTTATTCATAATGTGTTATGTGCTATACAAGAACTGACTATTATTATTATTATAGTTCATGTGGCCAGTTACCCCAATACAACAATAAGTCACCACTAACCAGGGAAGGTTCTCTTTGTTAGTAGCCAAAAAAGTATTTTGGTGTACAAACAAGCAATAAAAATGTCAAAGTTTGAAGTTGTATGTTTAAAAGAAGACACGATGCAAACATTTTTGACACCTTTTTCTCCGGGACAGCTTGGAAGTTTTTACTGAGATTGCACAGTGTGCACATCTCATGGGAATTTGTTGCAAAGAACCACCATACAAAGTCTAATCAATGGAACTTTTATAATGGATCTGGGGTTTTCTCTAAAGGGGGAGTTATATGGTTGATAATGTTGTTACATTCAGAGCAGGGGCGGATCCAAGATTTGCCACAAGGGGGGGGGGCACATTTTCCTGAAGAAAAGTTTCACAAGCAAAAAAAAAAAAAAAAACCCTAAAAAACACCAGGTCTTCACTTTCAAAAGGGGGGGGGGGGCACACTTCTGTTTTAACGCCATTTTTACATTATGAATTTTTATTGTGCCTCTCAAAATGGGGGCCGGCTTTGCCCTCCCCTTGGATCCACCAGTGATTCGGAGCATACCTCTTCCAGCTGACAAGGGAGTAGGGATCTATCTTAAAAGGATGAGTTAACCCTCTCCCATGGTATATTGATACTTGGTCTTCACCTGCTTGGTCTAATTTCCATTTGGTCTCATCCCACTTGGTCTAGTCCTACTTGCCTACAACCAGTTTGTCTACTAACCCTTTGGCCCGTATTCTGAAGTCAGGTTTAACTTAGACCATGGTCTAACTCTGTGCTAAGATTATGGGAAGCCAAAAGTGTCAAATTTTTATTACGTTGTATGTTTCTTATGTTTACTGTGCTCTTTCCTGATTCATCGATGGTGAAGACGATCATTTATTTATAATTCCTACATAATTATGAATGATTTGAGAGCCAAATGAGCTGAAATATGATATCTCTACTGTTAGTGATTTATGTAACAATTGGCTATCCATACTTAAACCACAACTTTAAACCTGAGTTTAAGTTAAACCTGACTTCAGAATACGGGCCTTTGTGTAATTTCAAGTAAGATGATACCTGTTTTGTCTGATATCCACTTGGTCTGTATGATTGATTCTCAGACAAAGCTTTTATGAACCAAAATTTCATTTGACAAAGTACAAAATGATTAGACGGAGTGGAAATTACACCACCTTGGCATTAGACGAATGGGGCTTGTGCCTTGACATCAGGTTATCGCGTTGGGTCGGGCAGTCGCGTATGCCCGACCATTCGAGAAAAGGACCCCCTAACTTCTTGAAATGTCAGGTTCAGTTTACCCGACCTATCGGGAATTCAGAGTTCCCTTTTCTCAAATGGTCGGGTAAAATGGACTCGACCTATTGGGAATCTAGGGTTCCCTTTTCTGGAACGGTCAGCTAAACTGGACCTGACCTGTCAGGAATTAAGGGGATCCTTTTCTAGAATGATCGGGTTACGCGATTGCCTGACCCAACGCGATGACCCAATGTGATGGCACAAGCAGACGAAATGACAGTTTAAACCAAGTGATTATTAGACCAAGTGGTGATTGGACCAGACAGTAAATAGAATAAATGAATTAAGCCATATTGTTGTATGATGGTCTGATTGAGAATTAATTAGACCAAGAACCTTGAACAATCCAAACCATTTGTGGGAAAATGATGTATTACAGTTACACCTTTTGAAATTTAGAAATGAAAGATATAGGCCTATACATGTATTTTGTTTTTTCTTATCATGACTCATATCTCTAATCTTTACTTTGCAGTGACCTTGATGGAGAATTGGATGAGCTTACCATCAGAATTGACCCTCCTGACCTTTTGCCAGGTCAAAGGTCAAGGCTAGATAGTCTTGTATCCAAAAATTGTTCTGTTGCCGAAGCTCAGGCCCAGGCTTTTCTGAAACTACAAGAGGAACTTATGAAGGCAAAGGAAGTGAGTAGGAAAATTCAGACTTTCAATCATGTTTAAATTTTTTTTTTTTTTTTGTAGCTTTTTAAATTTTCTTTAATCTATGTTACTTTGAAGATGTTGTCAGTATGATTTGCTGATTGCAAGTTACTCTGCATGTGGACACACACCAGGGCCCCGTCTTACAAAGAGTTGCAATTGATCCAATCAATCGCAACTATGGAAAGCCAGCAAAGTCAACATATAAAATGCATGTTTTTTCAAAAGATTTTCTAGATATGAATGTATATCCATAAATTCATTGATTTCTTGACAATTTGGTGTGTTCTCCTTTGTTTACAATGGACATTTTGCAAATTTCCTGTAGAGAAAATTATGGCACTGATGGATTTCCATAGAGTTATGATTGAATGGATCAATCGTAGCTCTTTGTAAGATGGGTCCCTGGGGCCCATCTTACAAAGAGTTGCGATTGATCCGATCTATCGCAACTATGGAAAGCCAGCTGAGTCAACATAAAAATGCATGTATATTCAAAAGAAAATCTAGATATGATGTATATTCATAAATTCATCGATTTTTTGACAATTTGGTGTGTTCTCCTTTGTTTACAAAGGATATTTTGCAAATTTCCTGTAGAAAAAAAATTATGACACTGATGGATTTCCATAGAGATACAATTGATTGGATCAATCGTAACTCTTTGTAAGATGGGGCCTAGATGTTCTAAATTGTTACTTCAGGGCCCTGCCTTACAAAGAGTTATGATTGATCCAATCAACCACAATTATGGAAAGCCAGCAATTTCAACATCTAAAGCACATGTTTATTCAAAATATTTTCTAGAAATGATATATTTTCATACATTCATAGTTTTCTTGCAAAGTCAGTGTGCTTCTCTTTGTTTACAAAGGACTTTGTGCTAATTTCCTGAAGAAAATTTATGACGTTGATGGATTTCCATGTACTAGAGGTTGATCGGATCAATCGTTACTCTTTGTAAGACTGGGCCTAGGCCTGTGCAATAATAACTTCAGATGAAAAATTAAAAAAAATGAAATGAGGCAGAGCACACAATTTTCAGGGTAGATTTACTTTTCGCCAATGTTATTTTTGTTCTCAAAATAAACAAGCCAAATGTCTGGTTGCAATTAAAATCAGGTACTAGTTGTCAAATAAATAATATTTATTACTAGAAATTTTTGTTAAAGCATTTAGAAACCAAACAAAATTTAAAACAGTCTAAATCTAAAATTTTTCATGGGCTGAATTATTGCAGGAATATATTATTTCATTCATGAAGATTTTTTGAATATACACTAGTGAAAATGGATGCATTTTATTTCCCTAAGTACATGAAACCATTCCTTTAATATATGGACTGTATGAATTCAACTCTGTTGAAACTGCCCACATAAATTTGTATGGAGCAATGCCTAATTACACTTTTACAGGAAATCATTAGATTCTGTACAGGATGTAATTAAATGCTTTTAGAATTTACACATTTCCTTTTAAGTATCTATCGTGGTATTAAATATCATTGAAATTTATATTGTACTTCCATCAGCCCAGTAGAACTTCAATCCAATGTGCATTGTATATACCCCAACTGTGCTTTTCTTGACTATTACAAAATTACAAAAATAGATGCACATAGTTCTAACCACAATGAAGTTTGTAAATTAATGCAAGTATACAATGTATGCCTTGAGATGAATGAACAATGGAAATAATCCTTAAAAATGCAATGATAAATATGTTTAGAATTATGAAAATTAATATTAAAATGTAAGTTTGAGGTAGCCTCAATAAAAATTACTTTAAGTTATGCTTGTTATAATTTTTCGATAATTCTTATGGCCATTTTTTCTTTTTCATTGGACATTTTTGTTAATTAGCCATTTTTAAATTTGTTTGATTGAATTCATATTCATTCAACTAAATTGATTTTTTTTTAAAATGATTAATTTCATTAAACTATTTCTTTATCCATTTGATTATTTTTTCACTCTCCTTTTGTTCATCCATTCTGGGCACAGTCTTACAAAGAGTTACAATTGATCAGGGCCCCGTCTTACAAAGAGTTACGATTGATCCAATCAATTGTAACTATAGAAATCCATCGGTGTCATAATTTTTTCTGCAGGAAATTTGCAAAATGTCCTTTTTAAACAAAGGAGATCACACCAAATTGTCAAGAAATCACTGAATTTAAAGATATACATTCATATCTAGATTTTTTTCAAAATAAACATGCATTTTATGTTGACTTTGCTGGCTTTCCATAGTTGCAATGGATTGGATCAATCGCAACTCTTTGTAAGATGGGGCCCTGATCAACCTCAACTATATGGAAATCCATCAATGGTCATAATTTTTGTTGAAAGAAATTTGCACAATGTCCTTTGTTAAACACTGAATTTTCAAGAAAACAATGAAAGTATTAATATACATCATATCTACAAAATATTTTTAACAAACTTGGATTTTAGATGTTGATGCTGCTGGCTTTCCATAGTTGTGGTTGATCTGATCAATCATAACTCTTTGTAAGACGGGACCCAGATCTATCTGTTTCTATTCATTTAGGAATTAAGAGATCTATTTTAGAACTTTTTTTATTCTATTGATTATCCATGTTACTTGTCATTTATTGCGTGTTATCATTATCCGTTTGTTTTTTAAATTTTCTTCTTTTTTTCCTCCAGACTCTACAGTTGAAGGATGAAGAAGTTGAGCAGTTATCACGGGTACGAGAAGAGGTCGACAGGGAGATTACTGAACTTACTGCAAGCTTGTTTGAGGTAAGGCTAACATATCTTCAGGGGTTCAATGCAGCAAGATTTGCTACCAATCACAGCTCAAATATCAATTGCAACTTGTTTTTCAACCAATTAGAAGCAGGACTTTTAGAAGCATGCAATTTGGTGGATTCACAATATGGTGCGCCATCTATCGGTTGCAGCGAACAGGCCAAATTTCTCACTTCAGGGTCAACATCGCATGCAGGCGCAGGCAGCGCACAGTAGGCCCTACTGTAATGTGACTGTTATGCATAAAAATCAAAACCACAAGGCAAGAATTCACAAAAAACGGTTAGAAATATGTGGGCACATATCTCTCTCACCTCTTGGACCCTGAATAATCGCATGCATGCATGCACTTTAGTACTCACGCGTGCAACAGATCACAACTTTTTCCCATGAGGCATTGCGAATTTCGGCCTGTCCGCTGCAACCGATATAAGCGCACCAAATATTAACGTGCAGTTGACTTTAGGAGTTGCCTTTAAATACATGTACACCACTTTAAAGATTCAAGGTCTTTATCGTTTATTAAGATACAGAAATTCATTTCCACAGATGGATAATAATACTAGTTGATCTAAAGGATATCAATACAGTAAAAGCTGTTATTTTCATGTGGGTTTTATTTTTGGACATCTGTCTGCACTAATATATCGGCATGCTTCAAAAAGCAATATCAAGTTCCCCAACGTGAAAGGATAGAGGTTGCTATGTATAACATGTTGTATAGTCGAGAAGATGTAATATTTACCTTAAAATATGCTTTAAATAAAGTAGATGATTTGATATTTATAATATTTGCTCAAATTTTATTATTCCCAAACAAATAGATTTTTTTCAGTAAGTTTTCATAGTTCAATCGTTTATTTTCAGGAAGCTAATGCGATGGTACAAGAGGCTAATATCAAGAGAGCTGCTGCTGAACGAAGATTAAAGGAAGCAAACGGGAAGGTAAATATATGATGTCTGGTGCAGTACTCTAAATTTCCCCTGTAATAATGATTAAACCTGAACTAACTGAACCATTACTGTGATAATTAATTCTTACCCAAATATCCCTTCCCCCTCCAGCTGTCTTATAAATTTTCTTTAATTTAGAAGAAATCATCATCATGATCTGTAATGTTCACATTTGTACATACAGAGTGATATATTTTACTATTATATACTTAATTCATTTGACTCTGTCTTTTCCAATTCATTTTTCTTCTGTTAATGACAAAGTGAGGAAAAATTATTGGCTAGTTTTCATTATTTTTAGATGTATTGGAGGCTGAGATAAGCACCCTGAAAAAGTGAAATTTTCACCAATATATCAATATTTTCTTTTCTTTGATTAGATTGATACGTTGCAGGCTGAGATTGTTGACAGAATTAAATTGAAATTACCATGTCCAATTAAACTTTGTTGCTGTTGATGACAAATGAGGAAAATTTTCACCAAAACATCAATATTTTTCTTTTCTTTGATTAGATTAGATTGATTTGTTGTAGGCTGAGATTGAGAGAATTAAATTGAAATTACCTTGTCCAATTCCTTTGTGCTTTATTTGATGTTACAAATGGAAAATGTTTCACCAATATATCATCTTTATATATTTCTTTGATGATATTGATGCTTTGTAGGCTGAGACTGACAGAATTGAATTTAAATTACCATTTCTAATCCCTTTGTACTTAGTTGATGATACAAATGGAAAATGTTTCACTAATATATCATCTTTAGATATTTCTTTGATGCGTTGCAGGCTGAGACTGACAGAATTAAATTGAAATTACCATGTCCAATGAAACTTTGTTGCTGTTGATGACAAACAAGGAAAATGTTCACTATAAATATATCAGTATTTTTCTTTTCTTTGATTAGATTAATATGTTGCAGGCTGAGATTGAGAGAATTAGATTAAAATTATCATGTCCAATTCAACTGTGTGGCTGTTGATGAATATAGTAGGCTGAAAGAAGCACCCTCAAATAGCAAATTTAGTGGGAATCAACTTTGGCAAAATTTCTTTGAAATTGTCTCTAATTTTTCTTGTAAATTAACAATTTTCGCCAAAATATGATTTTTGACATTTCTTTGATTAGATTGATGCGTTGCAGGCTGAGATCGGCGCCCTCAAGATGCTCGTCCTTACCTCCACACCGAGCATGCCCGTACCGAAGGATGCTACTCAGAAGAAACCATCCCTATTGAGAAAGTCTAAGAGCAGTCTACGTCTCAGCATACAGGGACACCATAGGTAAGAGAGATAAAGAAGTCGTATTTGATTTGCTTTTCATCTTCAAATTGGCAAAACATAGCATCTGGAATAATTTGTCATTGAATTGAAGAATGATACCATCACTGGAAACCTTCAAATCTAAACTGAAGTCTTATCTTTTCTAACAGTATTAGTTATTGGCACTTTGACACTCATCCAAACTTTCTCATTCTTTCTTTTCTTGTGCACTTCGGAATAGAATATTACTAGATAGATGGCGCTATATAAATGCCTATTATTATTATTATTTTAGTTATATTGCAAAATTTGTTTCCTTTCGAAGGTTTTAGCAGAAATCAGTAGAAATTAATAAAAGAATGTGTATGAGACAATATAATTTGGGGGACTGATATATAAACTTTTGAAACCTTATTTGATTGATGTTTATTTCTTAAAACAAGCAACTTCATTATTTTCATTTTCCTTGCATTATTGAATTTTAGTTTTTGTTGCAATAATGAATAGAAATTGCTGAAAATAAGTCTTCAGAAGTTGGAGATTTTACAGTTATGAAAAATTGAAATTTAGAGGGTTCCATCACATTGCCAATTTAATGAGTAATTATTGTAGAAATTATTTCATTCAGAATTTGTTTTGCGGTATTGAAATGGAGATATTGATCATTTCTTGCTTGTCTGGGATAACAAGTTCAAATTGAAGCCCTATTTTATCAGCTTCTATCTTCAAATTGGTATCAATAGTATTATCATTCTTTTAAAGTTTATGTAGTAGAAATAGAAAGAATTTTATTAAAAGTATGTTTAGATAGTCGAATGTGCGAATACAGCTCGTATGTTCATACCGAGTCAGTAGGCACTTGATAGTCTTGTGCACTGTTTTCATAACATCCATTTCCCGTTACACTCAATTTAACCCCCCCCCCCCAAAAAAAAAAAAAAAAAAAAAAAAAAAACGCAAAAAAAAGAAAAGAACAGAAGGATGTGAGTGAAAAACATCTTTTGACAGTAATCCTATGACCAATCAATTAATATCCTGTCTTTAAAGCTGACTATAGGTACATGGAAATGATGTAATTAGCTGTTTTTGATGCATCCTCTTCCCTCTCGTAGAACACATAGCCTGCAGGGCCCAATCACAGCTGATTGTGGGATTTCCCCTACTGCTAATGGGACTTCCCCTATTACCAACGATGCAAAAACACCATCACCTAGCTCAGAGTCTAAAGAGGTCTGTTCATATTTCATCATGTATTTCTTATCTTGTTAATTGTTGTTTCCCTGTTTTGATTACCTAGATGTAAATGTATATTGATATTGCACAAGATAAATTCACAATTATTACTGTGTTTTCTTTTTTTATATATATGACTTTTGCACTGCACCATTTACTTCCCCTTTATTATATATTTTATTGTGTTGTTTGTCCACAGGGGCAGCAATATAGGGTGGGGAGGTAAGGGGCGATTCCCCCATGATATTTTTCTTAAGTTAAAAAGCAATCAATTAGATAAAGAGGAGAAAAATGGGGGGAAATAAAAATAAAGAGAAACACTGAAAATGGAGACCTGGGTCATATTACTGTTTTACTACCCCTATTTTTGTTTTCATTTAGGAACAAAAACAAATAATTTGCCCTGAGGTTACTACCCTCGCCCCTGTTTGTGTAACATACTTTGAATTATCACCAAATATCTCTTCATATATGTAAATATTTTCTGAATTAGGATAGGGCAAACATTTTTTTGTTTAAAAGTTGTAAATCTTTACTGTGCATTTATTGCAAAGTGTTTGCTGAATCATGTATCAATAACTTCAATCACTTGTATGATTGAGGTAAGACTGGATTCATTTTCTTTGTGATACAGAGCAATGATTTTCCCTGCGTTTATGCAATTTTTAACAACTTATTGATAACTATCTGTTATCTGTACATTTCAGTGTAGTCAATACTCAATAATGTTATGATATTTGAGAAGATGGATTTTGTACCACAAAATATTGTAAATGTTGTCAGTGTGTTCTTTGTAGGATGGGGCAAAAGTTATTGAGTTTAAAAGTTGTAAATGTTTATTGTGCATTTATTGCATATTGTTTGCTTGCTTAATTATGTATCAATAACTATAATGTATGATTGATGTAAGACTGGATTCATTTTCTTTGTGATACAAGGCACTGATTTCCCCTGCTTTTATGCATTTTTTAAATAACTTATTGATAGCTATCTGTTTTCAGTACATTTCAGTGTAGTCAATACTCAATAATGCTATTATATTTGAGAATATGGATTTTGTACCACAAAATCTTATAAACGTTGTCAATGTGTTCTTTGTAGAATGGGGCAAAAGTTATCGAGTTGAAAGTTGTAAATCTTAACAGTGAATTTATTTATCTCAGTCCTTCCAGGACTTTACACATGGTGTACCATAAACCTCTTCCGCGATTGCTCATTCCACCTTGCAAACCTTCAAACATCATATTTGAGCATGTCTTCCTCTCATCTTCACTATCACAGGTTGACACACTGCTCCTGCACAATTTCCAGAGTTGGAGAGAAGCGCCCTCGCTTGGCGTAGACAATCCATTCACTCAGAGGGTATTCACTGAAGACATTCAACCATGTCTGTCCTTCACCAACGCAGACCTGTCAGTGCAGCTGCAGTCAAGTATTGAGAGGAACCAGCTTTGTATAGAACCCATCAGTATTAAGACTACAGTACCGAGGTAAATGTGCGTGGCCATTGGCCTTTTTCTTGAAATTCATGGTGAGTAGATTACAATTTGGTGATGCCAGTCTTAGTTGAAAATAATTCAACTTTCAAAAGACTGCTGCAGATTATTCTTTTTCCTCAATCTTAGTCTATGCTCTGTGATTTATTATTGTATGAATTGTTATGTCTTCACTATAATATTGAATGAGGGATGGTGCATAACAAATAGCCCTCAGTATTATAATTAAAAATATTATTATTATTAGCTGTACAAACTGACGATTCTATAAGCTAATAAGGTCATATTTTATGTTATATTGATTGATACAGGCGATGTGCCCTCAGCGAACAGCAGAGGCCGTGCCATTATCGTATCAAACTGAGTGAGAGCGAGAACTCATGGCATTCCATATGTGCACCAGTTAGAAATCGGGTAAGTCTTTTTTGTAATTGGTAATTGGCAACTTACAGGGGAGAAAAAGAGGAAGAGGAGGGATATGTTGGATGTGAGGTTGAGCTTTGCAAGTTAAAAAAAAAATGTTGACAATGCGAGAATTTTTATTACCGGTACTTGTTGTGTACAGAATAAAGATAATCCACCTACATGCTTTTGACTGTATACCTTTGTAGCTTTCTGGAGTCTTGCAGCTAGACTCTTGCTCTTGCTAGCCATATTCAGTTCGTTCTTGAAGTCACATTTTATATCCCCCTTTATTATTCTCATTATTCTTAATAACACTTGAATTTTCAGATTTACCTATTTTTGTTGTAAAAGAGAATTTTACAGTTCACTGTGCATATAGTCCTACAAGGAATATGGAATATATTCCTTTCTCATCTTTCAATTGTTTATATATATTTCCCATCAGTTTTCTTTTTATTCCACCTTCCTGACAATCCTTTTCTTCAGGACTATAATGATGATGATGATGATAATAATAATGATAATAACGTTGAGCGCTTATCACATGATATAATGACCCTAGGCGCTTCCAAGGGACTTGGATATTATTAACCTGGCTTTAGCCCCGCAGCCTTTTACGGCGCGGAAGCATTTCAAGGAATAAATTTCAGCCATTTAGCTCACCTGGGTTGAGTGCAGCACAATGTGGATCAATTTTCTAGCCGAAAGAGATGACACCATCGCTTGGTTTCAAACCCACAGCCCCATGTTTCAAAGTCAGTAGACTAATCCACTGGGCCACTATTCCCATTGTGAAATGTAAACCTTCTTTATATTAACTGTGTCACTATGCAAACCTTCAAAACTTGTTGGTTTTCATGAATGTCACCACATACTTTTTATTCCAGATAGCGGCTGTTTGTGACTTTTACACCTACCTTCGATACATCAAACAAGGCATTGTCAAGAACGATGGTGAGTTCTTTGATGATTAAAGCTGAATTGTTATTGCTTGACAAGAATGGTGCTAAGTTCTTGGTTGTACCAAAAAATGCTGTGATAGTGGTGATTAAATGGAGGAGCTAGTAGCTTGGATATGGATAAAGTTGGCGATGATGATGATGGTGGTGACGTTGATCATGACGATGGTGATGATGATGATGGTGATGATGAAATGATGGTGGTGATGATGGTGATGATGGTAATGGTGGTGATGATGATGATGGTGGTGGTGATGATGATGGTGAAGATGATAGCGGTAGTAGTAGTGGTGGTGATGATGATTTTGGTGGTGATGGATAAGATGATGATTTTGGTGGTGATGACTTTGGTGGTGATTTTGATGATGATTTTGGTGGTGGTGGTGGTGGTGGATAATGGGTGAGATCAATCATGATTATGATGGTCATGGTTATGATATTGATACTTACTGCTCCTTCTGTTACTAATGATACAATCTTAATTACATCATTGTTGTCATCTCTCTCCCCATCTCGTAGTGGAAAAGAATTACTGGGAGATCATCCGTCTCCGAAAGCAGATGGGGCTGGCAAAACTTGGTCTGGCATGAAAGTACTACATCTCTTCTTCCTGAAATCCTACCCACCTGTTGTCATCACCTCAGTGCTAAACGTTTTGCTGCTCGTAGTGAGTTCATCGGACAAGTGGTCGATATCCATGATGGAAGATGCATTCTTGTTGCCATGGAAACCATCTGCGGTGAATGATTTACATGTTCTATATGTAAGGATCTAATCTCTTGGCATTCCAGTAGCAACAAGAGCACTCTAAGAGAATTAATTTGCTCCTTTGAAGAGAGAGAATTCCAGGTATTTGATATTTTTCTGTACTATTGCATATTTTGTATGCATTTTTATTACATGTTGTATTGAAAGATTTTACCCAAGTTGTATTTGTATATCATTTCATATCTAAAGATCGATATATCGATATAAAATGTACTTTAAGGTAAGTAACTTTTGTTTCTTTTACGCAGATGTACAGAACCTATGCAAGGGAAAAATATTAATATAGAATTGAATTTTATTGAAATATGTGAAGGCAGTTGCGTGCTTGCTGTGCAGAATATGTGCTTCCATGATGCACATATATACTTTACAATTGTATGCATTTGAATGTACTTATGTGTGTCATTGACCTGGGGGTGTTTCACAAAGATTTAAGTATGACTTAAATCGCACTTAAATGCTGACACGTATCTGAAATGCAATGTGCGATCTAATTCATCAATACGCAGTAGTGCGCGTCCTCTTTGCATGATCTGACCAATGCGGTCATGGCTTTTATACCACACGCAACTAGGCATTTAAGTGCGACTGTAAGTCACACTTAAATCTGTGTGAAACACCCCCCCCCCCCCCCCCCCGGTTTATTGACCTTTGGATTCAGTGTCCAGTATCAATGTAATAGTTGTGAAGTTGGTATGATACACATGGACAGTTTCTTCAGGTTTTTTTTAACAGTTTCATTTTGTATTTTTATCTATCCTCTCCCTTTCCTTCTCCCTCTGTCTTTATATTTCTTTCACCTGAGCTATTTCTCTTTCTTTTCCCTCTTTTAAAGACTTCTCTCTCATTTCTTCAGTCGCGCGCTCTCTCTCTCTTACTCGTATTCTTTTTTCTCTCTCCCCTTCTCTTTCTCTCTCTCCCTTTCTCCTCTATCTTCTTCCTCCTTTGACACCATTTATATTTTGTTCTCTTTTGCTGCTGTCCTCTATTTTATCTTTTTCTATCTCTCACAAACTCTCTCTGGCCAAACATGGGTTTTTTAAGCTAACAATATTGATAAATTTTAATATCTTAAATCATCACGATCATCAATCGTGGAGCGTTGTGGCCCAGTGGATTAGTCTTCTGACTTTGAAACAGAGGGTCGTGGGTTCGAATCCCAGCCATGGCGTAATTTCCTTCAGCAAGAAACTCATCCACATTGTGCTGCACTCAACCCAGGTGAGGTGAATGGGTACCCGGTAGGAAGAAATTCCTTGAATGCTTGAGCGCCTAGGCAGTTTAGCTAAAGCCGAGGTAATAATAATAGCAGGGCCCGCTGGTAGAACAGTTTTCGAAACTGAAGTGGCTAACCTGGGTAAATATACCTATATTATTATTATTATTTTGATATTTCTTTTTTCAAATTTTTTTATACATCTCCAATCTTCCATCTGTTTCTCATATTTTTCTAAACACTCTATTCACAAATGTTTGCAGTCGAATATGATATTGCAATAATTTAATGCTGTAACTCAATATACCCATAAAATGATAAAAAGCGTTACTTTCAAGAGTTTTTATACTAAATGATAATATATCAATTTCAACAAAAGTATTTCATTCTTAGCAATAAAGCAAATTCCTATTCATAAATATATTTTTTTAGTAAAATAAGTTCACTGTATCCTTATAGTGTAATACTGTTATTGTATTTTGGAGGCAATAGGCATTGAAGTTATTTCATTATATACCGTACTTGTTACTATGGCAGTTGTGTTACCAACAAAGAAACACAAGACTTTTCTTGTTTTTGCTCCTGTACAAATACTTTTTAATTCAATATTTAATTAGCTTTAGAACCTCTTAAATTGGACATAGAAATATCTAGAGCTTTAATGCAAAGTGCAAAAAAAATTATATATGTATAGATATCAATGCACTCAAATTAAACAAAAGTAGTTCAGCTGATATTTTCATGTACAGATATTTCAATTGATAAGAAACTATGCACCTCAAAATTTATTTTTAAACACGCTTAACAACTTGCTTTTAGCCTTGCCTGATTCTGCAGTGTTTGCGGTGCAGGGGTGGATCCAGCGCCATTTTAGGGGCTGTATTATTTGCGTACAGTAGTCTGGCCCTCTGTTGTTTCTCCAAGGCTGGCTGCGTACATGTACATGTGCTGAAACATTTTGATGGATGCACACAATTTATGAGTATTTAGTAGATATTAGATCATTTTATTTTTGTATTCAGTAGACCCTAAGGCCTGTATTATGAAGTCTGGTTTCAGTTGGGCCATGGTCTCTACTAAAATTATGGAAAGCCAAAAAATTTTGAAATTGTGTTTTCATCGTAATTTTCATTATGTTTCCTACGTGTATCCTCATGCTTTAATGATGGAAAATCATTCCTTATTGTCGTTCTCAGACAGTAATGAAAGACTAGAGTGTCGAATGAGCTGATAAACTGATCAAGTACCATTAGAGGTTTATGTTCAAATTGGCTTTCCATAGTTGAACCACGACTATAGACCAGAGTCTAATTTAAACCTCAGTTTCGAATACGGGCCTTTATGTGAAAATGTAAAATGGACTTGCCATGAATGCATCTCTACCTGTATATTGAGTGTGTGTGTATGTGTTAGTCTTGTGGATTGGCTTTTATGTTACAATTAAACACAACTAAAAAATCAGTTGCATTCTCTCTGCAACTGGCTCCTGAACCAGAATTATTTTTTGAAGATAAAAGTGAATATCAATTTAAAGAAAACAGTGGTTCGAAGTACGCTACTTTATTTTTTTTGTTACTTACTGGCATTTTCAGTTAGATCTTCCATTTGATGGAATTTGCAAAAAGTTTGTTTGTCTGTAATAAAGGAGAAGTCTCCTTTGATGTTAAGTTGGATTTAGTAAAAGCAGGAAAAATATAGATTTTTTCATTTTTTAATGGTTTATGTTGAAAGAAGATATTTCTTTCAAATAAATGCATATTGTGTCATAATGCTTTAATGCACAGGTACATGGTAAGATCATTTTTAACTTCATGGATAAACAACACTTTATGGGAATCGTGTTACTTGTAATATGGGAATACACCTTACATGTACCATAACAAAAATAACTATTCCTTTTCAATAGGATTTTAAATTAGATTTCTCAATTTTTTGCTTCTATAAAAAGAAAAACCTCTTAATATGTAGACAAACTTCTATTGATCTTGAATATTTTTATTCAGATTTCAGAGAAATTATATATATGTTTTGAAAAATGGTGCTCACATTGGATGTAAAGATGTATGGTTTTTATCAATTGTATCGTCAACTCAAGTCTATGCGTATATATATGGTCTTTTCTGCGACCAAAATTATGTACTGTTTGTATGTTCATTTTCTTGTAAGAAATGTGATTTTACCTCGTCATGCCAACATGTTATTATTCAAATTTAGGTGGAGACTTGTATGCTACAGATTGTGAACTACTGCATACAGAACCATTTGAAATGGTTAGCAAATTATTATCGTTATTATTATATTAGCAAATTATTGTATTTTGTTGCCTCAAGTTTTATGTTATTTTGTAATATTTGATATAAGGGCAATTCCTTAAAATGATCAACCTTTTTGTACATCCAACCCCCACTTTTCTCAAGTTTTACTTCACTTCAGGAAATGACCAAGTCATGATCATTTGAGAGCATGACAGACTGTCGATAGAACCAGTAATCAGAGACAAATTTTTTTTATTAAGGTCCAACAAACATGGGGTCGGACGTACATATTTTATGGAATTGCCCATAAGTGTAAAAGTTATATCCCAACTGATATCTCCATGATTCTGCTTGAAAAGAAGTTATTAATATTTCACATTTTCAAGCAGTGACAACCAAAATCTTCCAACCACTATATGAAATGAACAAAAATGTTATATTTTTCATTAGATTTTACTATGCAGGTGCATTTTCTCAAATACAGAAGAGGTTATAATATATAAAGGTACTCAGAGAAAAACCAAGATGAAGCATATTGTTGTAGCTACATGACAATGATCTTAGCACAAAAAACACTTTTATGATAATTTTGATAAGAAATATTTTTAATAACTATTTACACAATTCAGTGGCATTATTTATAATCATCAAATCTGTGCAAAAGAATTTAGACTTTGAAAAAAAGAATTGTTTGATTACAAGAATGAATGTGTAATTTTTTAATTGATGATAAATTATATGTTACATTATGTTATAATAATGTACATTGTAATGTTTTACAGGTAACTCAGCATACAGTCAAATCTCTTGAGAACACAGTAATCTGTTCGACTGAGAAGAAATTTGATTTGCAGAAAGTAAATAACCCGTCTTGCATTACCTGGGTCTCGTAACACAAAAGTTAGCGATTAATTGTACGCTTGATTTTCATAATAAATTGTACATTGTAGTCAATGCAATCAATTGTAAAAAAAAGTTCTAAATTGATTGCTAAGCTTTGTGTTATGGGCCCCTGGTCGTGAAAATTACTTACAACTCGGTGATTATTTTACTTTATAAATAAGGTAGCAGTTGACTGTATTTTTTTTGGTTATTTTTTCATGACGACGTTAATGAAAACCCAAATTTTGTTCAGGTACTAACCATATTAATGGTTTTAAAGAAAGAAATGATTATGTGTATACTTTTGGCTTTGGAATAGTATTTGAATTCTCAAATTATTTGAATAATTCACTGCTGATATGAAATGGAATATCATTTTTTTCAACCGAGTCGAATATTCATCCAACAGTGAAAGGGAAAGTTCACCCTGACAAAAAGTTTATTGTAAAATAACAGAAAAAATAGTAAAAACTATTGGCGAAGGTTTGCAGAAAATCCTACAAAATCCTTCAAAGAATAAAAGAGTTATTAAAATTCAATTATGTGATTTGTGATATGTCACGTGAGCAGCTTTCCTGCATATTGTATGGTAAAAAATCAATGAAATTTATTTTCTCTGAGAAAACTGGAAACATTTTTTATCATACCCTCAGTATATCAATACATAAATCATTTGACACCTGTCCTAAAAAGAAAATAAACAAATGGTCATCACGAACATTTAAAAAATGAAATTTATGGTAACCTTAATTTTGATTGGCTGCTGAGACTCGTTGCAATGGTAGTTGCCATAATGGCAAAGTTACAACAGTTGTAACTCTTTATGAAATAGGCCTCAGGAATTCACCCCAGATCAGAAATTACCAGGGTCCAGAGCTGCCAAGTTGTATTTTGCATTTTCAGTATTCTTATCTCCCAAAATCAGTATTTTGACAAAAAAATCAGTATTTTTACCGTGTGAGATAAATATTTTGTATTTTTACCCCAAAAAGTGTATTTCATAATAAAATGCTTGGCGCACTCGCCCATCACGGCGCTCAAGCTGCATGCAAGCTAAAATGTGCACTGCTCTTGCAGATGAAAAAAAAAAAAAACATTGAAACTTGTGTATATCTCACCCTGGTTTTTACAAAATGATTGAAAAAAAAAAAAAAAAATTACATTGATCTAATAACCATATTTGTGTACGTTTCATGAAATAGAGACATATAGAGATGATTTTTCTCAAAAAATTTCGATTTTGTAAAAAAAAAAGATTTTTTTTTTTTTTTTAAAATACAAAAAACGTACTGCCGTATTTTGGTTGCAAAAACGTACTAAATACGGAAAAATCGTACTACTTGGCAGCTCTGAGGGTCCCATCTTACAAAGAGTTACGATTGATCCGATCAACCTCAACTATATGGAAATCCATCGATGTCATAATTTTTTCTACAAAAAATTGCGCTATATCCTTTGTAAACAAAGTGAAGTACACTAAATTGTTTAAGAAATGAAGAATGTGTAATTATTATTATACAGCATATCTAGAAAATATTTTGAACAAAGATGCAGTTTAGATGTTGACATTGCTGGCTTGCCGTAGTTGTGGATGATCGGATCAATCGCAACTTTTTGTGAGACGGGACCCAGGTACGTTTGATAGAAATATGGCCCTCGATGAAGCGGCCTGACTATTCATAAAAATTAAAGATTGATGAAGAATGTACTTTGAAATTCAACGTAACATTAACTATTGTAAAAATTAAATTGTAATGAAATTAATTTTTGAAAATTATTCTTTTAAATTTAAGAATTAATCATGTCTTCAGTCAATTATTGAAAAACAATGCTGAAAAAATATATTCTTCCAATTTATATGCTTCCATTTTTGTTGATGTATGTTAGGTGTACATGACAACCCATGAAAGATTCACATGTGACATGTTGACTTACACAAGTCAAATCTCTGTGTCCCACTTATCTATTTTGACTAAGGGGAAATTTGAATTGGAAAATGTGGATAACAGATATTTTGCAGTTTACGATCTGAAAACTCTATTTGACTTTATTGGCAAGTATTTGATTATAGCAACACCCATGCTAGATTTGAATAATTGATAAGCATTTCCATTTGGATTATTAAAAATTTTATTACTATTATTATTATTTTTTTTTGGGGGGGGGGAGAGTGGTTGATTAATTGGTCATAACACATTCCAATCTCATGAAATAATCGCACAATCAACTTGATGAGATTTGTGTTCCATCACATAGCTTTTAATTAATTTAATAATTGCTGTACATTGTTGTATTTTATCAATAAAATATCAATTTATTTACAAACAGAAACTAATTTGCTTCATGATGTCGTTATTTAATGATATAATTCACCAACATATATTATAACATATGAATTATGCCATGGTCTGGTGAATGTTTTTATGCAAGAAACAGACCATCACAGTTGCACTTAGAGATTATTGGACCTAAAATTGGCTTGCAACTGATTCAAGTTTTGCAAAACTTTCAATATTGTTGAAGAATGTGAGCTAAAAAGAAATATTGTTTACATCACATAAGAATTTTTTTTGGATAAAATTAGAATTTGGTTACCCTGATTGTAAAACAACACTTTTATAAAAAATTCCTTGTAAAATTAAATTATGCTAATTGTCACTTGTTATTGATAAAAAGCTTTATGAAACAGGACCCTGATTGGGATTTATTCATTGCAACGAAACTCGATTGAAAAAACAAATTTCAGATTGCAGTTTCCTTGGAATCTACAAAGAAAAAAAAAGTGTATGTCCACTACCAGTGAATCAAATAGTACTGTGAAAAAATACCTTCAGATGGCAATTGATTGGAAAGCAATCATTGCCATTTATTACCATGACAACATCATTGTATTGTAAATAACATTCTGATTCCACATCCTTGGAAGTTATAAACAATCAGATGTTTAAAAAGCCTTAATACAGTCTCTTTATTCTCCTAGTATTCTTCCTCACCGATCAGTTCCCTTGACTGCAAAGATACCATAGCATCTAGGAGAGGTCACGGGGTCAAAGAGCTGAACGATGCATGCCGTCTTGATGTTAGGCTAGACGGTGGAAAAAAATTTAAAGAAGAATTAGTTCTTTGTCCTTTCCAAGTATTCCTAAATAAACAATTGTTACATGTACATGTATATTTTTAAATTACAGCAGTCAAACTTTGGGAAGAAAAGCAAATGAAATGTCACAAACCTCCATCCTTCTACAAAAGCATTTGATATAGACACTTCGGTCCATATTCTGAACTCTAGTTTAACTTGGACCGTGGTCTAACTTGATGCTAAAATTATGGGAAGCCAAACATGCCAAAATTTGTTCACATTTCATGTTTCTTATATTAACTGCGCTCTTTCCTTATTCTTTAATGGTGAAGGCAATTATCTTATTCATTCTTCCCCAACAGTCAAGAATGATTTGAAATGAGCTGATACTATGAACCTCTATTGTTAGAGATTTATGTCATGATTGGCTATCCATAGTTAAACCACAACTTTAGACCAGAGTTTAAATTAAACCCGACTTAAGAATATGGGCCTATATGTACATATCACAAAATGAATTAATGTGATCACTGCACAGGATAGCATTCAAAGCAATAAATCAAATATTGATCATTTAAAGATGCTTTGCAGTGATCCATCTATAATGGAAATCTATTATTTTTTTATAAGTGTGAGAATGGTACACGGCAATTAGACACAGATCAATGCAAGCATGTAGCCCCCACCTATATAGTTCATTACAAATAAAAAAAAAAATGTTCTGGTCCTAACCACTTTGTTACATATATTATGCTGTGGAATTGATTTTTATCTTCATATTGGTTTAATTAATTGAATTGCATAAAGAAAATCCTTCTTTACTACCTCACATTTAATTCCCAACTCATATCATACCTGTTCTTTCAAGTAGAGAAGCCTGTCTAGTAGGATAATGGCCTCGATGCTTGGTGACAATGCTGCCCTCAACTGGTTGTAAGCCGCCAGGTGTTTGTAGGATGGCCTGTACTTGACCTCATAAGCACAGATCTCTTCATCAGATATCTGAATTAAAAAGTTGATAGCATCAGTGCAAATAATGAATCAAGCAAAAACCACTTCGTCTCATTTTCAGATGGACTTTATTGAATAGGCTGAATCGATTTGGCCCAGGTGTCATTTTATCTAACTATCACTTGGTCTTATTGCCAGAGTATCTAAGGACCACTTTGGCTATTTATTACTTAGGTCTAATTTTGCGAGTTTAAATAAATCTTAGTGGATTCGAATGGTCAAGAGATTGATTCCGGATGTCAAATATAATAAATAATAATCCATATTTTATTGTTTGAAATAGAAATGCTCTGAAAATTCTTTTTGCCCAATTGATTGTGGGTCTGGCAGCCACTGAGCAGTTGCTCTACCTCTTTAAATTATTAAATACCAAAACAGGGTAGCAGCGACTCCCATCTTTTAACATTGTTTGGTCTGACATGGCCGGAGCTCGAGGCTGATTATACATATATATAATCTAAAACCCAATTACTCACAAAAGAATCCAAAGTAATTACATATATATAAGTGTTTGGTACCGCAAAATGGTAAAACTGCCTAAAAACGGACATACTGAAGCTTTTTGACATACACTCATTGGAGTAAGATCGCATTAATGACTAGAGCGCTCGAGCAAAACAATATTTAATAGAACCAAATTTACATTATAATGACATATAATAAATCATTTCCCTGCTGAAGTAATCTCTGTATAAAGCCTATGAAAATAATAGATCCCTTTACAAAACCTATGGGAATTTCAGAATTCAGGAGTTAACCCATTGCCTACTAGAAGCGGGTAATCCCTGTACAAAACCTATGGGAATTACAGAATTCAGGAGTTAACAGTTTAACCCATTGCCTACTGGAAGCGGGTAATCCCTGTACAAAACCTATGGTAATTACAGAATTCAGTAGTCAACAGTTTAACCCATTGCCTACTGGAAGGGGTAATCCCTGTACAAAACCTATGGGAATTACAGAATTCAGTAGTCAACAGTTTAACCCATTGCCTACTGGAAGCGGGTAATCCCTGTACAAAACCTATGGGAATTACAGAATTCAGGAGTTAACAGTTTAACCCATTGCCTACTGGAAGCGGGTAATCCCTGTACAAAACCTATGGTAATTACAGAATTCAGTAGTCAACAGTTTAACCCATTGCCTACTGGAAGGGGTAATCCCTGTACAAAACCTATGGGAATTACAGAATTCAGGAGTTAACAGTTTAACCCATTGCCTACTGGAAGCGGGTAATCCCTGTATAAAAACCTATGGGAATTACAGAATTCAGTAGTCAACAGTTTAACCCATTGCCTACTGGAAGGGGTAATCCCTGTACAAAACCTATGGGAATTACAGAATTCAGGAGTTAACAGTTTAACCCATTGCCTACTGGAAGCGGGTAATCCCTGTACAAAACCTATGGTAATTACAGAATTCAGTAGTCAACAGTTTAACCCATTGCTTACTGGAACCATGTGATCACTGTACAAAACCTATGGTAATTACAGAATTCAGTAGTCAACAGGTAAACCCATTGCCTACTGGAACCATGTGATCACTGTACAAAACCTATGGGAATTACAGAATTCAGGAGTTAACAGTTTAACCCATTGCCTACTGGAAGCGGGTAATCCCTGTATAAAAACCTATGGGAATTACAGAATTCAGTAGTCAACAGTTTAACCCATTGCCTACTGGAAGGGGTAATCCCTGTACAAAACCTATGGGAATTACAGAATTCAGGAGTTAACAGTTTAACCCATTGCCTACTGGAAGCGGGTAATCCCTGTATAAAAACCTATGGGAATTACAGAATTCAGTAGTCAACAGTTTAACCCATTGCCTACTGGAAGGGGTAATCCCTGTACAAAACCTATGGGAATTACAGAATTCAGGAGTTAACAGTTTAACCCATTGCCTACTGGAAGGGGTAATCCCTGTACAAAACCTATGGTAATTACAGAATTCAGGAGTTAACAGTTTAACCCATTGCCTACTGGAAGCGGGTAATCCCTGTACAAAACCTATGGTAATTACAGAATTCAGTAGTCAACAGGTAAACCCATTGCCTACTGGAACCATGTGATCACTGTACAAAGCCTATGGGTATCACAGAATTCAGGAGTCAACAGGTTTAGTATCTAATGAAGAAATCGATCAACCAACCTTACTATCGTCCATCTTTAATTTTCTGAGTGCTTTCCTTGCGTACTCCAGAAAGGATTTGCACTTTCGTGCAAGCTTCCCGACGATCTGTTTTCTGAAGTAAAGTAAGAATGATTGATGTTTAACGACACTCCTATGTCCCAACACAATGTGTCATATAAGTGTCTGAATATTAATCTGTAAAGTTACATATATGATCTATGGATTGAAATATTAAGTAAAATTGAGTAATAACAAAATGTTAAAGGACAAGTCCACCCCAACAAAGAGTTGATTTGAATAAAAAGAGAAAAATCCAACAAGCATAACACTGAAAATTTCATCAAAATCGGATGTAAAATAAGAAAGTTATGACATTTTAAAGTTTCACTTAATTTCACAAAACAGTTATATGCACATCCTGGTCTGTATGCAAATGAGGAGACTGATGACGTCATCCACTCACTATTTCTTTTGTATTTTATTATAGGAAATATGAAATATTCTAATTTTCTCATCATTGTCAAGTGATACAACAATTAATTCCTCCCTGAACATATGGAATTAGCATAGTTTAATACTATATGGTTCAGTCAAGTTGGTCCTTATTGTCAAATCTATAAAAAAATGAAATATTGTATAATTCAAACAATAAAAAACAAAAGAAATAGTGAGTGATGGACATCATCGACTGACTCACCTAGTTGTGCATATCACTGTTTTGTGAAAAATAAGCGAAACTTTAAAATATCATAACTTTCTTATTTTACATCCAATTTTGATGAAATTTTCAGCACTATGCTAGTTTGATTTTTCTCTATTTATTCAAGTCAGTATTTTCCTGGGGTGGACTTGACCTTTAAGTACTTCACCAGGAAAAATTCCCTATTGTTACTATTATTTATTCGGCATTTCACAGTACAATACACATTGCATAAACAATAGGATATACGTGACATAGTACAATGGACCTGGAAGAGAGATGAAGGGGCAGCCTGGGTTTGGAAAAGGTTAACTAAAATACCATGACCCACAGGTCTTCCTTCCCACACCCCTTACCTCCATCCAGGTCAGCATAACAATATAAAAAGAAACATATGAATTAAAAGTATACAACTGAAACTGGCAACAGTTAATTTGGCGAAACTCTTCTCGAATCAATGTTGAATAGTCAAAGAAATATTCTGGGGAGTAATCATAACTTCATGAAAGGTTTAGTTTGTGACTTTCAATGACAGATATAGCCATTGCTTATTCTTGCATCTGATTGGCTGGGAGCAAATTGGACAGTGAAAATCTACTCGTATTTGCAAACTTATTTTGTTAAAGTGACTTGAACTTTATTTTATCCAAAATAATCAAAAGCTTTTTTTTTTAAGATATGCAATCTGATTCATAAAGTTCAATCAAGAAATGCATTAATTACTCGAAAGCTCTTGCGTGGTCTTGCATTATGACTGTTTAAAAGTCAAGTCCACCCCAGAGAAATGTTGATTTGAATAAATAGAGAAAAATCATACGAGCATTACGCTGAACATTTCATCAAAATAGGATGTAAAATAAGAAAGTTATGATATTTTAAAGTTTTGTTTACTTTTCACAAAACAGTGATATGCACAACTCAGTGACATGCAAATAAGACAGTCAATGATGTCCCTCACTCACTATTTCTTTTCTTATTTATTGTTTGAATTATACAATGTTTTATTATTTACAGATTTGACAATAAGGACCAATCTGACTGAACCACATAGTATTAAAAAATGATAATTCCACATGTTCAGGGAGAAATTAATTGTTGTTTCTCTTGACAAAGAGAAAATTAGAGTATTTCATATAATAAAATGCAAAAGAAATAGTGTGTGGATGACGTCATCAGTCTCCTCATTTGCATACCGACCAGGATGTGCATATAACTGTTTTGTGAAATTAAGCAAAATTTAATATATCATAACTTTCTTATTTCACATCCAAATTTGATGAAATGGACTTGTCCTTGAAAGGTTGTATGTCTTAAGTCACATTTCACAAATTGATCCACATATTCTTCTCACCTGGTAGGAATAGTGAAGTGATCTCGGCAGATGACTTGAAACACGGCTCGGTAGAACAACCCTGTCACATCTACTGTCTTCTGTGAAGCTATTCTATCTGCTGCCTGTACAACAGTAAACAAAGAAGAGAACAGCTCGGCTTGAAATTGGAGTTTATTGGTTCCATGACATTTACTGCATCGACAAGTTGTAAATTCCACACATGTAATTACCAACTTCAACCTCTGTGGGTGTTTCATAAAGCTGTTCGTAATTTAAGAGCGACTTTAAGATTGACTGATGAACCTTTCTTGTGGTGAATTATACTCACCATTAATGTTCATTGGTGATTATTTAACGCATAAGAAAAGTTCACCAGTTGTTCTTAAAGTCGCTCTTATCTTACAAACAGCTTTATGAAACGGCCCCCTGGACTTAATACTATCCTATCCTAAACCTAAGCCTTACATAAAACCCTATTGCATATCTGCAACCCTAAGCCTAACCCTATACCTTAGACAAAGTAAAGCCCGGAGGATTTGTTGCCCTGGCATATGTTGTATCACCGAAAAATGACACGATGATGATGATCCACAGCATTTATATTGCGCCATATAACAGGACTCCACACTAACCCTTTTTTTCCTACTGGTCCAACCTGTTCATGTCAGACCAGTAGTAGATACCCAGTTTTTCAATTTTTTACTGGTCCAAACCTAAAATTCACTGGTCCCGAAAAATAAAGAAAAACATAAATAAAGACTTGTTTATTTAGCTGTCTTTTATTGCTTTTAATGCCCCCACCCCCCCAAAAAAAACTTATAGCACACACATACACACAAAGAACATAAATCATGAGAACCATTTCTCAATTTTAGAAAGCCATATTTTAAGATTGCCAAAGCCATTTTTATTATTTACTACAGAGGAGAAAACATCATTTATATTAATAGTTTGATATTTTTTTTACTGGTCATGTCAGACTAGTAAATCTGGCTATTTCTGAAAAGTTACTGGCCCGACAGCAATTTTTACTGGTCTGGGACCGCTGGACCAGTGCCAGTGTCGTGCGCTGCATATAAAAACATTCATAGGCGCAGGCACGATGTAGTTGATTGATTTAAAAGGACTGTACGCCAGGCCTGCTGTCCGCTCAATCCAACGGATTTGTCTATTGAAAAAGCATTTTGTTAGCTCGAGTAAGCCTGTTTGCACCAGAATATGTGTTTGAACTCTGAACATGTATTTCCTGCTGAGCTAGGGAGATCAATATTAACATTCCCATTTCTGAACTATAATTTTAGTTACTTATTGCGGAGGAATAAAGGGGGGGTGGGGAGGAGGGGGTCAAATTTCTACTCACCAAACAAGCTGCCATCCGAGTGCCCCGCCCAAGAGCAACTTTCTTCTCCCTAAGATATTCACTCATTGGGAAACCAAACGATGACCCCGTCGCCTTCATCCCTGCGTTCTCCCAGTCCCACTCGTCTTCCCTCGCAAACTCTTCAGTGACGAGATGATGGCAGCAGCCGACGTTACACAGGCAATGCATGCTGGGATTGGACTGGAAGATTCTCAGCATAGAGGGGGCTAGATCACCACAGGTGTGCAGTCCGACCATCATGAATGGCTACAGAGAATAATTTAAATTCATATTAGAAAATATAGACAAGTCACTGTGGATGGCAAATCCATGGCCTGCATCAAAATTTTGGTTGCAAAACAGTAAAATATGTTCATTATCTGTCCAAATTCCAGAAAGATGTATTCTACCTCTGCATCATTTGCTAATCCTCACCCCACATTCAATTACATACAATCTTACTAAGGATTTGTCACACCACATTACTGGTAGCATGGCACTACAAAAAGTGCATACAAGACTTATTACAAGTACATAAAAGTAGAAAATGCAAGAAGCAATCTGGTAATGGTATGTCAGTACCAATTTTTGATACTCATTGCGATCCAGTATTAAAGCATGCACTGTGTTGGGAAGCTCAAGAACTATTTTATAAAAGGGGGGTGTTTCACAAAGATTTAAGTATGACTTAGAGTCGCACTTAAATACCAAGTTGCGTACGGTATGAAAGGCTTGACCACATTGGTCAGATCGTGTCATGAGGACGCGCACTACTGCGTGTCTATCAATAAGATCGCGCGTTCCATATCATGTACGCGTAGGCATTTAAGTGCGACTTAAGTCATACTTAAATCTTTGTGAAACACCCCCCAGAAGTGACTGATCTCTACTCTATAGACAAAGCCTAAATAGAGTAGATGATGTGTTACATATTTACCTCTGACAGATCAAAGTATCTTGCGTTCTCATCACACTGCAAGAAATCCCCGATCTCTGTCTCTTCATCAACAAATCCTGTTACGGATACACAGGCTGCGTGCTTATTCTCTCCTGACTCACTCTGGTTTCCAATTCTCCCGTCACTTCCTGTTGTGTCAACTCTCTTTTGGCAAGTTTGTTTATGGCAAATCGATTCATGGCAAGATTGTTCCTGGCTAAGACCAGACTTGTTCCTCTCATCCTCTTTTTGGGGTTGGCAAGATGGTGAAAGGCAAGAGGTTTCTAGCTGTTCTTCTTCTGCTGTTTGCTTTGCAGAAGGTAGAAATATTTCTTGTGATGGGTTTGACACTGCCACTGAGGGTTGTGCAGAAAGTGTTGGTATATGAATATTGAATGATGACAGAGGTGATGGAATTGATGAGGTTGTTGAAGTCAAATAAGATACTGATGATGACTCTACAGAAGTATAAGTTGATGGTGTTGATGATGATGATGATGAAGACAATGATGAAGATGCTATTGATGATGAAGACAATGATGAAGGTGCTATTGATGATGATGGTGATGATAGTGATGCTACTGATGATGATGAAGACAATGATGAAGATGCTATTGATGACGATGATACTGATGATGCTGCTACTGTTACAGACCCTGAAGGTGAAAATAGTTGCACTGAAGTTGGTGCTTCCTCCACCAACCTTTCCACAGCAGAACATGTGTCATCCCCCAACAACACTAACTGCACTGGTGCTGATGAAGACCCGGTCGGAGATGAACCAGAATTTTTCTCAAATGATGGTTCAGTCCTTTCACTTTCACTTGAATCCAAAGGACATGAGGGTTCTGTACATCCTTTATCTTGAATTTCCTCAGGACTGCTAGTAGTAGTAATTTTACTTCTTAATCTGCAGTCTTCTTGCTTTGCACTAGTATCCTCACAAGTTTTCTGCATAGCATTCTTCACAATCCCTTTCCATTGTTTGGTTAGCCTGTTGTTCCGCTTGAGGGCGCCATTCGTGTTGGTTTCTGATGAATCAACACTGATGACGTTAATGCCATACTGCATGCTGAGAAACTGACCCAGATAGCCCTTTCCACTCCCGATGTCAATAACCTGTAAGGTGGAGCAAATGAGAAAACAATTAATGAAATAATATATAAAAAGTCAGTCAATGAAAAGGAATCAAACAGATATTACATGACAGACACTGAACACTTTTGCAAGATTGGAGTTTTCGAATAAAAAAAATGAACCTTTGCCAAAGCAATGTCAGACTTCAACAAGTTTTAGTTTAAGAGCTCTTTCACAAATTTAGATCTGCAGATCTATACTAAATTAATTTAATCAAGTTGTAATATAGCATTGATGATTCCAAGTTCTATTCGTTTGAAAAGAGCCATAAATACTTATTCAACTCAAAACTGAGTTTTGTCTTACAAATCTATCATATGTATAACAATCATTATGGTATTCATTAGTCAAATGTGGCTGACATTTCTTTTAAAAAATCTTATGTATCCTTCTTTTTTTTTTTTGGGGGGGGGGCATTTTGATTAGACAGAAATTATTATTTAAAAAAATATCTTTAAATAGGCTAATAAACAGAATCAGATGAACTCACAAATTCATATTTCCATACATAATCTCTTTTGGGGAATTTTTCAAAATCAATTGAAAACATGCAGCTTGTTTTTGTGTGCAATTTGCATTGCACCTAACATGAAAATTAGAAATGAATATTCCCGACTGAGAATTTTGTTTAGAAAAAAGTGGAATTCTATTCTTTAAAGGTCAAGTCCACCCCAGAAAAATGTTGATTTGAATAAATAGAGAAAAATCAAACTAGCAAAACGCTGAAAATTTCATCAAAATCGGATGTAAAATAAGAAAGTTATGACACTTTTTTTGCTTATTTTCAACAAAACAGTGATATGCACAACTCAAATGAGAAAGTTGATGATGTCCCTCGCTCACTATTTCTTTTGTTTTTTATTGTTTGAATTATACAATATTTCATTTCTTATAGATTTGACAATGAGGACCAACTTGACTGAATCATATAGTATTAAACAATGCTCATTCCACATGTTCAGGGAGAAATTAATCGTTGTTTGACTAATTGACGAGGAGAAAATAGAATATTCCCTATTTCATATAATAAAATACAAAAGAAATAGTGAGTGGATGACGTCATCAGTCTCCTCATTTGCATACCCACCAGGATGTGCATATATAACTATTTTGTGAAATTAAGCAAAACTTTAAAATGTCATAACTTTCTTATTTTACATCCGATTTTGATGAAATTTTCAGTGTTATGTTTGTTGGATTTTTCTCTTTTTATTCAAATCAACTTTTTGTTGGGGTGGACTTGTCCTTTTAGTTTAAGTTTGATACTTTGAGTTTGACATTAAATTTTTCTAATTCTGAAACGTCTGAATGAAATTTGCACTGACATTGCACCCAACATGAAAATTAGAAATGAATATTCCTGACTGAGAATTTTGTTTGGAAAAAAGGGGAATTCTATTCTTTAAGTTTGATACTTTGAGTTAATTGACATTAATTTCTTCTAATTCTGAAACGTCTGAATGAAATTTGCACTGTCAGTGCAAAATTCATTCTTCTTCTTCTTCTTTCCTTGGTTGGCAACCAGTCAGGATTGACTACTTTTGCCACAGCTTTTGTTTCAGACGTTTCAGAATTAGAAAAAATTCAGTGCAAATTTCGCAGACATTTCAGAATTAGAAAATTTTAATGTCAAAGTATCAAACTTAAAAAATAGAATTCCACTTTTTCTAAACAAAATTCTCAGTCAGGAATATTTAATTCTAATATTTATGTTAGGTGCAATAATAAAAGACAGACTTAGAATCTAGACCCCCCCCCCCCCCAAAAAAAAAAAAAAAAAAAAAAAATGCATCACCTCCGCCCGGCTCCACCGTGTACCACCGGCACCACACACATTGAAATTGCAGTGCACTGCAACTTTTTTTTGTGTAAGCTGCACTCGCTTAGCTAGCTTTATTGCCTTTATAAAACTCAAAGTCAAAGACCAGTTAAAAAAAACGAACCTGCTGGATACCAGTCATTGACAAGATGTCAGCAGATTTCTGGGCCATCGATGCTACTTCATGAGACTTCTTCTTGCCCATTATTCGTTTGGTCAGCTCTGCCTCTGCGTTTGTGCTGTTGACGCTCGTCAGACTAGACTCTCGCTCTTTCCGAGGTGCTGCTTCTTTCACCGGCTCCTCCATCCGACCCTCGCCGAAACTCAGGGCGTCACGTGCCATCTCTTGCGGGTAAGTGCGTGTGCGATGGTCATCTTTTCCACAATTTTGGGCCACTTTTTCAAAAGGCAGTATCACCGATTCCAATCGGTTTGCTACCATTTCTTTTGAAAATTCCCGCAAGTCTGGAAATTCTACGTCCTTAGATTCGACTTGATTTTGGAGGAAATCTTTACCAGAAGGAAATTCTGCCAGTTCACGGACTGACAATTGCAAAATTTGAGATGCGAAGCGTGTGCCGGTTGTTGTGAGCACGCGATTCCACATGTTATTCGTGTAAAAGTTTACTAAGCTGCATTCTACAATCGTTGTGAATTTACTCACGAATTGAATGATATCATCTAGTTTCATTCTTACACCATCCATCTTGAAAATTATTATTAAAAGCAGTCATGTAAACCATTGTATATTGCTTTCGTAGAAATAAAAAATAATGTGATGGGCGCTGTCATGTTTTAATGAAGTCACTAGTTTGTTTCAAGAGCTAGAGGGCAGCATTCTAAAATCAAAAGTTTCAACTTTTATCCCTTTTGATGCGTATCTGAATGAATGTTCCCCGTTAAAGTTTATCTTAGGACAAGGAATTTCTTTCCACTGAAAACCAAGAACAATGAATTCATTTATGTGCAATATTAATAAGTTTAAAAATAAGCAAGAATAAGGTCATGAACAAAGAATTAAGAATATGTGAAAGACGTGGTAATTTATAAACAAATGGGGAATTCCCCCATGGAAGTTCACCCTGACGAAAACGTTGTAAAACATAAATAGCAGAAAAAGTAATGAAAAATATTGGTGAAGGTTGGAGGAAAATCCATTAAGGGGTACTCTGAGCTGAAAATATTTTTATTTAAATAGAGTAAACTTCAAGGAATAAAATGCTGAAAATCTCTTCAAAATCTGATACCCCCCCCCCCCCCCAAATAAAAAGGTTATTGAATTTTAAAGTTTGGCAATATTTTGCGAGAACAGTTAATGCGTGATCAAGTGGGCTGATGATGTCACATCCCCAATTTCCTTGTTCTTATGTATTACATGAAATCAAAATTGTTTCATTTTTTCATACATGTGTGAACGATGTGCCTCCCTTAGCCTATAAGGTGCAGCAATGAATATATATAGCCAATACACTAAATCAGTTGTCAATCCATTTTTTTTAGTTCTTGGAGGAAAAAATTTGAATAGAACTAATTTCATATAATGAAATGCAAAAGAACAAGTGGGGATATGATGGCATCATCAGTTTGCTCAATGAATATTCATGAAGACATGCCTGGCCGTTTCTTCACCAGAATAATGCAAAACTTTAAAATGCCATATAGCTTAACTTTGATTGATTCCTTGTACCATTTTGTTCAAATTTTCAGTATTTTGTTTGTCTGATTTTGTTTATCTGATCAAATCATATTATTTAGCCTGGAGTATAGTTTAAGGATACAATATTTTTAGTTTAAACAAACAAAAGAGCTGACTTACTGCCTAATGGAATTGTCTAGAGAACTCCAATTTTGTTTCAGTCTGATTGCAAGTGAGAACTCCCACTTTCCCGATATAAAACAGCTTGTCTCGAAGAGTAAATTCTGTGTATTTGGTTATATAGATACCATGGGTAATCCACCCTTCTCCAACTATTATGAGCTGATACTTATCTTGGATCTCTATTCTTCGGCATTTTGTTTTTCAAAAAAAGATTATTAGTATAATTGGCTGTGGCTCCCCAGGTTATAAGCGCATCATAATTGAGGATTACATTTACTGTAGGGCAAATTTTTTCCTTTCTCCCCATACGGTATTTGACACCTAGGAGGGAGCTATATAGTGAGTGCCCCCACCCCTGTGGAGCCGCCCTATAAGGCAAGGAGTGAAATAAAAAATGAATGAATTTATTTTGTAAACTTTCGTTTTTTGGTATAACGAGCAAGGTTTGATCACTTTGAATGGTAAGCACGGAAGATTAAAATGTGACAATATTTTTCAGGGCACTCTCCCAGAGTTTTTTCCCGCTTCTCTCCCTCTCTCTTCATTCGCTTTCTTCGCACTCTTTTTTTGGTCTATATTTTACTTTGCTCTTCCTCCCACAATTAGTATTTCTCCAAGATTTCTTTTTTTTACCTCCCCTAGTCACCTTTTCAAATCTTTATTTTAACTCTTCCCATTAGTAACATTAATTGAGACCATTAAAAAATTGAGACAATTTCTCATTGATTCTTTCTTGAATATTTGGTGGCTCTTAGAAGAGCCGTTTGTCTCGAGCAAACCATGACTCATGAGACGAGTTCCAATTTACTTGGAGGTGGTGTACTTGGTGACGGCCTTGGTGCCCTCAGAGACGGCGTGCTTGGCCAATTCACCGGGGAGGAGGAGACGGACTGAAGTCTGGACCTCGCGGCTGCTGATGGTGGACCTCTTGTTGTAGTGGGCAAGTCGGGATGCCTCACCGGCGATGCGCTCGAAGACATCGTTGACGAAGCTGTTCATGATGGACATGGCACGGCTTGAGATACCAGTGTCGGGATGGACCTGCTTCAGAACCTTGTAGATGTAGATTCCGTAGCTTTCCTTTCGACGCCTTCTCCTCTTCTTGTCTCCGGTAGGCCTGGGAGCCTTGGCCTTCTTCGATCCTTTCTTTCCAGCGGCTTGTGCTTTGGCAGGCATGGTGTGTATCTCGTCGATAAGATGATGAGAATGTGGTGCAATGTGAATCGAATTGTATTTATACTGTTTGCGAGGATCGCGCGGACCACTAATGGTAATGAGGGCCGACTGTACGCGAGAAGCACCAATCACTGCGAGCCATTCGCTCGAGCGCGACGTTGGGTACACAACCCGAGCGGCTGCCTCGCTAATGTATTATTCATGAGGTCCGAATGCACGCTTTACCGACCAATCACAAAGGGCGTGCGATGCAATGCAACTACACAACCCAACGCCCGGTGTTAGATTTGCATTCATACGTGTTGCGATCATAAGCGTATGCTCGTCGAATATGCAAATATGTCGCTCGGCGAGCTGAGCCGCCTTGTGTCTGATTGGCTACCGCTGAATCCCTGCTCGGTTTACGGTCTTCCTCAGAGGTATATAATCCTAGCTCGCCATTTTTTAACAAATTACTATTCTCTTTGTACTTGCCGTAGTAAACCAACTCACAATCAAATCATCATGTCTGGACGTGGTAAAGGAGCAGGAAAGGCCCGCGCTAAGGCCAAGAGTCGATCTGCCCGTGCAGGACTTCAGTTCCCAGTTGGTCGTGTCCACCGTTTCCTTCGCAAGGGCAACTACGCCGAACGTGTAGGTGCAGGAGCTCCAGTCTACCTGGCTGCCGTCCTCGAGTACCTCGCCGCTGAAATCCTCGAGTTGGCAGGCAATGCCGCCCGCGACAACAAGAAGACCCGTATCATCCCCCGTCACTTGCAGCTGGCTGTCCGCAACGACGAGGAGTTGAACAAGCTTCTCAGTGGAGTCACCATCGCCCAGGGTGGTGTCCTCCCCAACATCCAGGCTGTCCTCCTGCCCAAGAAGACATCCAAGGCAGCCAAGTAAATGGGTTGCTTTCCTCTTCGGAACTTCCCAAATCGGCTCTTTTAAGAGCCACCAAAACTTCAAGAAAGAATCAAATGAGATCATGCTCTCAAAATATAAATCTTAAGGTGTTTTTTATTCTTAATTCAGATCTTAACAGGATTTACAGCTATCTCTTGTGAGAATTTTGTAGGGCTATGAGCATTTTTTTTGTAATGGCAGATTTTTTTCCTGTGTAGTTGGTAATTTAAGAGTAAAATGACACTAAGTAGGATATTTTGAACTACTGTAGTAAGAATGATATATTAAAGGGATGATTTTCGAAATTTTGAAGAAAATTTGATTATTTTGGAGAGGGGCGGAGGGCGATAGTAGTAAATATCCCTCGCCCTCCCAGATCATTCCAAATGAAATCGGGGGGGGGGGGGGTACCTAGCACTTTAGAGGTTGAGGCACAATAAGAGTGAAATTCAGCCCCCCCCCCCCCCCCTTAACATTTTTTCGCGGCACTTGCCAAATGTCCCTGGTCAATTGAATAGACGTTATGTACGTAACGTAATAAGGGTGTCGAAAACACTAAAATATAGCCTCTTTTCATTACATTAATAATATAATGAAAAAAGGCTTTATATTTCGCTAGGAAAACGGCCTGTTTATGGTCCAATGTGCGACGTTATAAAAATACTAAAATACTAAAGGATGTACTTTTTGCCCTCACACTCTCAAGTGTTTGGTGTCCGATTTGAGCGAGGTGTGTAGGGTGGTATGATGAAACCCAATGAAAGTGCCGACGTCCGTTGTACTTGCTTACAATTCAGGGAATATTGTCAAGGGTACCGTTTTGTTTCCAATACTTGTTAAGGGTAGGGTACATACGCCAATACTTGTCAAGGGGTGCACTTTCAGATCAAGGAAAAAACTTGTTTAGGGTTCTTTTCGAAAGTCCATGGTCACGCAATGTATCCACTCGTCAATGGAAGTGCCCCTCCACCCCCTGTATAGGGATGAGGGTGAGGCGAGTGAAGCTTCAGAGCACTTTTCAGTAAGCGTACGTGATGGATGTTCACCACCCCCCGTTTGGACCTGCCATAATGGGTAAATATTGCCACCCCCCCCCCCCCCCACTCGTGGACATAATTATTTTATTCGGATGACATACAATAATACAAGATGATAGAAGTAGTATGGTGCTTTAGTTTTAATAACACCGAATTTTTACGGATTTTCATAATGAAATATAGATTGCTGTCGCCACTTGTAACATAAATCAGGCCTTAAAGGGGAATCCAGCCTTGGCCATAAAATTTTGTGATCGGAAGGAGAAAAATAAATTAAACAGAATGGTGAAAGTTTGAAAGAAATCCGACAAGCAATAAGAAAGTTATAGCTGCTTTAAAATTGAGATCACTAATACTATGTAGATTTCAAATTGGCAACTGGGTTAGTAAATTATGACAAGGGGCAATGACAACTTTCCCATAGGCCATGTACTTTATTATCAGGGATTTGTGGTTTTCTTCTAAGTACCCATTCCCCTGGGGCAGTAATCTAAATATAACCCAGGTAGTATATTGTTTTATGTCCTCATAAAAGAAAAATATGATTTGAAGTAAAACGTTTGGGAAAATGACATTTTAGCCATAATATGTATTGGAGTACATGGAAGAGTAGTCCTTGCCTTACATCACTATGACATCCCATATGCGGCCAATTTGAAGTCTCCATGTGTATAGTGATTACCAATATTTTTACAACTTTAAAACATTCATTCTTTAAAACATATTATTCAAACTTTCACTTATCAACTTGTCTGATATTTATTTTCCTTATAAAAACAAGTTTTTATTTGGGTTGGATTCCCCTTTAATAAGTGAGCATGAATATCCTCTATTTTGTGTGCATTCATAACAAATATTTTGCAAACTAAAATTGTCTTCTCTGATAGTTTGATAATTTATGTTATAAGGAAAAAAAATAACAAGAAATTTAGTTCTTTAATTATTTTTCCAAGACAGGATGGGGGATTAACAATCCCCTGCCCCCCCCCCTTTCCCTCCACCGCGTAAGGCCAGGCAAAAAATGAGAATACATTATTAATTTTTGTCTTATTCAACAACTATAGCTTTCATGAAGAGCGTCATCTACGGCCTCAAAGATATCTTTAAAAAGACAATACAAGTATTCAATGATCATGATAATAATTAGTGTTTCTCTAATGTCTGTCAAGCGCTTTGCTAAAAAAAATTGAGCAGTGTTTTAAACCATTTAAAGGTCAAGTCCACCCAAGAAAAATGTTGATTTGAATAAATAGAGAAAAATCAAACAATCATCATGCTGAAAATTTCATCAAAATCGGATGTAAAATAAGGAAATTATGACATTTTAAAGATTCTCTTATTTTTCACAAAACAGTGATATGCACAACTCAGTGACATGCAAATGAGACAGTCGATGATGTCCATCACTCACTATTTCTTTTGTTTTTTTATTGTTTGAATTATACAATATTTCATTTTTTACAGATTTGACAATAAGGACCAACTTGATTGAACCATATAGTATTAAACAATGCTAATTGTACATGTTCAGGAAAGAATTAATCGTTGTTTCACACGACAACAGGGAGAAAATTGAAATATTTCATATTTCATATAATAAAATACAAAAGAAATAGTGAGTGAGTGATGTCATCAGTCTCCTCATTTGCATACCGACAAGGATGTGAATATAACTGTTTTGTGAAATTAAGCGAAAATATAAAATGTCATAACTTTCTTATTTTACATCCGATTTTGATGAAATTTTCAGTGTTATGCTTGGTGGATTTTTCTCTTTTTATTCAAATCAACTTCTTGTTGGGGTGGACTTGTCCTTTAAGGATGCTATCATAATAATATTAATACAGGCATATTATCTTTAAAATAGTAGACAATATTCGATATAATGACATCCCGGAATGACATACTTGTATCCTAAACTAGTCTACGTGAGGTCGATCTTGAAAATGTTCTTGTTACTTGAATCGTAAGTGTCTTTGAAACAGCATCGACAATACTTCGGACATAGCTCTCCACTTGCTCTCATCCCTTGGGGTCGCCTGTTCAAAAGAGAGCGCCACGGTGGTGATTGCTTTATGATTTTAGCACGATAGGGGGCACTGTACCACGCTTCTCTTTTCGACGGTAAATTTCCATCTGCCCGTCTCGATGACGATGGCGACGACAAAGGGTTCGGACGCACAGAGCTTTGTTCTCGCTGTTGAGCAGCTAGAAATGTCGATGCCTTTTTTGTTTCGTCACCGGTGCAGTACCCCGATTCCGATGTTGAAGAATTGGCATAACGAGGAACGAAGGGCATCGTGCTAGTTCTCAAAATAGGAATTCTTTGTTGATCTCGCGGAAATTCGCGTAAGTAATTGGACGGCAGTTCTCGATACCTTGTACCGGTGACAGACTTTGCACATGCGCGTTGATACGCGCGCTCCATCTGTACGCGCGTCATCCCGTTCTCTTCGACACGAGCCTTCGTGCTGCCAGAAACGTCAGTGCGCAAAGTAAACGGATCGAAATAGGAGTTCGCGCTGATGGATCGGATCGGTTTCGGACCTGGAGGTTTGGAGTACACACTTTTAGACGGATAATACATCTCTTGGTGTCCGTGGTTGAATCTATTCACCATCTGAATCCAATCTGCGTCGGTTTGAGGAATGCAAAACTTTCGGTTTTCAGAACTGCTGCGCGTCTGAAGAGGAGGAGGAAATACATTGATGCGCATGAAGTCTCTGTCCAGACTGCCACCCGTGATTGGCGGAAGACCCATTTCGTCGTCATCATCACAATCGTAATGGAGGCCTAATGACGTCATTGCGAGTGGACTCCTTGATGACGTCATCATCTTGAACTTGATGAACGGTGTCCACTGTCTGGCCTTTCAACGTCAAGTTGAGCTGGATACCATCAAAATAATCTAAAGTGAATTGAGAAGAAGAATAAGGAAATAAAGTAATGAAAATGATCAATTTTCCAAGTTTAGCCATCAATTGGCACATCACTTTCTAGCCCCATATCGCGCAGACCTCACTGCCTGGTACGAGATAATGTTCAAGTGGACTTGGATAGCTGTCCAATATCAACTAGTAAGAATGAAACAAACTCGAATTGAGTTGACCAAATTAGGAAGAATGACGTCTAAGGAAATGATTGTGACTGACCAACAACGAAATGATGTATATATTATTTTGGTCATTAAAATAGTACGCCCTCTGTTGCCCATGCTCAGTAAATGATGCATAGGTCATGGTCAGAGTGCAGTAAATATAACAATCGGAGAAATCAATATTGAATGACACAGTGCACTTTGAAGAAGTGTCGTTATGATTCCTTCTAGAACAGAAAAGCTTGTATTCATGTGTATTGATTATATAGGGTCAGCAACAGGGCGCCTATAGAGCTACAGTATAGACATAATAATGTGTGCCCTTTGTGAGAGTTTTGTTCATTTATGTTCCCCATGCAGTCCCCGTTCATACGATGAATCATACCCAAATACTCATACATTTAGGCCTTTTGCCTAGTTCTGATTCAAGATTCTACAAGATCCAAAATTTCTATTTCATTTCCAATAAAAACTTAATAAAAAATGAGGAAAATTGTCATAATATCAGGCATATTCCCTTCTCATCCTCACTAAAATTTACTCAAAGTTGAATCCTCAAGAAAAAACAACAATGCATTAATATATTTGATATATTTAATATATTTATTCATTGACCTATTCGTTAATTTATGAAATATTTTGTATGTATTATTATTCAGTTTTTTTCTCCAATTATTCGTACATTGTATTCATTTTTGTCTCGCCCACCGGAGGTGAAGGCGAGACTTAGGGATCCAAATGTCGTCCGTCGTCCGTCCGTCGTCCGTCCGTCACAAACTTAATGACACATAACTCCACAACCGTAAGTCGATTTTCAACCAAACTTGGATGGTAGATGGACTTTGGGGACCTGCATGTTATGCTGCAGTCGGAGGTCACATGGTAAGGTCAAAGGTCATTTTCAGGTCAACGTTAAAGTTTACATGCAAGACTCTCTTATGACACCTAACTCTGCAACCGTAAGTCGCTTTTCAACCAAACTTGGATGGTAGATGGACTTGGGGGACCTGCATGTTATGCTGCAGTCAGAGGTCACATGGTAAGGTCATTTTCAGGTCAACATTAAAGTTTACGTGTAAGGCTCTTATGACAAGTGTTATTCCATCCCAGTCATTTCACAATGCAGTTTCGATATAATTCTCTTGCGTGCCCTCGCAAATCACGATATTTTTGGTCATTTTCATAAGTGGGCGAGACACAAAATTGCTTTTGCCTTGTGTTATTCTTATAATTGTCTATAATTAATCGGGGCGGATCCAGGAGTTTCCAAAAGGGGGACAATCCTCGCTTTCAAAGGGGGGGGGGGCACACTTGTGTTAGAACGGCAAATTTACATTTATTATGCCTCTCAAAAGGGGGGCATGGGCCGGATGTGCCCCCCCCTGGATCCGCCAATGATATGAATTATGTATGATCCTATTTAGTCATTGTCGTGTGTCTGTGGGTCTGTGTACGCGCGGGGGGGGGGGGTATTATTCATGTGTGTGTGTATTTGAGTTTTGTCAGACGTGTATCAATCAGATATGATTATTTACGTCTGGGACCGACCTTTAACGTCACCATCCGAAAGACGTGACCAGGGCTCGAACCTCTGCATCAATTTGTAACTTCCCCGCATAGCTTGGATTACAGGCGCACGCCACAACGCCCAGTTTTATTATTCATGTGCTTGAATGTGCATTAATTTCAACTAGAACCCTTCTTGACATACGAAATAGTACGGAAGCGAGAAAGAGGTAGGTATACATTCCGTGAGGGATCCAGAGCGAGATGGGCAGACTGATAGAAAATTAAGAAGACTGGCGGCAGGTGAAAGTGGTCACTATAAAACACAAAATACTGACAAAATATAAATAGGAAGATTTGATAAACGGTAATTTGTATGGAAGCTGAATAAGAACAATGAAATTGCAAGGATTCTGTAAACCGGTTGCCATGGTGATTAAGAGAGGCAGGTGCCAAAGGTGATGAAGGTCTGAATTACCGTCATCAAAGGTCTTGCCATAATCTGAAGAATATCTTACCCCGAGACTATAACTTATTTTAATGAATCCACAACGTTGACTGGGGGCGTATGAAATTCCTTTTTTTTAATCTGATAATTATGTTGCAATAGTTTGTTTGATATACCGTTCAATAAATTATGAAAGGTACATACCTTTGGCTGAGGTATGAAAGTTGTTTAGGAGGAGCGAATAAATGTATTCTGGCGAGCATAGAATTATTATAGACAATGATTTATCAAAATGATGTATTCTGCACAGACCTCGAATTTGAGGTGTTTTTATTATTTTAATATAGTCATGATTAAATGTGATACCTTTTAAGATGGCTTTGAATATTTCAACCATTCAATTATATATGTTATCTCCCCCAAGTTACTATAGTTACGGACATCTATCTCTGTAAAGGAAGACGCCATACAATACGTACTATACCGATTGCACTACACTATTTGGTATAGGTCAATTATTTTAATTAGTTTTGTCCCGACCTTGTTAATTGCTCGTAGTTATTAGCACCTTCCTCCCTCATGCAATCAAAATACTACTCATATTATTAAAATCGGCAAGTTTTGTTAAAGCAATTTTAAAACATCTGATCACACGGATGCAAACACGGAATTAACTATAACAAAATGACCAGAATCCTTATTGAAATTGGGGTTTCTACAGAAAAATATATATACTTCAGTTTTGTGGGGATTGTATCAACAATCGTGTCCATTCTTAAACGGCTCCACGCGCTTGATTTTTGTTTTTTTTGGGGGGGGGCGTGGGGCACTATTACTAAAAAGAAATTGTGAGCGAACGAAGCAAGTGGGCAACAACAAGAAAATCGGTTTTTCTCAAGAAATGGTCAATTCTGATCTAGACAGGCTAGATTTGGCATGTACAATAATAAAAACAGACCACACATCCACGCGCATTTTATGAAAAGTATGGAGTTGAAAATACAATGTGATTATTTTTTTTTAATGTTGAACAATTTTTCGTCCCTTACCCAAATAGTATGAAAGTGCAAGGTATAACACAACATTATAGATAATGCAATCGCTAATGTTATATGCCATTTCTCAAAGCATGGCCCTGGGAAGCGGATGGTGCTTGGGTGCTGCGTGTGTCATTCTCCATAGGCAGCACCCCTGGAATTCTAGTAGGTGTGGCAAAATGGAGAAATATAACCAAAATGACCTATATTTTGTAATGAAACCCTTTTTTGCTTGTCAAATTTCTTGATACCAAAGACCACCATTTCGCAGTGAAACTCCCCCCCCTTTTTTTTTTCTTGCTTGTCAGTTGTCACATTTCTCTAGTGGGAACCCTGTTTTTGTTTTGCTTGTCAAATTTACAATTCAGTATTATTTTTTATTTCCAAATTCATCAAAAAGAACAAAATGAGAACAGAATTATATATACAAAAATAAAATAAAAATAACATAAAAGAAAGCAAAAGAACATCAGCACCCCCTGTAAAAAGAAAAAATCGTTCCCAGGGCCCTGTCATAAAGATGTCAATCATGTCGATATGGTAAATACCCTCAACCATAATTTTGATTGGTTGTTGGGTTATGCTCCATGGTAGTTACAATTTATAGGCCTAATGGTAAAGTTACAAACATACCATAATATCAAATACTTTGCGATATTTATAGGCCCACTGGATTCAAATTGATTGCTAATATATCGCTCTACCGATAATTATTATAGGTAGAGCGATATCATTATTATAATGATAATTGGATTAGGAAATGATGTATCACTTAAGACAACGCAACACATAGTGTCAATATTAATTGTCTACTTTTCAATATCGGAATCAATTTTTTTTTTCAATTTTTAAATAAAATCGAAAAACTGTTTGATTTATTACCGACATGACAAAATAACATGGACACTATCAATACTTGCCTGTTTACTATGGTTTCTCCCGTCTGCAAAACGTCATGAATGGAGCAGGTCCTCTCAAAGAAAAAAAACCAAAGAGACTCCATGCAATCCAAGCTCAAGTTGCTTCTTTGAATATGTTCTTTGTCATTCTCGGTCACGAAATCGTTTGTCGCCAGCATCGATGTCTGTCCCTCAATTTGATTGTGTCAATTCCTTCACGAAAAGCATAGAAATATTTAATTCGAATTCAGAAAAAGGAGAAAATACCTATTCATCAAAGTTCATCTTGCTCGTAAGAATGTCAAATAACACGCTTTCCTTCCTTACCACCCGAGAAGTATGAAGAGAGTTTTTGTTGGCGATCATATACCGCAATCAATGTCATGGTATCGACTAATTAGATTAGTCGCGTCGTAAGCCGCTACTTCATTTTGCTGGATACAGTACTTCGATATGTAAATGTAAAAAAAAAAAAAAACGACGGAAAACCAGCGGAGAAAAAAATATAATTAGACTTGGGTTGACGAATCAGAAGACATTGTGGAGGTGACGATCGATGATTATGATAATTATTTGTAGATCTTGATGATGACGATGGTGATCTGCTGGGCTGATTTTAGTGGTGGTGGTGGTGGTTGTGGTGGTTGGTTTGGTTTGTGGTGGTGGTGGTGATGGTGGCGGCGGTGGTATAGTGACTTTGTGTTGATAATGATAATAATGATGATGGTAGTGGTGGTGAGGATAAGATGATTGTGGTGGTACGTGATAGTGGGTTTTGTGGAAATGGTAATGATATTGTGTTGGTAATGATGATGACGGTGAAAGTGGTGGCGGGGTTTGGTGTTTGTGGTGACACCGTGTTGATATTGATTATGATGGTGGTGATAACGACAACGATGGTGATCAGGCCATGATGATGGTGGTGGTAATGGTGATGTGGATGGTGGTAATTTGTGGTCGACAATGATAATGATGATGATTGTGCGGTGGTGCATATCGGTTGTGGTGATAGTGATTATGTCGGTGATGATGATGTAATTGATGAGGAGGAGGATGACGACGACGATGATGATGATAATGATGATGGTGATGATGATGATGATGGTGGTGATGATGATGATGATGATGATGTGATGATGATGATGATGATGGTGATGATGATTATGATGATGATGGTGATGATGATGATGATGATGATAATGACGTTGGTGGTTTTGGTGATGGTAACGAGAATTACTTATTTTGGTTATGACAGATGATATTGAATGTTGATGATGATAGTGATGATAACAACAGTCACATTTTTACAATTCGGTTAAAAGCAACATCAAAAGAAAATATATTTTTGAAAAAGTTTTAAAAGCCTCGGTGAAGACTAGCTATACTATGATTTCATTTGCTTTTGAATTCACGCGTCAATTTGTTGAATCTTTGCCATTGTTTATTCAGACTCACAGAGCTTAATTGTTCAGCCGTGTTTGACCGTCATGTGCTGTCACTTGCTCAACAGCCTTGAAGGGAACTAACAAAGAAATAGATCAATACCAAAACTATAGTGATTGCTTGAAATAAATAGAGATGTACGGGGATGAGAAACTATCTGGAGGGATGGGGGGGGGGGGGGCAAGCCTCAATCTTTTTCAGGAGTCGTTTCAGGTTTGCAATATGATTATGGAATTTCGTTCCTGTGATTACACCCCTGGGCCCGTCTTACAAATAGTTACGATTGATCAAATCAACCACAACTATGGAAAGCCATCAACGTCAATATCCAAAATACATGTTTGTACGAAATATTTTCTGATGTATATTCATTGTATGTCACTGTTTTCTTGCCAATTCAGTATGCTTCTCTTTGCTTTCAAAGGACATTGTGCAAATTTCTTATATAATTTTTTTTTTACATTGATGGATTTCCATATACTTGAGGTTGATCGGATTAACCGTAACTCTTTGTAAGACGGGGCCTGATGTGTAAGCCTACATTCGTTCTGCAATTTCATCTAAAGAACGAAAGCGAGATTGCGGTGGATATGTCGTCAGACATATTTTGATATCCTATTCTATATGGAAAATATTTTTATTCATCTTGTTCCATTAGAAAATATCGGAATTTATTGAATTTGTATTACATGGCATATTTATGTGGAAGCTAGCTGCTCGCATGATTATGGCGTCACAAATATAAGAATGAATAACTTTCTTATTATTTAATGGATTTTATTTGGGGAGCTGTTCGCATATGACGTCACAAATTAAAAAGTTCATAACTTTCTTATTATAATGATGGATTTTCATCAAACATTTGACCAATGTTTTTCTTTCCTTTTCTGTGTTTATAAAAACCACTGAGGCCCTATGATCAGGATGAACTTCCCTACATAAAACAGCAGAGGGCGTCGTTCTGAAAGCACACGTTACCATATTTATTGTTCCCCCTCATGGTTCATGACTCGAGTCATTTATTTTATCATAATGATTCTTGATATATTCACAGACTGATTCGTTGCCTGATTGGTGAAATTGATTATTCACAATTTACTTATTCATTTATGTTTGTATTTAATATGTATTCATTCATTTTGTTGGTATTATTTATTATTTTATTTACTTAAAATTATGTGCACTCTTATCTATTTATCTGTTTTTTCGCGCGGTAAAATATTTGATTATTTTTTTTTTCATTTTTTTTCTCGCCTGCATAGCAGAGCAAGACTATAGGTGCCGCTTTTCCGACGGCGACGGCGGCGGCGTCGTCAACATTGGCGTCGTCACAATCTTAACCAAGGTTAAGTTTTTGAAATGTCATCATAACTTGAAAAGTATATGGACTTAGTTCATGAAACTTGGACATAAGGGTAATCAAGTATTATTGAACATCTTGCCCTAGTTTCAGGTCACATGACCAAGGTCAAATGTCATTTAGGGTCAATGAACTTAGACCATGTTGAGGGAATCAATATTGAAATCTTAACCAAGGTTAAGTTTTTGAAATGTCGTCATAACTTAGAAAGTATTTGGACCTAGTTCATGAAACTTCGACATAAGGGTGATAGTGTATCACTAGAGATCCTGCTTGATTTTTAGGTCACATGACCAAGGTCAAAGATCACCTATGGTCAACGAACTTTGACCATGTTGAGGGTATTTGTGGAATTGTCATTATAACTCTATAATTGTATAGATCTAGTTCATGAAACTTGGACATAAGAGTAACCATGTATCCCTGAATATCATGTACGTGTTTCAGGTCACATGACCAAGGTCAAATGTTAGTAAGGGTCAACGAACTTTGATAATGTTGGGGGTATTTGTGGAGTTGTCATCATAACTTTAAAAGTTTGTAGATCTGGTTCATGAAACTTGGACATAAGAGTAACCATGTATCCCTGAATATCCTGTGCGTGTTTCAGGTCACATGACCAAGATCAAAGGTCATTGTCCGTCAATTCTGCCTCTCGGAAGGCATTGTAATTTTCTTTCTATTTCCTTTTCCTTTCCTTGTTTTCATCTGATATTTCTATTATGAGATGAATGTCCAAGTGTTTCTGTAATTCATTTATTTGTATTTGGTTATAAAAATGTATTCCAATATCATGTGCTATTTGAACTTATTGATAATGATAATGGGATGAAATTCTTGAAACTCACACTGGGCTGTCGTCGAGAAAGTAATGAACTTAGCGACTAATGTGCCTGGCATGCGAACGAATTAAGTCCAATTGACGGCGCTGTCTGATATGCAATATCGCCCCCTCTTGTTGGAATACTCGCAGTGACGCACCGTGTTTTGATATTCCCACGGCTCCTAGCCATCCAAAACGAAGAAGATTGAGGAGACAACAAACTTTGACAAACAGTTCGGTATCCTAATTTTGTTCGAGCCTGCAAATATCGCATATACAGTTCGGTACAATGTATAGTTCGGCAGGTACTCGAGTTGATAGTGATCCATTCCGTCCTTAGTCGTATTTTTATGATAAGAGTTAGTCAAATGAGGTTGACGTCCCGCATATTTTACTGTGGAGCATATATAGATATGTGTATGAGCATATGCAGACGATTGATACAGATTAAGAGCTCGTTCGTCATGTGCTCGAAATTAAATAAATCACTGGGAATAATATTAGTTAATGATCGCATTTTTAAGAATGTGCACAATACAATTAATGATATTATTAATTTCACTCGCGTTAGTTGCGTAGGTCCTACTTATGATGTTTGAAAGCAAAGTATAAGCGAACTCATACAATCATGTAAAAGGAATCTAAATCGATTTCATAATATTATTAAGATGTTTTATATAAATACACGGAGAACTTTATTAAGCAAAGAGATCTATATTGTTTTGCACCTAGAAATAAATTAGACTGAAGTGCAAGACTAGATGATGATGCTCATTCCATAAGATGTTACCATGGATACATAGATAATGGCACGCGCGTCCAGTGGACATACGACATACCAAAGTGGAATCTCGTCCAAAAATCTTTACACAAACCACGCCCACATAAAGGACTTTATTTGACTCTGTTAAATAGGCCACGCCTCTTTAAACGATGCCCACGCGTGCCGACTTTCTCCTTTCTTTTCTTTTAGCTAAATGTGGGTGTGGGAGGATGTGTGCACGTGTGTGTGGTTGATTCTTAAGGAAACAGAATGATATAGGTGTGAAGCCGCGCCCACTTTACATGATAAGCCCCCCACGTGTCTTAATTGATTTAAGACACGAGTCGCTTTGTTCGAAAGAAATTTGCATTTTAAGACGACAGGTTGATGTTAGTTTGAGAATGAAATCGATTCAAGAAGCAACATGCAAGTAAAGAGGCAAATAACAGATGGTGTATAAAATAGAGGGAGAGAAAGAAGGATAGATAGAAGGTGTATGATAGATCGATGAATTAAAGGACCCCATTGAAGAACAGTGGTATTTTGTTAATACCGCTGAAATGGGCCATCCCCATATTTTATATGATGTATACGATTTGTTAAATTTGAACATGTATCTTTTTTTATTATTTTTATATGGAAATAAATGCAAACAAGCACACAAACAATGAATGAAGAGATTTTGAAAAGGAGTTATGAGTACAAACTACATCGTTTCATTAACAGAAGAAACAATGAATATGAGAATGAAAAATATATAATCTTGAATGCATTTCTAGCATCGGTTCATTGGGTCGATCATTATTTTCTAAACCATAAAACACGTCTGGTCTTCAAATAGGTTCATTTACCAGGTAAATATATTGAAACAAGAGAGTTTTCAAGAAACATGTAAACAGTATCCATAATGGCCCACGGCTTCGGATACCGTTTCTAGATAAGTGCCATAAAACATAAAGTTCTTATAATAACAAATTATAACGTCTCATATTTATAGAGGGTAAGTACTTCAGCTTTATTAGCTGATCTTTCAGCAGGCCCTACACTACTTTATAATGTTATTATTACATTTCTATGCCGAGCGCCTGGATAGTTAGCAGATTATCTATCAGAAGTATTTAAAATGTATTTGGTATGACTCGTTCAGGGATTGAACCCTCGAACCCCGGTCCCTTTCATGAGGCGCACGCTCTACCACTGAGCCACCATTCCCGAGTTTAATCGTTTTGTGAGATCATGTGGATTTCGAGATCTCTATACTCTCCCATTTCGACAGTCTCACCAACGAAACCGACTCCAAAACCGACTAATGACGCAACGATTCAAAATAACGTAATAGCTTTGATCGGTGTGCAGTCAATTTCATTGGTATGAATGTGACGCAATGTTATAGTCTCACCAACGAAACCGACTACAAACCGACTAATGACGCACCCATTCAAATAACGTTAATAGGTTATGACTGGTTTTGAAGGTGTAACTGCAACAGAACAATGCACAATAAAATGTCATCCTGGAAACATTGACGATGTCAAAATCCTCGTCACACAGTCGACAATAATGAGTGTTGATTGGATGTCTGGCACCCTGCCGGCTATCCATGCTCGTTCGCAAGCCAAAACAATGACTCTTTATGCTGGTGCATAATAGCTAATATGACACGGAAAGTGGAAAATGGAACATATCGAAGGAGGTTAATCGTTTTTATGGAGGGTTCAAGTTTTCGAAACTCCATTCGCCCACTATAGTTTTTCACAAAATGGTTCCTTATCGCAGAGCCCGCGATATAATTGTATCAGAAAGTTCGTAATTTCGGAGATGGTGTCTACAGCTATGCCATTTTAAAATCGAATAGATATGAATTTCATTTCATCCACGGAAATTAAAAAAATATCATAGCCGTGATTGTTCAAATGGTGACTTTTGCAGTTCAAAACTGCAATAAAAAACTTTTTTTTTTCAATGCGAACACAAACTAACCTACCCAGTAAAAGGTTATCAACAAGCCTGCCACGAAAATATGGAAGCCCCAAAAATAATTTTCGGGGGAATTTCGAAGCGAAAAGTCCTGGGATATGGGCCAAACACATAAGCAACGAACATTCGGAAATTGGTACTTGGTAAAAAAAAAATGTTCGGAGGGAAAAACCACTAGAATCATGAGAATTATCACCATTTTAGAAAACGACGTGTAATTGGTTTCCAGCTACGCTCCCCGGCATGCTCTAAAACAACACAACATTTAAAGACAAAGGAGACATTCGAAAATGAGACTTCTCATTCTAAAAAAATACTGTGATAACATGATAACATGATAAGATTCATCATATTCAGTATTAGACTTTATGAAAAACTATTGAGCTGAAAATTTTACTTTTATTGGAAAAAAGTGAAACTAGTTGGCGCAACGGGGCGTCAGTAGTATATTAAAGCCGTTGAAACCGGTTTATTTCCAATTCGTCTGATGCCAATTCGTCCAATTGCCAACTCGTCTACTATCATTTGGTCTACCGTCGGTTCCTCCACCATCTACATGGTCTGAATACCAATTCGTCCACTCACCATTTCATCTAATAACCAGTTGGTCCATATACCATTTGGTCTCATTGGAATAAGTGTTAATATTGTGCAAAATGAATGAAAATGAAATTAATATTAGAATCCGCAAAAGATAATTATGAAATAATGAATCACAAGATGGTTTTATTTACATTTTCATCAATCATCGTTTCGCAAAATTACAAAATAAGTTAATGAAGCAAATTGAGGACTACGCCCCAAATCACAAGGAATAACGCAAATCAGGAAAACAATAACTTTGTTGTTTCAGCCTTATACAGCCTGTTTTATGAAAATGTTAGTAATGGACTTGAACCGCATGAATAGCGTAATGGCATGATTTGATGGTATAGCGCGCAAAATCAAATAATCTTTTGAAAAAGAGTGATCGACTGATCGTTGTTTCGTTTTTTAACATTTAACTGTTTAAAGTCATGCCGGTAGGCGAACCAGGACTAAATCATTTTGGGTGGAAATTCACACAATTAAGCACTAACAATGGAAGCCTTTACGAATTCGGAATAATACAAATATTGTTTTTGTTTCTTTACCAATAAAGGAAAGTTTTATTTGCTCAGAAAGGCCTTAAGCGCCAATAATCCAGTTCTAGAAAAATAATATGGGTAATGATTGATTAGTTTGTTTTAGTGGTTTTGTGGCAAAACTTGTGGTTATTTACAGTGGGGGAATAACCGAAATGAAGATTTTCCTGACTTCTATAAATATTGAACAAGTTCGGAGCGCTTTACACAAAGCCAAGAGATTGATTGCAGAGTTGATTTAATTGCGGAACATGATCAATTAAATCAAACATAAATTGTGCCCTATGATCAGGTGATGATCTTTGTGACCTTGGGCCCCGTCTTACAAAGAGTTGCGATTGATCCGATCAATTGCAACTATGGAAAGCCAGCAAAGTAAACATATAAAATGCATGTTTGTTCCAACATTTTTTTCTAGATATGATGTATATCTATACATTCATTGATTTCTTGAAAATTTGGTGTGTTCTCCTTAATTACAAAAGACATATTGCAAATTTCTTGTAGAAAAAATATGACACTGATGGATTTCCATAAAGTCATGATTGATTGGATCAATCGTAACTCTTTGTAAGACGGGGCCCTGGTCAATATTTTATATAGGCCTAAAAACCTTTGCTTTTTGTACCAGTGAATGTATTGTAAAAATTAGTATCTTTCTCAGAAAAAAAAATCAACGCATAAATCAGTATGTTTATTTGCATTATTTTATTTCATTTTATTTTATTCTATTCTATTATATATGTAGAAGCTAGAGCATGACAGAGAGTGTGGTTGTACAGTAATAAAAAAAGGCTGCCACTAATTTGAATTTCAGCCAATTTCAAGCGTCATTTAAGACTGACCATTGATTTTTCAAAACTATTTCTGCGGGGGGGGGGGGATTGGTCCATTGAAGATGCAATATTTGTAATAGAAATTTGCAATTTATTCCATAACTTTATTTGTATATGGCAATAAGGGCTATTAGTTCTTATGTTGGGTATACCCTGCATAAGAGCTGAATGAATAAACAAAGTAAAACATGAAAAAAGGAGATGGAACCATTTTGTTATCAAAGGAAACGAAAATATCCCTTTTAAATAATTCCAGAATTAATTACACATACTTTGCAAACCATGCATACTTGAAGCAGATGGATCGCGAGTAAACCCAAACGGATCGAGTCAGAGGAAACAATAAAACGAAGACAGAAAACAGGAAGTTTTTGACGTTTGGACGTAAATCGAACAAAAGAACTGACTCATGATTGTGATCACGGTGATGACCAAATGCAGTATTGCTAAGCACGCTCTGGATCTAATGAGGACAGACTCTTTATCAGAAACACGTTTAATTAATTATGATGACAGAAAGAGACATATGATTGATGTGTAGTTCCCAGACGAGTTCGTCTTCCTAATCCATATTCGTGCCTCCCAATATCTTGTTTCCGTCTACTGCAGCTAAAATAGCGGTAGAAGTGATAGTGGCGGAAGTGATGGTGATAGTCACTGTGGTGGTGATGGTGATGGCGGTGGTGATGTTGATGGTGTTGATCGTCGTGAAGGTGGTGGTGTTGGTGGTAAGCGTGGTGGTGATGAAGGTTGTGGTAGTGGTGGTGATGATGGTGGTGATGGTGATGATGGTAGTGGTGATGATGGTGGTGGTGGTGGTGGTGGCGGTTGTGGTGATAGAAGTGCCTGTGTTGGTGGTCTATCCATGAATAGGACTTATATCTCCATGGTTTATCAAAATTTCATTTATAAACGCATTAACAGATCAACATTGAATATAATCCTTCATGTCGAGAACTGGAGAATGGAGTCGTCTCATCAACCAGCATGTTCACCAATTATTATGCTTTCTAACAAAGAAAATCGAATCAAAATGTTTTCCATACTTTCAAAGAGGAAGCGGAATAATAGCTTTTTAATATTATTATCAGTCATTAATTTAATCCCTTATCAGCCAGGTTTGGTGGGTTATATTAACCACATGTAATATCAAAACTCCCTATTATTGCCAAGTTTCTATCATACTTTTAGTTTCGTTGTAGATAATTTGACTGCCAGGGACATCTGTGCTTTCTTTCTTTCAAATCATTGCAGATGTCACTTTACGTTTATCATAATCAAAGGAATCCTATAAACTTCTAAATGAATGGACAAACAAGTTAAGGATTAGTTTCAACGCCATCTCGAATTGCCAACCTGCCATCGTGGCGCTGTGATGTCTTCCAAAAAATAGAAAGATGGGATTTCTTAAAGCATCACCAGTGTTCCGGAAAGCTGAAGTTAATTATGAGTTCGTAAACAGTTAGACACAAAGACCAACTTTTGTAATTAGACCATTAAATGGGACAGTACTCTTTCAATGCGAGGGGGGGGGGGGGTTCAGTGAGAGGCGAGAGGAAATGGGGGCAAAGAATGCAACCAGGGGAGCAGAAGAATACGACAGGGGGTAGTGCAACGACCCTTTGAAAACTATTCAATATCCCCTCTCTATAAGTTTGGAGGAGTCAGGCAAGAAGAATGGGAGTCATGAGGGGAGATGAAAATAGTACCTTAATGATTTAAATGATTAATTGGTTAAGGAGAGGGGTAAAATGAGATAATGTGGATAATGAGCTGAGTTGGTATGATGGTGAAACTTATTCGTCTGTATTCTGAAGTCCAGTTTAACTTGTCAGTTGTCTATGCCTTTGTTAAAATTATCAAATGTCAAAACTTTCCTCATTTCTTTTACTTTCAATGTTGTTATGTAGAAGAAAAATAATTTCAGTGTACTAATAATTGTAACTCTGTTGGATTTTCCATAGTTAAGCCAGGTTTTTGAGTTGACCAGATTTTAATTTTTTATACACGAGTTCAGAACACTATAAAAACACTTAGAAACACGTAGAAAGGGATCATGCATATTTGCTGGGTATTTTTTTTACTCAATATGGGGCTATTACAACGCAGCATTGCGTACAATTTACAAAATATTGGGTATCTTTTTACCCAACCAACATGCAATGTTCCCATTTTAACCCAATATTGGGTAATTTTTTTTAGAGTGAATACAGACGATTGTTTAATCAATGTTTGGAAGTTCATTTTGTGTAGTGCATCGGAGATAATCATGATAATGGTGACAGTGGTCATTATGGTCATGATGGTGTTGGTGGTGGTGGTTCTTGAGCAGGTGATAGTTGCACTCATCAAGATAGAAATGGCGGCAACGGTGATGCTGATGATTATGATGTGCTGTAATGGAGCGAAATGATGCTGGATGACGATGGTGGTCGAAACATGGTAACGACCATGATGGTAGGCATGGTGCACTGTAAAAACTCTGGTGTTGATTTAACACCAGCCTGGAATCTATATATATCCACACCTGAGAAGTGTTAATCAACACCAGTTTCGTTTTGGTCTAACACCAGATAGGTGTTTACACAACACCAATTAGTATCAAACAGCATCGGTTTGATTCCAAACTGGTGTCGTTTCAATACTTCTCTGGTGTGGACATATATAGATTCCGGGCTGGTGTTTAACATGTTAAAACAACACCGGAGTTTTTGTAGTGTGGGTGAGGCGGTGTTGCTAATATAGGTCCATGCTAATAACGACGACGACGATGATGGTGGTGATGTTTGTAGTGGGAATGGTTGTATACTGTGATGGTGAAGGTGGAAATTATAGAATCATGATATTCGTGATATAAGGGGTTCAGTGAATGTGGATCTCAGTGATATAACATGCTTTACATAATGCCTTGGGCACAGATATCCTGGCGTTACTCATGAACAAGAAATTAAACAAGAGATGATAACAAAAGGACGAAATTTATTCAGTTCGATTTGAATCCAATTAGCGTATCAACAGAGAATAATCTTACACCAGACAGATATCTTCATGATCAAGCATGACATAGATAAAAGCATGACTGAACATAAAAGGACTAATCATACACTCATTGTTTTCACAGTCAGTGACATTTTCGAGGTTACTCTCGGGCAGACGATTCAAGAACGTCTCGTTGAAAAGTCAGCGGAGAGACAAAGAAGACGATTAAACGCAAAATGTCACGGTGAACTGATCCTTTATCCCCGTGAACCCAACGGCCGAGATCCCATTCAAACCCTGGTATCTGGAACACTGCCCTAAGCCTTCATCTTGTGAACGTGTCCACGTTTTCACGGTCGATTGGCCCCGTCGTCCATCTCGATACAAAAATCATCTCATTTAAATTTGTGTCATTATTTCATTTCGTGACAGAAGGGAAACGCCTAAATGAAGCACCTGCCTCGCTATGGAGAAGGCCTATATAATTAAATGCATTTTCACCGGCTTGATAGACCTTCGCCTGTAAAGCATTTATTACAAATCAAGCGTTATATTAATTTAATAACGACAGCATTGTTCTCGATGGAGGCATTGTATCTTTTTTATAGTGAACGTCGCCTTTTGTCTCTTGCTAGCCAATAAAATATTCACTTTCTCCCTGGTAACGTTTGTTTCCTGCAAAGTCATTGGACGACCAGTTGCTTTGTTTGAAAATAATTATATACTTTATTATATAGGCCTATTGGTACTTTTATGAATTTGGGACTGATTAACGATAAAAGACAGTAGTTGCAGCAAACAATTATTTCATGAGAAAGTCTTAAAATCAAGGTTAATTGTATGAATACATCATACATCTAGATCTGGTACATTAATGTAAACTTATCATTGTAAAAATCATGAAATCTTAGCTCAAAATCGATAATTCTGATGATCACTAACACAGAAAGCATATGAGGGTAGTGTATTAATATTGCTTCGAAAAATACCCGAATTTTGATGGAATTCCGTGGTTATTTTGCTAATTTCTCAGCAATTACGCATTTTCTTCCAGAGCTATTTGGCATATATTTTGTATTCATACCTACAAACACTTTGGTGGTATTTTTATTGGATTCTGTTCGAACTCATTTTGAGTTCGTTACCACAACTGGTATTTATCTTTAAAGGTGACCCAATGAACATTTGCATCGGTTGTAATGTTTGGGTAAGAATTTATTTTTTTAATGTTGGTTGGTCAAGCTTTATCATGCAGGTAAACAGATCGAACGTTACTCAATTTGGAATACCTTTGCGTTCTTATACATACAATTTTTCAGTGTTCACAATAAAATATATGTCTGTAGAATGTAGATATACTTAAAACAATAAAATATATATTTGAAAACTGATTCAACTGAAAAATAATGAAATAACAAGTACAAGAGGGCCCAGGAGAAACTGAAAGAACTCGGCGGTGGAGAGGGGGAGAGAGAGAGAGAACGAGAGAGAGGGGGAGACGAGTGTGATGGAAAGAGGGAGAAAGAGGGGGGGGGGGGTAAGGGGAGGAACGGAAAAGCACATAAATGGATGTAGATAACAATTGGCTTTTCGGCTCTAATGAATCACCCGCATAAAAAAAGAGGGAAAAAAGTGTAGCAAACTCAATTTGGTAGCAACAAAAAAGGTCGATTTTACTCCTTTTCATTCACAAAAAATCGATGTCCACACCACATAAACTTCGAGGATAAAGGTAGCCCAGTTTGCTAAAGGTTTCAAAACAATGCTGTACTTTGTGGGGTGCACGCGTGCGCCGTTCTTTGTTCCTCGCTGTCGTAATCCGGGGTGTTTTTCTACCCCTTCCACGAGCGAGGCTCGCGACACGAGCAACCGCAAATAATGTCCGCGCTTTGATGGAAGGGCCTTGCGCAGAGGAGAGAGATGAGATGTGATGGTGGATTAAGAAATATCAAGTTTTCATGGCATTCATGACATATCAATTACATAAAATAAAATGAATTTCCTGACTAAACAGTCATGGTAGTTGTGAAGTCGGATCAAGAAATTTATTCAGCAAAATGTAGCCAAATTATACAATTTTTTTTCGCTTTTTAACTGTGCAAAGCAAGGTCAGGTGAAAGTAGTCTGCGTTCTTGTTTTAAACATCACATTTTCATTAATATTTAGAACTCTTTTAAAATATATAGAGAACCGTGCGTATTGGTTCTTGAAACATCATTTAGCCTAACAAAATCCCTTTTCCGAGATCAAACCATTAATGAAACATGTGTTAAAAATTAATTATTTCGTCTCACTTTGTGTTAATAACGATATTAGCAAAAATCAAATAGCGATCAAAGTGGTGGAGGGCGATTAGCTATTAGCAATTTAACAAAAAAATAGCATAGTTTGTACTCATTCTTGATAAGAGTTTAGAAAATCGATTTAGCAGTTAACACATCAGATGGGACACATTTTAATCACCCGATCCTAAGACATTATATCCTAAGACATGGACCCCCTAAGTGCCCTTGCGCTGACCCCCTTCCAGTTTCATCAAGGGGGCAGAACTGGAGGGGAACTAAAATTGAAAACCTACATGATGAAAACAAAAACTGGAATATAGTCCCTTCTCCTGGTCCTAATCCCATCTCAAACAAGCATTATTTCTCCTGCTTTATTTTGGAGAGGAATTTACACCTCCATTCATGGTAATATCTCCCCAAGAACCAGCGAGGATTGAGAAAAAGTAACTAAACGGACGCCTTTGTCATGAAATCCCATCAGACCGACAATAGGACCTGTAGTATGAGACCTATACTATAGCAGCAGGGCTTCTGAGCGGAGAGATGGTGACAAGTGCACGGGGAGGTCTCCGGGTTGGGCTTTGTCCCCCTTTCGCTATTGAGGATCTAGATTTCGTCACACCCCCTTTCTGGGGGTTTGTTTGCTTTCGTTTAACTCATTTTCGGAGGGGGAGCTTTTGTCTCTTGAAATTTCGACTAAATTCAATGAAAGTTCTTTGTTTAATCGATGAGATTGTCCGTGTGCGAGCGAGTATAATCCATAAGCCCGTGCATATAGGCCTAGGCCTACTATTTTGTTTTTATCTCTCTTGTCACTTTCGCTGTATTATTATCAGATTATCGTCCATCTGTTGATCTATCAATTATGTTTGTTCCTCTGTTTCGTTCTTTGCAGCTTTAACGCCCCCTCGTCTTTTCACTGTCATTATTCACTATCATATCCATGTATATAATTTTTATTTTGGATTTATAAAAATTAATGCGCAAGAACCTGATAAAATTTGTTATTTATAACAAAAGTTTCGCGTGCACAAAATTTAAAGTGCAGGATATTAATTTATTATATTCAACTCGTGGGCTATCATGTCCTTGCAAAGTCATAGTAATCAGATCCATCTGCAAACGATGAATTTTAAAGTCCATAACTTTGTCATTTATACGTCAAAATTCGACTCATTAAAGTCAATCGGGGTTTTAATCTTCTGTGTTTCATCTATACTGAGACTTTCATTTACTTTAAAGTTTCCACGTTTGCCATGTACAACAAAATCTTGCCCAATTGACCTCTAAAGCCTATAATGACTAAAAAATAACGAATTCAAAGGAAAAGTGATATGGAAATGCAATATATCCTTTCAATTTTTTGTTATGGTCGAAAAATGTTATGAAAATTAATTAAGGTGACATGATAAAGGAAACAAACAAAAAGACCTAAGAAATATGCAATGGAACTCGCAATGTTTATCCAGACCAGGAAATGGTTAGTCTCACTAACATTTCCCTATTCAGACAACACAGAACTTACGAATTGAAATGTTGGAGTATAAAAATCCCAAACAAACAAACACCTTGTCAATCACAAGCTTAGTCAGTGGTCCGCAAGATTGAGAGTAAAAACTAAAACATTATAGTTGAACTTGAAAAATCGCTCTTCCGTTTACCGTTAAAATGTGTGTAGGCAGATTATACTCATGGTCAAGGTCAAAGTCACAGAAACATGAGGTTGCATGAACTTTGAGAAAGTGCAAATGCGTTGTCATGGTTGTTGGTACCATGGGCCTATTGAAACGGACACTGGTGAATCGTTTTTCTGGTAAATTGCCAATTCGCCTACTACCAACTCGTCCACTCACCACGTGGTCTACCTTCATTTAGTCTAATGCCATTCCATCCATCAACATTTCGTCTAACAGCCATTTGGTCCATTACCTATTTGGTCCAATCATCTCTCCGTCTAAAATCGCTAGTTCGTTTATGACAATTTTGTCTAATAACCAGTTGGTCTAATACCCATTTTAATTTCATTCATTTTGCACAATTAACTATTCTAATTAGACCAAGTGGAATATGGACTAAATGGCTATTGGACCAACTGGTTATTAGATGATATGATGAGTGGACGAATTGGCAATTAGACCATGTGGGGCCATGTGGATAGTGGAAGACATGATGGTAGACCAAATGATTAGAGGAGTTGGTAATTGGACGAATTTACATTAGACCAATATTGGAAATAAACCCATATGAAGTATGCATGAGCTTGCGAACTTCAGGATTTTTTTTATAGTGCCTCGGTTAGGGAAGCACAAGATTTTCCTCATTCACTTGATGATTTTTTTGTTTAAATGTCATTCGAAATATTGTCTGTCCTCCAGGTGTATTTATCTGTATAATTATGGAAAAATCCTTTATATAGTTGTTTCACAATGGATTTGTATGATGGAAACAGCTAAACATTTGAGAGGACTCAACATTGCGCTTCGGGCAAAATTTTCTAAAAAGCTGCGAGCGAGCGAAAATTGTTGCCTTTTCTAAATTGAAAAAAAAAGTTTAATAAAAGGATTATATCACAAGTCATTTCACCTTTTCTCTTTCTTTTACTTTATCTTGGTCGATGATATATTCTTCTTATTATTATTTTATCTATTTATTTTTATTTATTTACTAAATATTTTCCTTATGTTTTTTTTGGGGGGTCTAGTGCCTCCCCCATCATCTATACGGCAGCAGTGGCGTTGATTGTTCTGCAACCGAATTGTGTGATAATGGCCGAAAGTTTACAGGCAACTCAACTAGCTATCAATGCTGACCTTGTTAACTGGGTTTTTCTGTCATGGGATCTGTTAAAACCATTCCAAACGCTTCTTTAAAAAACTGGTAAACATTATGAAAATTCTTTGCCTAGATGAGAAAGCCAAATTTGTCCAAATTGTTGGGAAATTTATTCCAAATTTCCGTTCTGCCCGCCTCTCGGCGACGCGAACAAAACACGGGCAGGGTTGAGCTGGGGGTCAATCGGTCATTTTGAGGGGGGTAACGAGAGATTGGATGTTCCGCTCTGGACGTTGGACGCTGCTTGATTGGTGATAGATTGGAGAAGGGGAAGGGATGGGTGGTTCAAGTTCAAAGGGAGGGTCAAGCGGTTCGAATCACCAGAAGGGGATGGGAGGGACAGAGCATTACAGTTTGCCGAAAATTGTGTCGCGAGAATCCTATCTCTCGCTCCCTCCCTCCATCCCTCCTCTTCTCCCTTTCTCTTCCTTCCACATTTCTCTACCGTGTATCCCTCTCTCCTCGTCCACCCACTTCTCCCATTTTCTCCCCCCTCCCATCTCCCCCTACCTCCATCTTCTTTCTATCTCCCCGTGTACCTCCGTTTCCCTTTGTCTCTGTTTATCCCTCCCCTCTCCATTCCACAGGCCAAATTATAGGGGGGGGGGGGGGTAAAGCATACATTTCAGAGGCATTGAACGGTTATCTGAATAAAACAGTATATATATAAAATAATTCCAAACCACCTTAAAAATACAGGATAAAATTTATTGAGTAATAATCATAATACTTTCATAATTACCCAAATAGCTCAAACTGCTTGTCAATATAAAACCATAATTTACACTAAACATGATTTAAGTAAAAACACTTGCAGCATATTTAAAAACTAGATGAAATATAAATTATACATACATGTAAAACTAAGGCAATTTAATACTATAAAGTGCGGCACGGCATGTATGGCCCCTCGATACATTGTATTTACATTGCAGTTTTTTTTATCATACATAGAAAATATTTATTAAAAAAAACATTTATTGGTACAAACGTGAGCACGTAAAAAAAGATCATGTAACACAAGGAGAAAACAAGCCGACCCCATCTTGCGTTTTCCTCCTTTACCACCCATCCCCTCCCTCTTTACATCCAAGCTGCACCCCCCCCCCCGCCACAACAACAAACAGGGACGCCAGAGAAAGCAGTCCCCTTGTCTCATGCAATATCACAACTATCAACGCTGACTCCTGTCTGGGATTATGTCAGGTGATTATTTTGGCGGGTGCGTCGCGTGCCGAACTGTCAAAAATCATCACGATCGATTTCTCTTGAAAGACGATCGTCATGATGATCGTCGTCTGTCGCTCGGGTCTACGCCTCGCTCCCGCCACTGAAAACAAATGGATGACGACTTTTTCTTCAAATTATTTGCTCTGATATTTTCAGAGCAAGTAGGATACATGATCAATGACTCGTCTCGTCACCAGTGACCCCTTTCATACACTCTAATACAAGTGTATACATCTTCCAATTATGAAGTAATGATGATAATAACAATGAAGTTCGGCAAATCAAGCGATTATAGCGCTTGCTCCATAATTGTGTCTAATTCCAAGTGATGTTTCACGGTTCAAATTAATTCCTTCCAAAAACGCAATCTTATATCGTCTAAGTGCCACTTAATAATTATGTGTGTGATGTGAATCTAGGCACATTTCAAGAAAGTCTTTACATTATGTAATGGAACATGGAATATTTTGTTATATTTCATTGCAAACAACATTACATCATATACCATGTACAATGTTATCAGGCAATAACAGCACACCTGTGGAATGTAAATTACCCGCGTGGAAAACCTATATTTTTTAGTAACAAGGAGGTAGCAAAAAATTGAACTAAATTTGGCGCGCTTTCTCGATCTGCCCCCGCGCTTTTTTATTGATCGACTGACGTAGTAATCGAAAATGGAGAACCGGCTATTCATCTCTTAAAACCACTCTGAAGAAGGGTTTGTTTTTATTTTCTCGAAGAAATCAATCTTGTTCCTATTAAAGGTCTACTTTGAGGCAAAATAATGAGTCTGCAAGACTTCTTGCAGCTTCCTTTTGACTTTCTAAGCGTATCGATTAATACATGAGCCTTCAACAATACCGTGGTAGGATGTCGCGTGGTCTTTTGTTGTCTTTATGATTGCTTCTTGATGATAACAATAGGAGCCACGCGCTCAAATTGATTAGACAAAGTTGGAGACGAAAGGATAGAGGTTAATAGTTTTATAGATCGGGGCAATCATCCGGGAACTTTCGCATATGGCAATTATGCCATCGACACTAATTAAACAACAACGTAACTCGGGCATGACCAGGCGCTAAACGACAAAAACTTTTAGTGCCATTTGCTTTGACGAGATGGTGGGATATTTTATCCTTTCAAGTCGACTTCACAGTCTTATTTCGACTTATCTGCTATGGAAGTCGACAAGGCGAGACAAATTATCTTGCCTGGTAAGCATGACGACATTACTTTATATCGCCAAGTCGACTTGCAATGTTGATAAGTCGATTTCAGTGGACATGATCTGACGTCATGGACGTCGGTCGCTCCAATCAACACAATGACGGATGGGTCCTCATGGAGTCAAAAAGCTGTTACACGTTGCAGTTCAAATTTGCCAAGATTCGAGCTTAATTGGAGCTATATGTTTGTATTGCTAAGAGAACTTTTGATTGGAATATTATTCTCAGCAAAATCTACAATTATTCTTAACCCGTCATAAAACCATGTTAACACAAGCATTATATACATATACTAGAATAATATTTTAAAATACTTTGTTTATTCTTTTATCTACATGAATGGCAGCTGATTTCAATCACGTCGATGATTCCATCAAATCTTTTTGGCGTGTATCTTGAAAGGATCGGGTATGTTGGTAAGACCGTGCTTGCCACCGATGCTTGTCGGTGCATCCTCTGGCAAGGTAAGCGAGAAATGCTGTAGAAGGCTGGTCATGAACAGGAATACTTCCATGCGAGCAAGGTGCTCCCCGGGACAAACTCGCAAACCTGCGGGATTCGTCGAAACAGAAAGAGCATCGATTAATGATTGAATTAAAGACGGGGGGGGGGGGGGTAGAACATCACCTTTTTATCATTTTTTCTCTCTTGTCATTTATTACATCTTGTTAATATTTCATTTTGTAATTGTTTGAACGCACAAGTATCAATTTCCAGTATCTTTGAAGTTTGATGTATAATTTGTATAATTATATTATTATTTTTTATTTATTTATTTTTATTTATTTTATACTGCAGGGTAGGCCTGTTCAGTTATGCAAAACAGCTTTCCAAAGGCACCTGCAGTTTAACAAAATAAATAATTCATCATCATAGCAAATAAATGTATGTAACGTATAATATAGTAAAAACAGAATATATAAATATAGAGTGAAATCAACAATGGGATATGGATTATTGTATAACTTATAATCATGTTTCAAATAATTTGTACAACTTGTTATGCAATGTGTATTTGTAATTGAGAGAATACAATAAAAACATCCTTGAAAAATAAAGATAAATTAATGTAATTGCAGTTAACACTGATTTTATTTAAAACAAGGTCTTTAAATCCTACGTGAATTGCCACCATTATCATCGTTGATACAGATCTGGTACATTACGTGAATTTTGTAAAACCATGGACCTATAGGTCCATGGTAAAACCGTGTAATCAAAGACACTGGCCAATCCAGGGGGGGGGGGGGGGCTGGCCCGTCCCCCTTGAGAGGCACAATTAAAATCTGTAATGTAAAATTGCTTTTACTTGTCAATTTTTTCCTCTGGAAAATGGGCTCCCTTATTTGCTCTCATATAGTGGTGATAAACCATGCCTTACCATAACCAAACGGAAGCGGCTCCAGCTTCTTGTTGAATTGCCCTTCTGCATCAAGAAACCTCTCCGGCTTAAACTCTAGAGGATCCTTCCAAAGATTACCGCTCCGCGACAGGTACCACAAGTTGGCAATAACCGCGCTCCCCTGTGTGACGTCATATCCGCCCACCTTGCAATCACGCGACGCGATGTGGGGAACGTGGATCGCAACCGCCGGGTGAAGCCGCATGCACTCCGCCAACGTCGCTTCCGTGAACGGCATGGAGTGGCGATCGGAGAAGCGTGGGGTCTTTTCGCTTCCGACCACATCGACGATCTCTTGGCGGACGCGTTCCTGGATTCCAGGGTGAACTGCTAACGTGAAGATCATCCAGGAGATACTGGTTGTCGAGGTTTCAAAGCCACCCAAGAGCGCGTCGAAGCTGGTAGCCAGTAGATTGAGCTCATCGAAGGTTCCTGTGTTATTCTAAAAGTAATTGAACGAAAGACGCAAGTTTAGGAAGTCTAATGTAATTTCATCCCACATAATGTAATTCCTTTCCTCGACGCATGAATGTAGCCAATACATGAAGCTGACATAGCAAAACCCTAAACAACCTTTCATTGAGTAACAAGCATAACCAACATGTCAAGGCTTCTCAGATCTATGCCCAGGAAATGAAGTGTGGGACAGTGATTATTCTTTATGGCATATTTGGTTTTTGTCTAGGCCATTGATCAAAGACGATTGAAATTATGATTATTCAATCTTTTTAAAAACATAGGGACCAATTAAATGTTTACTTAATCTATTATTTGATTTATTTGGTTTTTTATATTGACCTCAGAGTCTGAAGTCCTTGACCTTGGTCTTGGCGTAGGTACTAAATCGAGGGAGGAATGAAGCCTGACGGGGCCAGGGAATATGAATAAGAAGGAAACAACAAGTCAATGCATAATATAGCACCTATTTGTTATGATCCTAGAGCCTGGCCTTGGTCTCGAGGATTAATTTGGTCATGTGGTCTTATCTAGTCATTGACCTTGGCCTTGGCTTTGGACGTCGGAGGGCATTTGCTTTAGATCATTGGCCTTGACCACGGGCAGTGAGGCATTGCCTTGTCTTTGACCTAGGTCTGGGTGACCTCAGCCACAGCTCCCTGCTTGCGGATACCAAAACGCCTGCCAGAATGACCGACGGCCTTCAACACCCCCTTACAATTCCACCTACCTCTTCCTTTCGTTTGTACATCTCCTTCAAGTAGCAACCGATGAAATCCGTCCCAGGTTTGTCCTGGTCGAACTCCGCCTTGTGGGTCTCTACGGATCTCCGGAGCACATTGAGCATCTCCACGCTGAGGGAGACGATTTCCGTCTTGGCCGAGGACGGAAGCTTCGCCAGGATCGGCATGATTGAGAAGAGACCAGCCGGTCCGAGGATCTTGTAGATCCGGTGCGAGCATTCGATGAGGTGCTTGAATTCTTCGTCGTCGTGGTCGTAGTTGATGCCGGTGATGATGCGGGTGATGATGTTTGCGATGGCGATGTTGATCCTGATAGCCGGGTCGAAGCTCTCGTCGCCTTTCTTTTCTATCTCTTTCAACAGCCTGTCCACCTCGGATCCGATTATTTCCTCGAATCTGGCAGGAGAATATTTTTTTTGACGATGTAAAAAATATGCAACTTTTGGCATACTTAAAACAAGACGTTGGATTTGATAACAGTGCCTAATAGGTTGAATCGACGGTACCCACATTATAAAAAAAAATCACATTTTCTTCTATCTTTTCTTCATCACATCCGACTTTTCTGAGTGATCATTGATTCGATCTCGATTTGGAAAAAAATAGAAAACCAAACCAGAAAAAAAATGTGAATGACTTGCATCTTCAATTCACTTCATAAAATCCATGTATATTATGAATCATAATGTACATGGATTTGTCAGTTGAATTGTCCCTGCAACGAATGACCTGTAAATTTGATCATTATTTAATCAGATTGATTTGTTAATTTGCTTGATTTTGTTATGTTTGAATGAGTAGTCACTTCAATCTTGTTACTTCTTTTTACGTTTATTTTTATCTAAAATGAGAATTAATTGATTCAATTCAATTGAAATACCCTGTTCTTTTTTCATCATCATCAACATCATACTAATGAAGTTTCAATCTACTGTCGCAAGCCAGTCTCTGGTTTCAAGAAATTCACAAACCATGCAAATGGGGAGCATTTCATGAAACAATCAGTAATTTCCACTATTGTTATAAGCTACTAGAAATCCTTGCATCTGAATGGCTGAGAGCAAGTCAGTAGAAATCACTGATAAAACTCTTGATGTGAAATGCCCCCCATTGCTCCATCTTACCTTATCACACCCAAATCGATTTTCTTGAAAACTTTCAGGAAGAATCGGCGTTGTTCCTTCCATACCTCACCATTTGAGGCCGCAATTCCTGAAAAGGAACGAAATTAAGGAAACATTCATCATCACAATCATTAATCATCAGCATCGTCGTCCTTACTAATACTACCACCATCATCATGATTCAACATCGTCACCGCCATCATTAGTATCGTCATCACAGTCACTTTTATCATCATCGCCACCATTATCAAACCCATCATCGCCGTCACCAGCATAATCATCGTCATCGCCATTTTCATCATCATCATTATTACCATCATCATCATCATCATAATCATCATCATAATTACCATCCTCATCATCATAATCATTATTATAATCATCATTATCATCATCATCCACATTACCATCATCCACATCATCGATCACCATCCTCTTCATCATCATCATCATACTTTTTTTTGTACTGTTTCATGTGAGGGAACTTAGCAACCGAGCGAGATATTGTCAAACATGAAATGAAAACTGGTGATTTAGTTCACTTTAGGGCTTGAATAGGAAGCTCATGATGACGGTACTTTGGGCTACTTAATATTCACATTCTTTTACTTGCAGCTATTAAGAAAACATCTATATATGTATATTTAAAAAAAAACCTGGGAGCAAAGTATTTGATGGGAGGGAAGGGGAAGGGGGTGAGCACTTGTCTACATGCCCCGTCTATCCCTCACCTGATGGTGCCATTTACTGCAGGGTGGCTCGCAGCCCATTGTGATTCCACTCCCACCTCCCCCTCCCCCCCCCCCCCCCAAATTGAGCGAAAAAAACAATCGTAAACAAAATTAATTCGTACAAACGATAATCATAATATCCCACGAAGCCTGCAGTTAAATTTGATATCAGAATAAAATTGACGAATAATGTGTTTCGTGTTATTATTCATTCTCCCATGCATGCATTGTCATGCATGATATGCCTGTAGAATATGTACTTTGATCGGGACAGGGCATTGAACTAGACTTCCAGATCACGTACATTGATACTAACTATTCATGGCAATTCGCAAGTGAATATAGCTATACAATTGGTTGGTGTTAGGCTCGGATTTTCCAGAAATCGCTCTTAGAAAACATTATTCAGACTTCCACTCTATTGAGATATTTCCTGAAAGTATTGTATGGTCTTTGCTATAATCTACGCAGTAGTTCTGTCGATGTTCTAAATTTTCTGAGACTATATTTTTTATACTATATCGGCTCTATCAGCTCTAAAATACACCATTGAAATATAACTCTGTTGCAAAGGCATAAAATCAGGGGCGGTGCAGAGGGGTGACTATCCTAAATTATCAACTGATTGAAAAGTGGTATTTTTTAGTTCATAAATATTATTTACAAACGCGACCTAGGGAAAGGAAGTTGTCATTTTCTAGGGCCCGTTGCATAAAACTTTTACCTTAAAAACCTCTTGCCAGAGTTTTTTAATGTGTAATTTTCAATGGCATAAGTTTGTTTGCCAGAGTTTTTGTTCATTTACCAGATTTTTTTATGGAAAAAGTTTTATGCAACGGGCCCCTGGTCATAGATATAGGCCTAATCGTCACAACTTTATTTCCTTTGTTTTCACGTTTTATCACATGAACTAAAAAATCATATCAAAAGAGAAAATAAAGCTCAGAACTTGGCTAAGTTTGCTGAAAGCACGGATATAATGACGTCAGTGGCGTCATGAGCCAGAGATTGAGAAAGCAAACATGGTGAACGGGCCAAATTTGTTATTTAAAAAAAAACACGAGCTAGGCAAGCGAGCAAGACTTTCGACAAATTAATACGAAAAGCTTGTTTTGTGATAGATTTTTACAATAAATTATTCAGAAACATGATATTTTTCACTCTTTTTCCTTTCCTTTCTTTTTCCCCCCTCGGCCATGCCACTTTGGGGGCCTGGCCTCAGCCCCCCCCCCCCCCGCTATACGCCAGCGGTTGATCAACATCATTCTGTCTTCTGATCACAAGCTATCAGATCTAACAACAAAATATGACGTCTGTTTAGGTCGATCGTCGTGCCCAACCCCATCAAAATATTCTGGGGTCAGGCAAATCAGGCAAACCCGGGGACCTGGCCAGGGGTGTATCTATTATCAGGACGGTACTCTGACAATCATGGGCGGAAATCCCAGGGGGGACAGGGGGACGTGTCCCCCCTACTCAAAATAGTAGGGGGGACATAATATCAAATGTCCCCCTACTATTTGTGGTCTTTTATTATGGTAAGAAATACATCATTCAAAATCGAAATGATAAATGTATTTTAGGACGAGATGACCTAACTTTTGTGATGATAACATTTTTTTTTTTTGCTTGTCAAATTTTCCAGCACCTTGTCCTTTTGGGAGAGATTTCCGCCCCTGCTGACAATCAATGTGCAGTACCCAAAGTAACAATGTAATAGTTCTTCCCTTGTCAGGTCCCTGGGCATACCCCCTCATAATAAAACAATAATTTATGTAAAAATTGTCAGACCCGAGCCCCCATCCCCTACGGTTCTCACCGGCACCGTTATTCACTCTGCACGTCTTGTCGTCAGCCATTTCAAAAGTAATCCTGTCGTTGATATAAGGGATCTGATGAAAGGCCTCGGAAATAAGACCAGGATCTGCAAGGATGTAGACCCTGGTCCCAAGCAGCTTAAAAGCAAAGATGGGTCCGTATTTGTGACTCCACTCATCCACGACTTCATGCTGCTGTCGTTTGGTGATGATCAAACTAAAGACATTCCCAATGATCGGGAGACCTGACGGTCCTGGAGGGTAGTTCCTGGACTCCTGGAAGAGGCCCCGGTAGATCAGGTACAGTAGAAGGGTTATTCCGCTAACGACAAGCGCAGAAGAACTGATGTGGTGTAATACGGATGGCTGTACGACGCTCTCAACCCCCGCCATGTTTGATCATAATCATCTCGGTAATAACACTGACGGTGGCGGTGAGCGTGATATAATCCAGGTATTGTGTTATCATGATTGTCGGTATATGTTATTGTATATGGAAAATATAGTGGTCATATACGGTGCACTCAGGCGGAAGTTTAAAGGAGCGGATGATCGGAGGCACATAGACATGGAAAGCGGGATGCGGGGGGGGGGGGTGGAGGCCTACCCCAAAAATAATTGGCAGCACCCCCATGTATTCTTGAAGATGTGTGAAAAAAAAGAAATGGGGGAAATGCAAGCAAAATGACATACATTTAGTAGTGAAACCATTTTTTTTTTGCTTTTCGAATTACGTCAGCACCCTCAGTAAAAAAAAAATCGTTCCCAGAGCCCTGCACATCTGAGGGGAGTGCCATATGCCAATAGCTTACTTCCCATATGCCAATGGCGTCCTTTTCATATTGCCAATTCATCTATATGGCAAATTATATACCGATAGGCATAACTTGAGCTGGGCTATAGCTTTTACTGTTGCCTTGCTCAAAAAGTAATATAAAACGAATTCCGACAACACTGTTGTTCAGGATTTAAAATAATTATCCCTCCATAATAATTCGGTCTCGGGGGGGGGGGGGGGGGGGGGAAATAGGTCGATAGTCTCAAGTTCACTTCTGGCATGTCTGCATGGGCAATGGTTTTTACTATTTACATTTACCTTCATGAGCAGTAAATATAGTATAACAAATATAGATAATAATAATAATAGTAATGATCATTCTTGCTTAGGAAGTGTTTAACACTGACTTCATCAGACATCTCTCAGCGACCTTCAATATTGCAAATGAAATAAAATGAAACGAAATGAGATGAAATGATATGGCATGACATGAAATTTGTTTAAACCCGCTCGCTTCACTCGATCGCATTAAAAAATATATTAAAGGTGAATGATTTCATAACTCGACCAGCACCCTCGTTTTTTCCACTATGGTACTGCTATACACCAATGCAGTGGATGTTGATAGGATATCATGATTGTGATCAGGATTGTTCCACTTGCTTCAGAATAATTCACTGTAAATTTTGTTTGTCAAAACGATTTTCTCTATATTCGAAAGGAGCAATTTTTACAAAGTGAATGAAGTACCCTCACTATAGCATAGCAAGCTTTTGCGTAATATTCCTCATGGCTGTCGTTGATATATAGGTTGTTAAAGGACAAGTCCACTCCAACAAAAAGTTGATTTGAATAAAAAAATAAAAATCCAACAAGCATAACACTGAATATTTCATCAATACCGGATGTAAAATAAGAAAGTTGTGACATTTTAAAAATTCGCTTAATCCCACAAAACAGTTATATGCACATCCCGGTCGGTATATGCAATGAGGAAACTGATGACATCACTCACTCACTATTTCCTTTGTATTTTATTATATGAAATATTAAATATTCAAATTTTATCCTCATTATCTTGTGAAACAAAGTTTTTTTTCTCCCTGAATGTGGAATTACCACTGGTTAACATTGATTTTTAAGGTTCAGTCAAGTTGGTCCTTATTGTCAAATCTGTAAAAATTGAAATATTGTATAATTCAAACAATAAAAATAAAGAAATAGTGAGTGAGTGACATCATCGATTCTCGCATTTGCACATGACTAAATTGTGCATGTAGCTATTTTTTGAAAAATAAGCGAAACTTAAAGGACAAGTCCACCCCAACAAAAAGTTGATTTGAACAAATAGAGAAAAATCCAACAAGCATAATACTGAAAAATTTCATCAAAATCGGATGTAAAATAGGAAAGTTATGACATTTTAAAGTTATGCTAAATTTCACAAAACAGTTATATTCACATCCTGGTCGGTATGCAAATGAGGGGACTGATGACGTCACTCACTCACTATTTCTTTTGTATTCTATTATATGATATATGTTAATTTTCTCCTCATTGGAAGGTGAAGTAAGTTTTCTTCCTTCATGAACATGGAGAATTACAATTATTCTAACATTTTATTGTTCAGTAAAACTGGTCTTTATTGTCAAATCTGTAAAAATTGAAATATTGTATAATTCAAACAATAAAAAACAAAAGAAATAGTGAGTGAGGGACATCATCAACTCTCTCATTTGTGTGTTGCCGAGTTGTGCATATAACTGTTTTGTGAAAAATAAGCGAAACTTTAAAATGTCATAACTTTCTTATTTTACATCCGATTTTGATGAAATTTTCAACGTTATTCTTGTTTGATTTTTCTCTATTGATTCAAATCAACATTTTTCTGGGGTGGACTTGACCTTTAAATATGTCATAACTTATTTTACATTTTACATTATGCTTGTCTGATTTTTCTCTGTTGATTCAAATCAACATTTTTCTGAGGTGGACTTGACCTTTAAGAATGAAAACCAAATAGGAAATGGGTAACAAAATGTGAGGAAAATCGAATAAGAAAGAAGAGAAAAGGAAACAGGTGAGCATGGTGAGACATGTGAGAAAAAGAATATCATGAATATTGGGGAAAAAATCATACGAACCCAACAGAATCAGGGCCAAAATACTCTATTTGGTAACATCTCCTGCAGTACGGCCTAATGGTGCGATTTATGTTTCTTCCTTTAGAACCAATGCTCGTATAATTCATGTGTGTTTTATTAATTTCAAATTATTCGTCAGGGGCCGCGGAACGGATTTCTAAGTGGTGGGGGGGGGGCTGACCATGCAAAAAATCTCAATCATAATTATGGTAATTTTTACGTTTTTGTACACTGTTTTGGAAAAAAGTGGGGGGCTAAAGCCCCCGCCCCCCCCCCCACCCCGCTTCCGCGGCCCCTGCTCGTTACTGTGGTAAAATAATTGATAACTGCCAGACATATATATAATTCATCTTTATTTGCCAATTTGCATGGAAAAAACGTCAAATCATTAACAATAAATCAAAATAGGCTTGATAATAATAGACAATCGCCAAACGAAGATTAATTCAGTGATATTGGTCACTATATACGCTCTGGCTCGTTTCCATACATGCAAATCAGGGATAAAGATTCCCTTTACGGTATATCAATTCGTATTATTGATTAGTATTAGTAAACTTAAATCCTACAAAAGATTAATTGTTTATTGATCGATTCGTTGTCTCGTCAGATATCAATGACCCAAACAAGTGCAAACAGTGACAATAACAAATATAATAGAAAAGAAAGAATGAAAGAAATAACTGCGTCTAGAGTCTCTAGACGGTCTAGTTGATAATGTATTGAATAGTGATGATCGCAGATTAAAATAGTTAATTCGATTACTAATCTATTAAGATTATAATTGGTTGTTTCAACAATACATCATAATCCGACATTGATAGGCCTTTGAAATGGAATGTCTCAACTAAGGGTGTGGTTTGATTACAAGCAACCATGGCCTTTGGAAAATAATAGGATACAGTGTGATTATCGAATGTACGTATATTCCCAATTATACCTAATAGTACTAAACAAAGTTTAATCAGATAATGTTTAATTCTATGCAATATTTAATTCTAAAGAATGGTAAGCCCTCTTTATAGTCAATTAATAATCACTATAATCATGGCGATAAAACGTAACACGATGCAGGCGTGGGTCGAAATATAATGAAATATTGATCTATTTCACTTTATAACTTTTGTATTTCTATCTTTAGAATTACTGGAGGGGCAGCAGATACGCTTTTAAGTCAACTCAATTCGTTTTCAAGAGGGCTTCTAAAGACTTTGGTGTTGGCAGGGCCCTGGGAACGATTTTATTTATTTTTTTTCTTTACAGGGGGTGCTAATGTAAATTTGAGAAGCAAAAAGGGGGTTTCACTAAAGAAAAAATAAGGTAAATTTGTTCCCGAGAAATCTGACAAGCAAAAAAAAGGGTGGATTGCACTGCAAAAAACTGAAGGTCATTTTGGTCCCGAGAAATTTGACAAGCAAAAAAAGGGGGTTTCTATACAATGATATGTAGGCCATTTCGGTTACATTTCTCCATATTGTCACACCTATATACCAGAATTCCAGGGGTGCTGCCCATGGAGAATAATACACGAAAACATGAAAATGTGGGGGTACTTCAGCATCCCTGCTTCCCAGTAGTCTGCTGGGCAAACCCTTCACTCGAGTTAAGGGTCTGAATGTGCAGCCTACTCATGCCTTGTGTACTGAAGGCTCTCTCGCTCAGGAGAGCTCCTGTATTGGAACAGCAAGTTTTGTATGTGCTAGTCTTTGCGTGGAGGCACACTTGTTGATCAAAGTTCCAATCAGGGTCTGTGCCTGCAGACTAGCTTCCCAGTGCCATGAGAGGCGGGTGGGGTCACTTTACACAGGGGTGGATCCAGGATTTTTCAAAAGGGGGAGGGCACATCTTCCCGAGGAAAAATTTGACAAGCAACAAAAAGGGTTTTAACCAAAAATTAAGGGTATTTCGTCCACGAAAAAAATTGACAAGCCAAAAAAAAAATGTCTTCACTTTCAAAAGGGGGGCACACTTATGTTTCAACAGCATTTTTACATTACAAATTAATTGTGCCTCTCAAAGGGGGTCACTGGCCGGCTTTGCCCCCCCCCCCGGATCCGCCAGTAACTCTACATCAGGACAGAACATAGTAGAATCAACAAAAAGAAACTTTCGCGCGCAAAACGCATCTGATGATCGATAATATCGACAATACAAAGAAAATACGTGTACGTATTGATTGTCATTCACACACGCGATTGTCGCGTGCGGACGTATAACATTGGTAAACATTGCACAAGCGGGAATCTTGAAAATAATTTCCCCATTTACGTGTCAGCATATGAAGATGCCCTTCTTTCTTCGAAATTATTGGATAAAAGAAACAATGAAACAACTCATTATTGTTTAAAAAGAATTGTTAGACCTCTAAAGTTTGTAACCATATCTTTTGTTCTGTAATTATGCTTACATCAATATGATTTCGACCTTTTTGTTCCTTCTCTTTTTTTCTTTCCTGTATATATAAACGCAAATGAAATAAGTCGATTACATTTTCTTCATTTCCAAGGGGGGTCCACACTTTACAAGCTTTGCTTTTTAGTGGACCCCCCTCATTTCCATTTATGCTCAAAATTATACTGTTTTTTGTTTTACGAAGTAAGAATGCTCGTCTGTAAAATTGTATTTGATTTGTATTACTTTATATTACTTTGTATTATGTTCTGAATGGAAATGGAATAAAGAATTGAATTGAAAAATTGAATTGAATTTTGAAAATAATTGTGTGCTTCCTCTTATTCCTTAATTTCCTTTCAATGTATTATTGGATGATATCATCAGGAGAATAAATCGGTTCCTATTTTGAGTTATGATGGTGAAATCTATCGAAATTTATATTATTTCTCAAGATAATTAATATGAAATGCTGAAAGTGGGAAATTGAAACTTTCAATTTTGAAAATAATTTCCCCATAGAGGTGTCAAGTGTCGGCATAATCTTATGAAGATGCTCTTCTTGTTTCGAAATTATTAATTAAAAAAAACAACCTTAAATTTACTATCTGAATATTTTCTGTTGATGGGCCTAAAGTTCATAAACATACAATATGCACCTCCTTATTCCTGATATTGTATTATTGGATGATCATGATATCTGGACAATCAATCGGTTGAATTTTGAAGAATGTGATAATCAAATCTATCTAAATTGAATGATATTCTCAAAATAATTCGAACAAATGCAGAAAATGGGTAGAAATTGAAACTTGCAAAAAGGGGATGGCATACGAAGAAATACGTTAGTCAGTATAGGTCCAGGGAGTTTAGAGTAGAGCATGGCTGGTCACAGTTGGTCATTATCTAGAACAATTAGTGAAGCCATAATAATAAAAGAATATTGAACGATCCTTCCACGTGCGAGCCATCTGCCTCAGAGCAAATATTGATTCCAAGATGAGCAGTGAGCTCATAGAAAATAGATTACATAATAGAAACAGGGTTGAAAATAAATAAATGAAGATTGTTGCTTCGGGAGGCGGGGGCTCATCGCAATAGTCGACCATCCTCAAAGCATATGCTGTCTGCTGAACATCCACTTACTACTTATATCTGTGGGATAATCTAAGAAAAAAGAATCTTTGTGGCAGTGGCATATTTAGGGAGGGGCACGTGCCTTGTTGCCGGGGTGCAAAAAAGGGCAAAAGTGAGAAGGGGTTGGGGTGAAAGAAAGAGAAATGAAAGCTTTAATGAAAATACTGACGCCTTGTTTGTAAAAAAAAAATGTGGAAAATTGTGAAAATCTTGAAATAGAAATTGCGAAATAGTAAAATTGAGAAAATTCACCAAATAATATTACAAAACTATATTATATTATATAATAATATTATAAAACTCCTAAGTTTTAGTTCTGTGACATCTATGAAAACAGCACCCACTGACCAAATTGGATGAATTTACAAGCAGTGAAAAATGAAATTCACAATTTATATCTTATCCTACTTTAAATTTATGGAATATTGACTCCCCTTAAATATAAATTCCAGTAGTTGCAGTAAACACTGATTTCATGAGAAAGTCTGTAAAACCAGGCTTAATTGTCAGTATATCATCGAGGATCTAGATCTGGTACAGTTACATAAACTGAACTTTGTGAAATCTTGAAATCTACGCTGAATAATGTTCAGACTGAGCTTCCCCAACACGGATAAGCGCACGTGGGACAGTGTATAATTATTGCTTTGAGCGTCGGGCCCGACGCTCTACCCGAATCCTGTGCTTATTTGCTGATTTCACAGCAATTACACAATTTCTTCCAGAATCCTTTGGCACATGCGTTTTATTTATACAAACAGACACTTTGGTGGTCATTTCATTGGATTCTGTACGAACTCATTTTGATATCGTTACCAAAACTAGCATTTACCTTTAAACATGTTTAAGGAGAAGTGGGATTTTATTTCACTTTTTTTTTTTTTGGGGGGGGGGGGGTACTAATCCAGTATAAGGACTGCAGGGGTGGTTCGTCCAGTTGGGTGATTTTTAAGGGGGTGTCAATTTGAGAAGATTTGGAAATCTAACGCCCCGTGGCTTCTCTTTTGAAAATCTTTTCTTTTGTTCTAATCCATCTTGACCAGTACAGCCACGCGCCTCGTCAATACCCATCTTTATTGGTTTTACGTCCAAGTGTCAACACTGATTACATAATAATCTTTCTCTCGTGGAGATGCACCTGCCTCTGTGGTGTAGAGCCGGATTGGAGATTCGAAAGAAAGACAGGAGAAGGAAAAGAAAGTCAAAACATGGAGCTCTATGGTCAAAACGAGTTCATTGTAAAATGATTGAATTAAAGACTTTCAAGTGAAGTGGAATTAGTTTTGTCAAGTGAACGGGTCTCGTCCGGTGGATTTAGTACTTCAAAATTAGAGAGAGATGGCAAGAGAGAGTGATAAAGAAATAATGAATGAATGAAAGGAGGGGCGGGAGAAGAAAGAAAGAGAGAAAGAAAGAAAGAGAGAGAGAGAAAGAAAGAAAAGAAAAGAAAAAATAAATAGAGGGAGGGAGAGAAAGAAAGAAAGAAATAAGGAGGGGAAGGGGATTGTGTTCATGACAAGCCTATATAATACACGTTCGATTAATGCAATACTCGAATTTTTAACGTCTGTAACCGTGCATGAGCTGGGGTTCGAACCCACAATCTTATAACGACGATCCCTTCCACTGCGTCACCATGCCTTTCCAAAATGCAGCTCTTACATTACTTTCTAACATAATACTAGGCCAACCTTGCAAACTATATAGGAAGGGAGGGGAGTGGTCTATTTTGATCTTATTTTGCTCTTTGTTTCATAAAAAAAAATTATGTTTATTGATCTGGGATCAAAACCCGCGTCAATGAACGAAACAAGACCTAAAGCGTGAGGTTTCCCGCCAAATACGTCTGAATTGCCTTGTTAACCCTCGCCAGAGGTGTGAGCTTTTAAACACCATCATCTTCGAATTTATTTGAAGTCAGAAACCGCACCCACCTCTTTTTCCTCTTCCGTGAATGCCTTCGATAGCCATTATCATCGGTGTGTAAGAAGGTTTTGTGAAGAAAGGTATATTTGAACTTCATGTTAACATAGACCTACCACATAATTGTATTCCAGATAAGCCTGTAGCTCTAGGCCGCTTATTGTAGCTTCGAATAGGCAAATGTTTGACTAAAGTTTTAGCAAAGCCTCTCGAAGCATTTGAAATCCCGTTATTTTGACCAGGAAACTAATACCATGTTTTCCTCGTTTGGCCAAGGCTCACTATATTTGAAGAATCATATATCAATGATATTTTAATGACAATCACATCGGTGCATCCCAAATTATGTGCCAAAAGGATTCCCTTTTTAAAACAAAATGATGAAACCTGGGTCCTTTCGACAACAGCGATGTTGTTTGTTTTTAATAATTCCCAATTATAGAAGGCGTTATGTTTTATGGATATTCCACCCCCCCGTGCATGCTTTCTGCTAAATATTAAGCCTTTTTAAAAATCATTGTTGTTTCCAAACCCCTCCCCCATCCGCCACACGTATATATCTCCAATTTATTTGTTAAATCAGGAAATCTCATCATGCACTAATGAAATATGTGAAGTCAAACCCAATGGGGTTTCTACTTGTTCTCTGTTTTAATCCCCTTATCCAACAGCTGCAGAATGAATCCTGATTGGCCTACCTGCCGAATCCACTCGATTAAAAAGTCAAGTTCAGATGAAAAGGAAGATCATTCGAGATAATCACCGATTATCCCTTTTACACCGGTCGGATCCAACATGGTGTTCAACTTTGACGCCGTCACAGGTGATTTGGTCGAGTCGCGCGGCCAACGAAGAGTGTGGAATTGGCCAACCGCAAATTCAAGGTAAGTTTAGATTGCAGAGCAAGAAATAAGAAACATTTTTTCTCCCTCTTATTCTTTTGTAGCACATTAAAACTTTATTTGTTTACATAGCATTTCTCATTAACATAGTAATTAACATATCTTAATGATCAAGCCGGGGTATAACAAATACTGATGATCCGCCATTAACTGAAAAACCCCAAAATGAATCCCTACAAAATCGCCGATCCCTTCTTCTAATTTATAACCTTTTCAGGCATCATACATGTGTGTGTAGAGCAGTAATGTTTGTTTACTCAAATGAATAATAAGAAAAGGAATCCATACACAATAATTCTCATTAATCATGGATGACCACGTATTAGTGCATTGTTTATGCTTGAGACCATGTTGTTTATCTACTAAGCCCATTCATGATGTATAGTCGCAGATACTGCAGATGCAAGGATGTATTCAGAGTACACTTTAAAAACGTTGAATAAGAAATTACCCAGTATGTAGTTATGAAGCGAGTGTGTTTGTTGGCTTATAAGTTTGGGGTAAAATGTATGATTCGTCGGTAAATTTTTACAACACCAGGCGTCATTTCACCTTAAAAACTAATACCTCTTATGCAGCGTACTTCTGCAGTTATTTCCTTATGAAATATCCATAGAGATATATCTCTATGGAAATATCCGACTGATTTTTTGTCGATAACATCGCCCTCCACGGAGAGGGCGCTTTCCATTGTAGATGGGGGGGGGGGGGGCACTGAACTAGAGATACGTATTTTTAGTTCAGTGGGGGGGGGGGGGCTATTTTGCCTCAATTTTATGTTTATGCAATTTGGTAACTTCTGGAGCCCGCATTCGGTAAGTTTAGAGGTTCCTCCTCTCAACCAACTTTATGTAAACAAAAACAACTCGCTGGCCAACACAGAAAGAATAATCCGAAGCATTCTCTTTATGCCGACGGGCTTTTGGCGGTTTGTCCGTTCGGTGTGCTTTGAAGATTGCCGCAGCATCTTGACTTTTCGAATGGGTTCATCACACCCCCCCCCCCCCACCACCACCACCACCACTACTACCACCACCCCCCCTCTCTCTCTCTCTTCTCTCTTTCTCTCGCTCCTTCTCTTCAAGGTGTATTATGCATCCTTCTGTCCATGCTTTTATTAATGGTGCGCATTTTGGAGAAAACAATATTTTCTTATAAGTCGAGATTGCAGCCTAATTTTCAAGAGCTTATATATAATTCATCTACCTTTCCTTTAGTTTTGTTTTATCGATATTTTCTTAATTGTTATATTTTTTAATCGGGTAAGTTTTGTCCATTGTTGAAAATTTTATGTTTTAGCGCTTGATACGATGGGAAACAATGTTTGTAAGCGCCGTATAATATTACCGCTGCTACCCTGATTGGCCGCATCAAGCATTCAAGGAATTTCTTCCTACCCATATACTACACCTCGGTGTATATGGAGAGTGGCAAATGTAGATAAACGCAGTGACAAAGGACGCAAGTGCTGCTGTGGGATTTGAACCCCAAGCCTTATGGTTCAAAGTCCGGAGACTTATCCACTGAGCCACATCACCTCTGACGGTGGTATGGGGACGGGTCTGTCCCATCCCTCCCCCTTTAATCATACTTATTGTTAATAATTATGTAATGTGCATATTCTTCGATGTTTTTACGAAATTAAACTCGTCTTTTTTTTTTCCTCTTTTGTTGTGAAGTCGCAATCACTCAGATTATTATCTGCTGCATGTTTTGGTGAGGGGAAACTTCCTTATGTTTGTTTTCTTAAATGATTAACCAAAGACCAAGAGAACAAAGGAGGAAACCTAACAATCTAAAAGGGGCAAACTGTCATGGTACGGTTACACTGGCAAAACCTACTCCAGACCGATCAAAGCTATTACGTTATTATCAATGACATATCATCGGTCGGTGTGAAGTCAGTTTCGGTTACAGTGACACCAACGAAATCGACTACAGACCGATCAAAGCTATTATGTTATTACCAATGACATACCATCGGTCGGTCGGAGTCGGTTTCGGTTACAGTCACACCAACGAAACCGACTCCAGACCGATCAACGCTATTGCGTTATTAGCAATGACATACCATCGGTCGTTTTGGAGCCGGTAATTCTGGTGTGACCGACATTGTGCTGCAGTCACACTACGGAAACCGACTCCAGACCGATCAAAGCTATTACGTTATTCGCAATGACATACCATCGGTCGGTTTGGAGTCGGTTTCGTTGGTCCTACAGTGTGACTGTACTGTGTAGCGTTATTTTACGCGATGTCGTTGAAGATGGGCTTCTCTTTGTACATGTACTGTCATCATGATTAACTGTTTGCAAACATTCCAGACCTGTCTTTACTTCCTCCATAAACAAGTTCTCGCGCCGCCATCTGTCACATAATGTTGACTTTAATTCATTCAAAGCAATCAATTGATTATCTGAAGCCCTCTTGGGTAAGCAGTCTTCGAATTGGCAAATGTGGTGTCTTTCCTCCGCTGCTGCAGTTTTTCATTTTGAAATGTATATATTAGAAAGAGAAATTTAACGGACGAGAATATTTGCTTGTTCAAAATGTCTGAATTTGCATGTCCAACAACGATTTTGAGATTTTCCTCTCATTACCAATTTATAAAGATTATATTTCTCTTTAAACATTGATCGAAATATACCGAAGCCTTGAATGTTGCTTCCACTGTACAAATACTGATAGAATATGGATTATGGGCTTCTATTTGTATTGTCATCATGATTAATTACCGTTTGCCAACATTCCAGAGAATTATTTACTTCCTCCAAAACAAGTTCTCGTTCCACCTTTTGATAAACATTCTTCAAACTGGCATTTGTGGTGTTTTTCCCAAGTCGCTGGAGTTTTCCTTTAAAATGTATTATATTAGAAAGAGAAATTAAACGAACAAGTATATCTGCTTGTTCAAAGTGTCTGACTTTGCATGTACGACAGTCATATCATTACGGTTTTCATCATATTGCCAATTTAAAGATTTAAACTAGTATATTTCTTTTATTAAAAAAATGATAGGAAGATGTTGTTTCCTTTAGTGTTTCTTTCACAGTTTCAGAGGATTTTATATTTATTATCAATCAAGCATGATATAATTGTTTGGAAACTTTTCAGAACATTCTAGCTTCCTCCACGTGCTCGCATCCTCCACGTGCTCGCATCATGCTCATAATCGCTATTTGGTTTTATTCCTTAAATTTGCCAAATTAGCATTTTCCTTTCATTGCTAGGGATACTTCTCCTTTAAATGTATCACAAATGAAGACTGGAAGAGAATAATTCTACTAGATCGTCAAATTTCATGTTTGTTTGTTTGTTTGTTTGTTTGTTTGTTTTGTTTTGGTTCTTGTTTTTGGCCTAGGGCTTGACGTCTTAGGCGTCACCCATGCAGTAACGATAACACAAATTCGTCAATTTTAATATGCATATTTATATTAAAGTTTAAAGATGAATATTACAGGAAAGTGAAACAAAACTCATCCCAACGAATATAGATCCACTCATATTCGGAAATACTTTTGAAAGCTATTTTCTCGAATCCCTAAAAGTACATGTAACTACAAATCTTTTCGATTGGCAAATTGGCAACCAACCTCATTAATTAAACAAAAGTCTGTTTTTTAATGGCATCCTAATTTCGGTGAAATGTCCATGAACTTCGGCGACCGTATTTTTCACAGGCAGCATAGCCTTATTGTTGCTGGCAGTGACGCGGAATAACACTGAAGAGATGAGTTTTGGAAGGTCATAATTACTTTGTTTTTTCAGTTGACCTTCATTATATTTTGTATCTGAAGTGCTTTTACATTCTGATCACGCATCGACAACATTTCCTTTTAATTTCGAAGAACGTGATTCCCAAATATCATTGTATTTTATCCTTGTCAACCTAACATGAAAAGCGATGATGTTATAATGATGATTAGTATCTGTAAAGAATTGCATCAATGTTCATCATGCTGTAATTACTAGCGCGAAGCGCGAGCTTTTGAAGTTTTGACACACTAACCAGAAAAGAGCGTTTCATGTCGTATTCGTTATGTAATACTCTGTCAGTAAATTGATATGCGAGCATAAAGCTAGATATGATATGTTGGATATAAAGACCTAAGAACTGAACATTTTACGCACTGTTTGTCATCATGAACAGTTTCACATAACAAAAATAAAACACGTTGTATGAGCTGAAACTTTTGAGTTACTGACATGTAAAATGAAAATTTCAAAGACTGTTTCTTGGAATTTATCAACGTATCTCATTAATCAATTGATGCGAGCGCGAAGCGCGATTTAAAAAAAAAAGTATTATTCAACCTGACAACGGAACATTGTAACCACTTTTGTAATCATATCAACAGGTTCCGTATCTTTCTAAACCGTGAGACATAGATGGCAACGGTCAATTAAGATCATTGTATACGAGAACGCTGTGTCCAAAACACTCACCATGCAGGACTAACCAATCAGAATTGATCTATAATTTTTCAAATCAATTTCAAACCCGAGCTCACCGATTGAGCTCGAAACTGAAATTGAAGTTGGCCTACAAGATCAGCGACTCATTGCCAAATTTGGCAAGAAAGAAAATGTTCGGCTATCTTCAAGTTCAGGTATACGTGACCCCTGAATGACCTCAATCCTGACTTCGACACCCCGTCAGTCAGTGAGTCAGCTGACTGGCACAAAGAACATCGATGGGACACGTGACCGAAAGCGCCTCATTACGATGAATGAAGAGGCTCTGCTAGTTTTATGAATGAAAGTAAAAGTAGTAGTTTATTTTTATCACGGAGTACTCTCGGTGCGGACAGGCACGCGCATATATGCGGGGTGCTAGTATTTTCAAGGGGAAAGGAATTTTACCTTGTTTTTGATGAGTTCTTGGGGATAACAAAGCATTTCTTTCTGCGCTGGGGAGCGTGCCCGACGTGTGGCTATGTGAAAGTCGATGATATTGATGTCAGTTGGAAAATTATGTCCACTCCTGTTTGGCCGACCCCCCCCCCCCTCGAACATCCGAACTTCAAAATGACCTCTTATTTTGGTAAATTCTATCTCGCCTCTGTTCTTAAAATTAGAAATGGTAGCATTAATTCGTAACAAGGTGAAATGTTGGAGACTCGTCACCAGCAAATTTTTGTTTGCTGTTTGATGACAATTAAATCATTTACTTCGAATATTTCTTTGTCAATGTCACTTTGCAGGTTAACCGGACTCGCAAAGTAATCAGAGAATGATAACCATTTCTAAATGTTGTGACACAAATAAGGCTGATAATTTATAATAATGATGACATGCTTCTGAGTAAACGCATACCAACATAATCTTAAGCCTATATTATGCATCATGATTTAACCATATATGCATAGGGAATTATTGAAAATCTGTAGAAAGACTGAGTAAAAAACTTAATATTAGAGATCCATTTCAAACATCACAGAATAATAAATCTACTAGATTTGATTATTCTTTGTCATTTCGAGTTCGACTTTGAAATTCGCTAGGAATGTGTGAATTCAGTTGGTCACCGAGCTCTCTCATAGTAATGTTTTCTATGACTATTATTATCATGATGAAAGAACATGACAGAACAAGGCAATAATAAGCCTGTTTTACTAGATCATTCGTGGAAGGGGACGACTATTCCACAAAGACAGACCTTTCTTTCAATAACTGACCCGAAAGATAATCTGGTGGGGTAATGCTTTTACTCGCGTGCCTCTGCGCCTTACAACCATACGTGAAAGATTTCGATTTATTTTGGCCAGGTAGTCTCCTGTCTACACGTACTTTGACCCAGGAAAGTGGATCATAAAATTAAGAAAACCTGGAAGTCTGGAAATTGATTCATATCTTGATATTTTATTTATCAACTTTCTGCTGTTTTTCTTTCACTTTCCATCCCCTCAAAATCTTCAAATTTTACTTTTAGCTTCCCATTCTTTTCTTCATTTTCATCTCCATGTCTCGTATTTTTCTACTAATCGCCCAGCCTTTTCCTCCCACTTCCTCCATAGCCATATTTGACGTCATCATTACTATCACCACCACCACCACCATCATCTTCATCACCACCATCATCATCACCATCATCATCATCACCACCATCATCATCAACAAAAACAACGATATCATTACCACCATCATCACTGTCATCATAATCGCATCACCACCATTACCACCACAATCATCATCATCATCATCATCATCATCAACAACAACAACACCAATATCCTCATCATCGTCACCACCACTACCAAATACTACCATCATCATCATCATCACCATCACCACTACCAAACAAAAAAATAATAATTCATTAGAATCACCTTCGCAGAAACCAAAACTCTAGCACACTCGAGCCTGCTCTTCATCATTTATTTTGGTCAATAATGATACAATTCGAACACCAAGGAGACAACCTCATCCAGATGGAACAAAGAATTGTCGAACGCGAATCGAGGAAACAAAGAAATCAAGGTTGAAATTAAAATTCTTTGCAGAATCTTCCTCGTTCTCGCTTTTCCTCGCCTTCCCGTGGTCAAGGGCTTCAGTTGTTTTGGAAGGCTTCTGGTCTTATTTTTCAAAGCCATGCGATAGCCTGTCAAAGACAAGACTGACAGGAATGACAGGCTTCTAGTCTCATCTAAAGGATTGAAATTTTGTCTCTTTATCATATGTTGTCGAAAAAATATAAATATACAATGGTGCATGGAATGGTTGTAGTTTAAAAACATAAAACATAAACATTGGCATACCAAAAGAAAAGTAATTTATGTGATATGAGAAAGAAATATTATCTATGCAAAAAAATCATGCAACTTACTTGTGCTGGTGTTTATCGCTCATATCCACCATGCCCCCTCCCAAACCTTCCTTACCAATTATGCTTATTAAATAACCATAAACATGAAACCAAAACTATCCCGATAATGAAACATTGATCAAAATTATTTTCAATATTCTAGTACCATGAATAGTCGAAGGCATAAATTTCAATTTCATGACGTATCTTTATCAACAATAATCTACTTGTAGTTAGGAATTATAAAAAGCAAGAGGAAAAGCTTCTGTTAATGCTTACTAACGTTTCAAGTAAAATGACAAAAAATAAATTGGAGCTAATAAGTAAAAGTTTGACGAAATCCTTCGATAACAACTCACTGAAATGGTACTTCATAAGATGAAAAATCAAGGGCGACTTGGAGAAGGCTGAGATGATGTTCAGTCTCGAACCTAAGTTGAGTTCTTGAGAAGCAGGAGGACAAAGAAATCACGATTGAGGATAAGATCCAGATGGGATGAGGAGAGATGAAGGGGGCATCAATGTCCACGGGTCGACGTTTGTTATCCCGAAGAACATTTCCAAAACATTTCATTTCGTTTCGTTTATTTCCCTTTCCAACATTTACAATGTTTTCGTGCATTTTAATACACAGATGTAAGCAATTAAACATATAATATTTTTACGTACAAAAAACTTAAGCCAAGATTATAAACGGGTTGGGAATGGAAAAGGCTGCTTAAAAAAGCGAAGCATGTAGGGTGCAGCCTCCTAATAAAAATAAAAGCACCCAAATATACCAAGATATTCATTCGTCAATATGACACGATAAAATTAGATTCGTTAATTCGAAATTTCGATTATCCTAAAATAAAATAATGTCCGTTATTACGAAAATAAATAATGAACTTGTTACGACTCTTTCTTCATTTTCGAACTATCGGGTCGTATTTTTTTTATTGCTAAAGCAATTATGCGGATTAACAAACCTGGTGTTGAATGAACCTTCTCGAAATAGAGTCGATATATTATTTGCATTTTACTTATTAAGATTACAATTTTTTTAATTAACACAAAGGAAAAAAATGTAATAGTAATGCGTAATGCAATTTGTTTTCATAAACATCGAATGACAAAACCGAGCGTAACAAGCGTGACAAGTCACAACGATCCGAGGTCAATATCGTAGCTGTGACTAGCGCCCACTTTGGTTCAATCTGAACGCAGCTGAATGTCGCAAAGTTCGGCTGAAAAAGCTTTACCGGGAAGTATCATCGATGCCGAGAATACGTCGTCACCATCGGGAAGAGATCTCACTCGCTGATCTTCAAAACCATTTCCATAACTACTATTATCCAGTCGCGCATATCAACATGCTGAACTTAAGAATTCAAATGTAAATATATAACTGGTAAATGATTCTATCTGGAAATGGTACTATTATAATAACAACGGAAAATTGTTTTTTCTATTTTCCAAACTTTGATTCAAAAGATTCAAAAGAGCATAAGAAATAATGATTATTTCTGTTTTATTTTACTTCACCATTTCCTTAAATGTAAAGTTTGTATGGTTGACCTGATAATGACAATTTTCGGGAAAAAATATTAGACAGTACTCAAAGCTCGTTTTCCAATTATCTCCGTCTCGAAATTTGACCATTAAAAACATGTAATTGCAAAGCAATTTTCTTTTTTCAATACAAAAGAGACTTGACTCCGTGAATATATATCGATACTTCTAATTCAATCAAAAGAACTTTCATTTTATAAAATCACAGAAAATTTGAAATGTTTACATTTCCTATTTTACGTAATAACATACAACTAATAATAGTGAGTTTATTACACCATTGGATTTCTCCTTTGTATATCACTTGTATTATCCATATTGCGGTCTTGTCAATTGTACTTTACTCGCCACCGATTTTTGTCGGAATTTTATCGGATATGTTTGTTAGATTTTGTTATATATATCCAAATCAATTCTTGACTAATTCAATAGGCTTTACCACCTCTCTTTAAAAAATGAGTTTTTCCGATTATTGCCTTTGTAAAATGTCTTTGGCATGCACGAAGAGCTGAGGATAGTATTGGAGAAAGTTGACGAACATTGCCGAGAATTCGCCAACTTTTACGAACATTGTTTTGTTAATTTTCTTTAATGCATTGACGCGCTTTTACAACGTAAACCCTTTGAGTAAACTGATGAGGTCTTTACAAGCTGTACTGATTTTCTGTAGTTTGGAAGCAATGTTCATCAGCGCCTCATCGATCCACCTAATTAATTTTCAATAGACCCAATCATCATCATAATCATCATCATCACTCCCTTCGAAAGACCTTCCCTTTTATCTGTTACCCTCACAATACAGCTACACAGTTACTTAAAAGGATATTGCCGGCATTATTGTAACACAATCCCTGGTTAATTTGAAGGGCCTTTTCATAAAGAGATTATGCACTTCTCAACGAAATCTGAAAAAAAGAAAGAAAAAAGGATACGGAACATAATGTTTCTCAAGCTAATTTGAAAGCTTATTCATAACAGATTATGCACTTGTCAACGAAATCTGCAAAATAATACTTTTCATGTTTCTCAAGCTAATTTAAAGGGTTTATTCATACGAGATTATGCAATTTTCAATGATCTCTGAAAAAATACTATGCATAATGTTTCTCACGCTAATTTGATAGCTTATTCATAGCAGATTATATACTTGCCAACGGAGTCTGTAAAAGATAATTTGAGGTGCTTATTCATTAATAGATAATGCACTTGTCAACGAAATCTGCAAAAATACTTTTTCATAATGTTTCTCAAGCTAATTTGAGGTGCTTATTCATTAATAGATAATGCACTTGTCAACGAAATCTGCAAAAATACTTTTTCATAATGTTTCTCAAGCTAATTTAAAGGGTTTATTCATAGGAGATTATGCACTTTAAAATGATCACTGAAAAAATACTATGCATAATGTTTCTCAAGCTAATTTGAAAGGTTTATTCACAAGAGATTATGCACTTTAAAATGATCACTGAAAAAATACTATGCATAACGTTTCTCAAGCTAATTTGAAGGGCTTATTCTCCCATAAATGCATTTGTCAACGGAATCTGCCAAAAATATCATGTTCTTCAAGCTAATTAAAAGTGCTTATTCAATCATGATGCACTTGTCAAAGAAATCTGCAGTATCGAATGTGCAAACAAGATATTTCATAAAGCGCATAGTAGAGCCTAATCCGCGATTGGTCACAAGCAAAATGAAGTTCCTATCCGGGAAATGCTTAGTAGCCACTAATTATGCTGATCTGGACAGCATTCAGATAGGTGTTAAAAGCCCATTTCTCATCATTTCAATTTGTGCAATCTCCACTGATTTTAAAGGGATAATCTAAAGATTACACTTATGCTGGGCAGAAACTCAGCATGAGAAAATGAGGAAATTCGCATGCGTTTTCCTTCCTTGACTTTGTATTTGCACAATCATGTAATACAAGGAAATGTCCAGTCTTTTGAAGAGTTAGGGGTATCATAAAACCTTCAAACATATTTTGAACAGTTACCCCCCATGATTTTAAAGTGCTGGGCATTGAGTAATTTCGCTTTAATTCTAGAGATGACTGCTAAATCCCAGTTATAGGATTAGATTTGGGTGCATGTACGAGGAGGAGGGGGGGGGGGGTGATTAACCATTGTAAGATATATATTTCCTGGTTGGGGGATATACCTGATAAATCCTGGATAATATTGTCGGGAGAAGAGTTAGGGTAATCATGTTGGAGTGCTATTGAACATATAGTGAACAGTAATAGTTCAAGTACTCTTGAAGATGACTAGGAGATCGACTACAAAATAGACTTCTATAAACGTCCTATAGAGAAAAAAAAAAGATGAGATAAAATGCTTACCTGCTCATAGTCGCCGTACCCTGCGTACGTACTTGTTCAAATTGCATTCAATCGTTTTAACGAAATTATTATATTCCATGATTTTCCCACGTTTTCAAAATCACCGTTTGGATAAAGGAAATATAGGAGAAGAAGAAGAAGGAGGAGGAGGAGGAGGAGGAGGAGAAGAAGAAGAAGAAGAAGAAGATGAAGAAAAGGAAGAAGGAGAAGAAGAAGAAGAAGACGAAAAAGGGAGATGAACAAGAAGAATAAGAAGAAGATTAAGAAGAACAAAGAAGAAGAGAAGAAGAAGAATGACGAGGAAGAGGAGGAGGAGGAGAAAAGAATCAGAATAATATTATGCAAAAAAAAGATCAAGTATATATGAAGAAGGCTTATCTTTTGAAAGCTGATAACTTGTGCTGAGACGATGTCAAGGAAATGAAGGGTAAAAGAGGGGAAAAGGGAAAGAGGGAAGTAGAATACTTTGTAAAATTGTATTTCCTCTTCCAATTATGCATAATTACTCTATAAGCACCATGAAAGAATTAAAGAAACCGAGAACCTATTAAAAGCAAACAAACTTCGATAAATTGACGAAGATATCGTTATTTGAAATTGGCTTCCGTGAGCAAAGAATTCCCTTCTTTTGTTCTTCTTTATTGTAATCAGAATATTTCTAAGCTATTGAATATGGACTCATTCTGCTTTGATTCTTGGAATAAGAGTATTTTTAAGTGCCAAGTCCAAGAAAAAAAAACATATCAGACTTCCTCTTCCAATGTGATTGGCGTGATTCCAAGTAATGCAATAATCTTTAAACAATAATTAAAAATGATAATGACAAACAGAAACTCGGAACGATTCCACGCCCTTTTTTTTCCGCACCTTGATAAAGTACATGTTGGTGTAATTTAGGAACGAGCGAAGCAAGCGATTTTCCCCGACAATTTAGAGTAGGTCTGACTAAAATGGAGTTTCCTTTTCCTCATGATTAAGTGTTCGCAGTCAAAATAACGACAGAATGAAATGACATCCTATGGGCATTTTGAAAACACAAATCAATTATATTTTCATGAAAAGGAATATAAAATTACTTTGAATGATTATGTTCAGATGTAACTGTTATTTTTTCTAACATATTTTACTAGAATACAGCCATTTCTCCATTTCTGACTAAAAATAATTTTTAAAAGACTAGACATAAGTTATACACCTAATCAAGAATATTGTCATTTTGACCACCCCCTTTTAATTTTTTAGAGTACATGTTATTGTATAGTTTATATAACAAAGCTGTCTTCGGGAAGTCTTTTTATTGTTATCAGATATTAATCAACTTTAAATGAATATATAGGCATAAGGCATGTTTACCCGTAAACATCATTGATAAAGGGAAATGGGTTATTACGCCCCTGAGTTTCAAACAAAAAGTACCCTTGCTCATTCTATTAATCAATTTCTCCTCCCTTTTTACGTATCTATATATTTGAAATCATCAGGGTTTCGACCGAACAATTGCTACCCTCGAAACGTAAGGACCTTGGTTCGAACTTTTGTTAAGATGTCTGTGATTTTCGAGGACTCAATCTGTGGATATGTAAACGTGACAAAAGTTTGGCCATGGCAAGCAGCCAATTAGGGATTAGAATAAAGCGAATCGATTTGAAATGAATATCATCCTTGAATGAATGGATGGATGGGATGGGGTTGATCGGAGAAACGGTATAGCGTGAAACTTTGTGCAAATTTCTGAATGAAATATTTTCAAACCTTCCTTATTACATAGGCCCTATATTGTGTTTCTTATATCTATAATTCTGTTGTAATATGATATGTCTTGTATTATTGACTTTGTTATTAGACCATGTACAACTGTAAAACGGAAATCAATGAATCATAATATTCCTTAAGTCCTTGGCCTGACCACAACAAGCTCACACCGGGAAACAAAATGGTAAATGAAAAGAACTTGTTAGTCGTGATAATTATCACCTATATATCCACATTGTATTTCTATTGTAAAAGAAAATCCCAAGAAAAAACGAGAGAAAGGGTGAATACAACAGAACAGATTATGAACTTCGTCAGGAAAAAAATATCTTTAATTTATTGAGATGTTATAATTATAGCAATCGGAGCATCATGCATATAGGCCTATACAAAATAATGTTTCACATCAAAACCCGCTTTCGCCCATTCAAAGAAGATAGCGATGGTCATCGTGGCGGAGGTGAGATAAAATTTAATGAACTGATAAATAACCCTTTTCATCATTCTGTTTATATACTTCGGCGTTTTATTTTTTTAATCTTAATGATTACAAGCTTACGGTCATTAAATGATCGAATTTCTCGTGGGAATTGTGGATAATTACGTCGCTTACAAAGAGAAAAATAGTTCATTAGGCAGGTCATTGAGCGATATTTGTAAGGTTACCATTTTTGCGGGTATTGTGCTACCGGGGCCCTGGGAGCGATTTTGAAAGGGGTGCTGGTTTCAATTTGACAAGCAAAAAAAAGAAGGGGGGGGGAGAAAAAAAATGGGATTTTCACTACAAAATAAAGGTCATTTTGGTCACGAGAAATTTGAAAAGCAAAAAAAGGGAGGTTGCTACAAAGTGAAGGTCATTTTGGTCTGACAGCAACTTTTGACACACACAAAATAATTCTCTACAAAATTTAGGTAAATTTGAAGGCGCTTCTGCTATTTATCATTCCTACCAGATTTCCAGGTGGTGCTGCCTATGAAGAATAGCATACGCAGCACCCCCAACGTAAATCTTGGAGGGGGGTGCTTCAGCACCCCGCTTCCCAGGGCTATGTACCAGTAATTGTCATTGAAAGAGTATGATTGCCCTTGTTGCGTCATTTGGTCATTCTGGACAGTTGCCAAGAAGTATCATAATAGACCAATTCGGAGCATCGTTTACAAATAAAGAACGTAGTTTCAGGTATGACTATTGCAATTTTACTATCAACGTGTACTTTGCGATGTTTGACCCTTCACACAAGCATCGGCTGTAAAAATTATTGTAGGTCTATGCTTTAATGTGTTGCAGAACTATTTCAATACCATGTATTGCATAATCATCGAGACTTATAATGTGTTTTGGTTGAATATATTGAAATTGAACTGTTTTTCTCTTTTTTTATTCTTTATTTGATTTAGGCCTAATTTAGGCTGGTGATAAGTCATTGAAATTTGTGTATAGGCCGATTTTGTGTACCTTGCATACCCTTCGATGCCGAGTCGACACATGTCGGACTGCTGAAGTTAACCCATGGCCAAACATGACCATTTAAAAAAAATCGAAATCTGCATTTCTGTTAATGAGAAAGTAAGAAGCTGTAATACAAAGATCATGCTCCAAGCTCTCAGGCGACGCGGCCAACAAAGAAATTAGTTATCCATCTCGATTTTCCCGCCGTTTGGTGGAAAATCGATACTCATTTGAAACACAGGTACCGCGTGCCTTTGTTTACCATGACGTAATATTACGTGTCTTGAAGAGCGCCACGCCGCGGCGCCTTATTTGAAAGCTTATTATCTTCTTTCCTGGTATTAGTGTCTGTGTGTAGGTCATTCATAAGATCATAATAACGGCCCAGGTAGAGTGCCCTTCTCGTTTATATCGATTTCGATCAGATTACGGCCCCGGGTTTGTCGTCTGCCGTTTGTGAATGGGACAGATTTTGGCGCGTAAATGTCCGTCGTCATTAACAACCACGGTGATTGCATTTGGCTTTCACGTGGGGTATTATGTATCATTTGGTCGTGTTTGTTTATAAACAAAGAGAAGTGAAAAGGATTAGAACGTACGTGCGTGTGCGCGACCCCCCCCCCCCCCCATAGTCCCAAACACAATTTCTTAAAACTTGATACAACAAAAAAAAAAGGCCGGGAAGGGGGGAGGGGTGTGAGGTAGGGTCCAGGGCCGAGATTATTTGATTAGGATATGAAATGTTGTGAGTAACGAGGCCGAGGTGGTGGGAGTTTTTAATGGAAATATTTTGTTTAATGGCTTCAATTCCACTAGGTTTTATTGATGATTTATTTTTGTGTATTTAGAAAATTTCCTATTTAGGTTGTGTATATTTGACACTAGGAAACATTTTTTTAGAATGTGTTTATTAGGTTTTATTGTAGCATTCAAGGAAAAAAAAGAGAAAATGTAAAGTGTTAAATATATGCGTTTTCAATGTATCTATATATTAATTAAAGAGATGATATTTTGTTTGATGTATGTATTATGTTGTATATGAATTGAAGTTGTTAACAAATAAAAACTTCTTAGTACAAAAAAAAACATTTGAAGATGATAGCGGGTTCTTTTTTTTATCGTGATCTTTAATCAGTAACTCAGGTGAATGACGAGTGACACATAGTGAATTGTAGGTATGTGCGAGGTTGTGGGGGGGGGGGGGCTCAATCAATAAGAACAATTATTTTACATATAAAGGGTCAGCCCATATTTCAAAAACTCGGGGCAATAGACATATTTATATTTAGTATGTTTCAAATTAGTAAATTAGTAAAAGTAAAATTTATGTTACTGAAAAATAAAAATTCACGAAAATGACTATTAAAAAAAATCATTTTGTGCTTGATCTATATGGCACTCCCAATTTCATTGTCACTTCGTGATCTACTTTAGTAGATGTTAAAACGAATATCAACATGTTTTGTCAAAATTGCAAACCCTGTTATTAGGAAATGCGTGACTTTATCGAACATTATTGGATTATTATCCTATCACCCGCTGAGCGAACTACTTTCTGTGTGCTTGTATAAAAACAAAAATAATCCATCTTTTTTTTTCAATTGAGTTAGTCTGAATTCTCAGAGCTTGGTATCGTTGCAAAAAGAGACTCCGCCTGAGTCAAAAATTTTAGGCCCTATCACCATGGCGTTAAGATAAGCGGGGGGGGGGGGACCATGCACCCCCCCCCAAAAAAAAGTTTCACGACTAAGAAAAAAAAGGACATAAAGAAAGGAAAGAAAATTGTCAAATATAATGTGATGTCATTTTCTGAAAAGTGTTTCAATTTATATCATAAAATTTTATTCTGTATTCAAAAGGTCAACATTTTTGCTCGATCGCTGCGTTTAATTTTTTACCCCCTAGCCCCCTCAAAATCGTTGGCACATTTCTCAACTGGCTCCTATTCGACAGCATTGAAGGGTAAGCACTTGATATTTGACTTTATGATAGAGAGATGAATTAATAAATGAACGAGCAAACTTACAAAAAAATTGATGTTTGGAGTTAATTGATGAACGAATGAATTAATAAATAAATGAATGAATAATGAATGAAAAAGTAAGAATGAATGAATGAATGAATGAATGAACGATTGAATGAATGCATGTATGATTGAATGAGAAAAACAGTGGATGAATGAAAAAACGAGGAATGAAGGAATAAATAATTGAAGAATAAATCTATAAATCATAAATGAATTTGATCATTGAAAAAATATATAGGCTATTAAACTATTAAAAAATACACGATCGGCTTATACTGTAAATGTACGAATACACAATATATTCAAAGCAAACGCATTTTCTAATAAAGTGAGCTCCTATAATAACTTAGGAATTTGATTTATTGATTGAGGAGTTCAATTGATTTGATATTTATGAAACATGTCGATTGATTGAATACTTTAAAATAATACGACATTATGAACTAGTTTGAATTGGCTTATGCATCAATGGTTAATTTTCTATTGGTCACGTACCTATTATCTGCAAAATCAGTCTAACAAAAATTCCCGCCATAACTCGCTGGAGAAGACTTCGACCTATATTCGTGCAATGCAAATCAAAGAAACACAGGATGAAATACGGTGTTTAGGAGCCATTTAACACCAAAACCACTTTAAAAAAAATGCGATGAAAATTATTTTAGAGTTATTGTTCACTGACCAGAAGGGGTTATTTATTTAAATAATTTATTGAAAAATAAAGAAATGTGGAATTCTGCTGTGATGGACGTGATGGCTATCATATGGGTCATTGGTTTCTAATAGTTACCGGGTGTTGACCAGCTGGCTCGGTGCATGGTCAAGCGAGTTAGTGGTCGTATGTCCGTGAGAATTGGACCTGTTGGTGAGTGGTCACTGGTCAAGATGGTCCGATAGTAGTGGTTAGTCCAGTGGCGGATCCTGGATTTCACAAGGGACCTAGACTTTCTTTTGGCAAAAGTTTCGAGGGGAAAAAATGCTCGTTTTCAAGAAATAGTGTTATATGAAATTGAATTGACAAGCCACCCCTAAGGAAAAGAATGATTATTTTTGCAACAAGGTTGCGAAAATAAAATAAATAAAAAAAATAAAAAAATAACATGCACTTAAAGTCATCACTGATCCAGGGGGCAATTAGGACTCGGTGTCTTCTTTCAATGGTCTGGCGGATTTCCGGCCCCAAAACAAAACCCCAACAATGAATATCACCCAGAAATATCATTGAATCAACATACAGACAAAATTCGAAAATAGTCGAAAGATGAAAATGACCGCAAATCAAACTGAACAATTCATAGGCCATAACCAGCGATTCTTTTTGCATAAACATGTCGAAATTACAGTGAGATTATTTTTCCATTTTCATATTTATGACAGCCATTGACTCTTCGAATTTTGAGAGAGAGAGAGAGAGAGGGAACGAAACAAGCATGACATGGGGGACTTGAACTATCATAATGAGATCACTGTGATACAAAAATATCAGTACCTGATTGGCTATGCAATACCACGTGACATTTGTTTTGATGGTTATTATTACCTTCGGCAACTTGCGTGGAGTTGACCATGGACGCATATAGATCAATGAATTGACTCTTCTCTTATAGTGGCGGCACCGCGAGGGACAGTATCCCCCGATAAGTTTCCAAGTGTATAATTATGTTGAAGATAAAAAGAGAAGAAAATGTAGAATTGAAGAACGAATCGTCCTCTTTGTCGGGTGTTGATAACATCCGAGGACTTCTCGAGCGAAGGATAAAATAACTGCCACTCTAAAAGAAGATTGGTCAGAACATGGACCATGGTCAGAATGACAATTCCCTTGGTTAATATGTGTCCGACAGAGAAAAGTGGTCAAAATCAACCAATTTATTGGTTGAAATAAGGGGTTAAAAGCTACCAGGAATTTTGTTGATTTTGACAAATTTTAGCGGTCGGAGACATTAACCAAGAGAAATGTAATTTTGACCTATCCATTTTCAGTGTGTGGACTAATGATAAAATGTCATCCTAATTCAGAAACCACCAGTTATTTATGCTACAGTCACAATCATAATAGTGATATCCAAAGTCACAGCTGCGAATTCTAACTCCATATTGACTGACGGTATGTCATCGGAAATGACGTAAAACTTTTAACATGGCATATAGATATGCCATGTAAAAGTTCTTTGCCACCCAATGGTAAAATACCATGGTAACGAGGCAATCAGCATCAAGGATTTCATGGTAGTTACCAATGGATGGCAAAGTTACCATCATTGTAACTTTTATGCAACGGGACCATTGGGAGCGTTTCATGAAAGGACTTGTCGGACGTTTTATTCGACATGTCCTGTTTTATCCGACAGTTACCATAGTTACAGCACTTCTCAGCCAATCAGAATCAATGAAAGATGTAAGATCTGACAACTTGTCGGACAAAAATGTTGATGAAAAGGTCCCCTGGAGTCGGTCTTGAAGGTGTAGCTGTGGCACAGGAGCACTGCAGGATGTCTGGGGTCAAGTTCATCAATGGGTGTGGTCACTTTCGTCATCCCCTGGTCGTGTCGTGTCCAACAATTTGTTCATTATCCTAGACATACTGATGTGGCCTCTTGGTAAAGTTACGAATGACTAATTTGCGCACGACTGGAACATGTTCTTAGGTCATAACTCAATTACATAGGGATATCACATAGCATAAGAAAGGATCACCAGTCGTTCTTAAAGTCGCTCTTAACATGCTTAACTTACGAACAGCTTTATGAAACGTCCCCCTGTCTAAACCTGGATCAGGGTTCTATTTCATGAAAGTCGTCATCATCACTATACTAAATGGTCATTCTCGGACACTTGACATAGCAATATTCAGAGGCCATTAGAGCGCTTCATCAACATCTTTCGTCTGACAAGTTCTTAGATCTAACTTTCCTCGATTTTAATTGGCTGAGAAGCACATTTTCTATGGTAAAAGTAGGATGAAACAGGACTTGTCGTCGGATAAAACGCCAGACAAGTAATTTTATGAAACGCTCACGTGAGTTTTCTGCGGACAATGTGTTCATGAAACACCCCTAGGTCCCACCATGAAAATGACCAAAGTTATAGCGGCTATTGGCATGTACAAATACAAGAACTCTACCAAAAATCATCGGAAACTGGAAATTAGTTCAACATGATTAATTATCATGTCTGAAGAACCTTTCCACAAAGACCATTTGCTAATCGAGACCACTTTGTTGTCTCCCTTTCAGAATGGCCTTTCTGGACAGGTTGGCCTACACACAGAGATTTATGTATCACCGTGATCTCTTTAGTTATTGTCAAGGAAACGTCCTCGTTAGAACACTGTCTTGTTGATACACCATTCCTCGAACATGACACTGGTTTATTGGACATTGGTCACTTCCCTAATGCCCCAGTCACATCAACGAAACCGACCAGGACCTATCAAAGCTATTACGTTATTTCCAATGACATATCATCGGTCGGTTTGGAGTCGGTGACCACGGTGTGACTTAGCATAAGACGCATATTGAGGTATCTGGGTTATGTTACACTAAACTTCTTAACTGATTTTACAGTTGATTCATACGATCGGATGCACTTCATTATCAACGCTATTAATCGTTAAAATCAGTTGTATCGTCAATCGCTGGGCTTTGTGAAATGAGGTCCAAAGGTGTTGCTTTACCATGCCTCTTTATGTCAACCAACCGGAATATGAAGCTTGAATGGGGGAATCGATAAAAGTCTAATATCTTTGCGATGTTTTTATTTCCGAAAGAAAAGTACGCCACGCATCAAAATATGACAAAGGAATACGGTGAATGGTCAGAAAACAATGTCCGAATTTGACCGCTGACCAAACCTTTGTACCAAACGCCGACCAAGGATGTAGCCTTTAGAGGTGCGAGAATTCATTGTTTCGATCCAAAATGAAATGACATGTATATACTATAGTACTCTTGGAATAATATTTTGCGCACACTATTGTTGAGTTTCACAAAACCATATTATTATTGTATTCTCACTGACGTCATTAATAATAAGGGCCATTATTATGTAGAGTTATTTTCAGAAGGAACTAAATGCTTTTTTGATGTAAACTGATTTATCAGTACACTCCCGTCCATGATATTATATTTCTTTGAAAAAATGACATATTTCTTGAGCGTAAATACAAGGAAAATGTTTTAGTATAGTTAATATCGTTTTTCTTTCGATAGCTTAAGAAATATCACTGAAAATTAACCCCTTTCTCTAAAATCACAAAAATATATATTTTAGGGTCTTTGTGCATTGATCGATCCATTTGTTGCGCTTCGTTATTAGGCCAAGAGTGGGTGGAATGTAGTTCAAAATTATTAGATGTATATAGGGCAGCCGTGTGATTGATTGACAATAATAGGCCTATATTTTGGATGCAATATATTTTGAAGCATTTCTCAAATTAGATACATGAAAAAATACAATTTTTTTTCTTTATAATCATTTTTAATACAGGTAATTGATTAATTTGATAGAGACCAATTCTGGAAACGTATTGTGGATTTGATTAATTTAACGTTTAAAGAAAAAATTAAATTAAACGAAAAATTGTGAATAGTTGGTTTTGATTTCACACATGAAAAAGCAACAGATATAAATACAGTTCTTGTGTATGCTCAATATGCAATCTATTTGATGTATATGATTAATTATTTTCAAGGTAAACCATACAACAGTGACTCTATATGGCATGTGTTTAAATATGAAATTATTTTAGACGACATCTCGGATGTTGTCTCAAAGACCCTGGATGTTAATACATGTTGGCAATTGAATGAATAAAGAACCTCTGACACGAGGGAAAAAAAGATAGAGACCAATTCAGAATTACAACCACCAGTAATCATAATTATGATATATGTTTTTATATGCATGATACACTAAATTTGTTAATGAATAATGTAATATTGTGAATCATAACTGAGTGAACGAAATGAAATAACCGATTAATCACACACTACCCGACATCAGTGGAGCATCATCTCTGCTTAGCTTGATGAATTTTATTTAGAATTAATTATGTTGGATGGCTAGAAGGGAGTCATCCCGCTTTTTTTATGTATGATTCTCTTTTATTTGATTTATCTATTATATTTTATGGCGTTTGTGCAAAAAAAAACTAATTTCACTCACGTAGGGTACGATCGTTTTGATAAGCGCGCGACGCGATTTTAAGGGGGACTCGGGGGGGGGGGGGGGAGGGTTCCCTCACTTCCCGATTTGACGCATGCGCAACATACCCCGGTACCACCCTGCTAATATTAACATAATATATATATATATATATATGTCGGTATTTTAACAAAAGCGAGAGAATGCACAAAGGGAAGTTAATTTTTTTGTGCAAAATTTGCCAACGATCTTGTCTGAGCAAAATTATGCCACTTCTGATTAATTAGGTCAAACTATATAATGTTACTAAAACATCATAATCATGACGGTTGGGGGGGGGGGGCATTGACAAAATGATTATCATAAACAACGCCATCTTCCATAGCACCTGCTGTTTTTTTCTATTAGTGATATTAAGTCCAGTTTGAATAATCACAGATGGCGAATCAACATTTCATCCACGCATAAAGGGGAGTTTTGAGGAAAGTATGGGGATTTGTAACCGTTCGGATATAATTCTTGAAATTCGAGACTCATCTCTCTATTCTATTTGAAAATGAGTTTACTGTTTAGTTTTTCGGCTTTTAGAAAATCGGAGAGGCAGTTTCGGAGGACTGACTCTTTCGGATCGATGTCGGGGGCTAAACGGTGGATGAGCTGTTGCTTTTGGCGATGGGCTTGTGAGGATTAATATTCCTATATTATATCTTTAGGAAGAAGACGCTTGAAGTCTCGGCGCACTTCGCTTCTAGGAAGATTAACGGAAACGATACCAATCCTTAGGTTAATATTAACAAGAATAAAACCAATTAGAGAGTAATTAAAAAGTACGCGTGCGCGGCTGTGAGAGCAACATTTCCCCTTAAATGGAAATTCCCGAATTCTTGAAAATTCTGATTTGGGGAAATTCAAATTATTAGAAAAGAAGCCAACTACGAATGAAGGACATTTTCTTCTTTTTTCCCCTTTGCCTTATTGGAAATAATAACACTGAATTATGAGAAATAAATTGAACCCCCTCTATCTCTCTCTCTCCCTCTTCCTCCAACCCTCCAACTCTCTTAAAAATTATGATTAGGGGAAATTATTAGAAAAGAAGCCAACAAGCCAGGAATGATGGACATTTTCTTCTCTTTTTTCCTTTGCCTTATTGGAAATAATAACTTTGAATTATGAGAAATAAATTGAACCCCCCTCTCTCTCTCTGTTTCTCTTCCTCCAACTCTCCCCTCCCCCCTCTCTCTCTCACATCCCTCTCTACCTCTTTCCTTTTGTTCCCCTTCTCTCCCCCCCACCTCCCCCCCCCCCCCCCCCCCCCCCCGTTCTCTAAGCAGAATGGGATCAAATCCCTAAGCCCACTTTCCTTCTTTCACCAGTATGACCAGTGTGCATAGAAAATGAAACACGGCAAATTGAAAATTAATTGCGTTTCTAATCCTAACCAAAGATGTACGGCATGACACATTTAAATTGACGGCATTGAAGGATTGCTATATGTATTTCCGAAGAAATCAGAAGTCGATTTGGTGATTATTTTCAGTTTCGAAGAAGGAAGGAAGTAAGATCAAGGAGGAATAATAATGACTTCTCGAATCGCCCTTGACAGACGCTAATGAATTTTCGCTCATGGTTTCGGATATAAAATTCTTAGTTATAGAAAATAACTTTGAATTTGCAAGCTAGGACGTTAACAAATCAAGACGTAAAAATTAGGACTTTATCATTGAAATGGGTTATTCGTTTCCAGGGGCGGCGCTGCGAGGGCCATGGGGGCAACCGTCCGCCCCTATTTCTCAATTAGTGAAAAAAATATAAAAAGGTGAAGAAAAGGGGGGAGAGGAAGAGTGTGTAAAATAAAGGTACGGGCCATTTATAAACTCTATGGGCCTACCCCTCCTAAACTTTCGATGATGTCGATATATTTTGCTATAATGAGGACAGCTTTGATTTGTAGGCCTTGGTAAAGGGTTTGGTTCAGAATACAGTGAGAGTCTAGTAAGGGTTGTGACTATAATAGGATCCCCCCCCCCCGCCGCCATCAAAATTTTGACGCAGTTTTTTTTTTTTTGCCCCCTATAAACCAATTTCCTCTAAAAATACTTTACCTTTGATATCGCTAAAAGTGGCACTCCGCTGTCCAGGTGAGTGTACCCGTCCCTAAACCATAATATACTAGCCACTCTTATAGCATATGTTTTAATCATAAATTATGGCTATGCTAAGATTTAAAGGAGACTTGCAAAATACACTCTCTATAATTATACACGCTCTTGTTTTCAGAAAGGGAGAACAAAGAATATTTTTATTGAGATTTTCTCCTTAGAATTATACAGGTGAAAAATCAAGCCGCAAAAACTTGTTGTTTGTCCACTTACAGGCACTATTACTCCGCCCGCTGACCATAATTTTTATTGAATGAAAATAATTCCTTTATAATTCATTGATACAAGTCCTTAGATTTCATGCAAGTTACGGAACGTGGTCCGTGAAACCGAGATGGGAAATATTATTATGGAGAGAAAGGGGGAAATAATAATCCATTTTGCAGGCATCGCGTTGTTTTTGAAGCGGCTCTTTCATGTGATGTCGCGTGCCCAACGCCCGCCCGAAGCCCAGCGGCTCGCGTCCATCAGCGCTCCGATGCTTAGGCGTTTGGCATTTCTGCCAGCGCTCCAAGCTTGAGTAGGGGGGATTGCATTAAAATTTTAAAATCCCATCGCGTGCTTAGCATTTCTCTATACTACAGCTGCTTCACGCGCAATCTAATTTTATTATTCAAGGGGAAGGGGGTGAATAAAGTTTAAGGTTAAAAAATGATCGTCTGCCTTATGATTTTATGCTGCACTTTCCCACTTCATAAGTCTGAATTTCCGTTCTATATTCATAATAATCTTGCAATTTTTTCAAGCAAAATTATAAAATTGCATTAAAAAATTATTAAAAACCACTATACTAATCATGCTAATATAACTATGAATCTAATGACATTTCTGGCATATTCTCTCAAGCCCCTTTATACTAAATTCTTTACCAATGAAATTTACTTTATAAAGAGCCTATAAATAAGAGAAACGCACAATCGTAATCATGGTAATGGGAAGATATGACTTTGTGATTGCTTTCCTGTTTTGAAATGACATAATGCCACGCAGGCTACAATATAAATTGTTTTGTTTTTAAATTCATAATTCAAATATTCATAACAAAGGTTTTTTGAAAGTTGCGATGCGTATTCAAACTGGTGTACAGATTGGGGGGGGGGGGTGGGTGGAGCCATGGACCTCCCCCCTCCCCTAAGTAAAAATAGCCATCAATAAAAAAAAAAAAGGAGGGAGAAAGAGAGAGAACATGAATGGAAAGGGGTGAAATATGATACCATATTCTGAATATTAGGACAAAATCTATCACAAAATTAGATTTTTATATAAAAAAGTATTTTAAAAAATCCTCTCAAAAATTTTGCCCCATATGCCATGTCTTGGCCCCTCGAATTTTGGGGCTAATTACGCTACTGCATATAAATGGGCGTGGTTTTATTATGAGTCGCCCATAGGCCATGCACCAACAGTATCATGGCCAAATAAAAACATCCCCTTGTATTGGTAACCTGGGTTATGTTATAGTGGAGCGGTTATGTGACAAAAAATGGCCAAGATGCTCGGATCTGGCAGAAAGTGTGAAATTTGGCATACAGGGGTATTTTTGGGCGCTGATTTCGAAAATTGCCGGCCCCAAGCGATTTGACCATCGGGTCGGCCGCCATTTTGAAATCCAAAATGGCCGCCATTAAAAATCATTAAATGTCATTTTCTTGAGTTTTACATCGTATGTGACACTGAAATTTGGCATATATGGGTATTTTGAGGCACCGATTTCAAATATTGCCGGCCCCCAGCAATTTGACCAATTGGCTGGCGGCAAAATGGCCGCCATCTTGAAATCCAAGATGGCCGCCATGATATAATATTACAATCATTTTCTCGAGATTTATATGAACTGCGGCATTGAAATTTGGCATATAGGCTTAATTTGGGATGCTGATTTCAAAAATTGCCAGCCCCAAGCGATTTGACCATCGGGTCGGCCGCCATTTTGAAATCCAAGATGGCCGCCATGAAAAATCATTAAATGTTGTTTTCTTGAGTTTTTCATGTCATGTGACACTCAAATTTGGCATATAGGGGTATTTTGAGGCACTGATTTCAAATATTGCCGGCCCCCAGCAATTTGACCATTCGGCTGGGGGCAAAATGGCCGCCATCTTGGATTCCAAGATGGCCGCCATGATATATTATTACAATCCTTTTCTCGAGTTTTATATGAACTGCGGTATTGAAATTTGGCAAATAGGCTTAATTCGGGGTGCTGATTTCAAATATTGCCGGTCCCAAGTGATTTGACCATTGGGTCGGCCGCCATTTTGAAATCCAAAATGGCCGCCAAGAGAAATCATTAATGTAATTTTCTTGAGTTTTACGTGACATGAGACACTAAAATTTGGCAGTTTGGGGATTTTGAGGCACTGATTTCAAATATTGCCAGCCCCCAGCAATTCGACCATTTGGTCAGAGGCAAAATGGCCGCCATCTTGAAATCCAAGATGGCCGCCATGATATATTATTGCAATCATTTCTTCGAGTTTTATGTGAACTGCGTTATTGAAATTTGGCATATAGGCTTAATTCGGGGTGCTGATTTTAAATATTGCCGGCCCCAAGTGATTTGATCATCGGGTCGGTCGCCATTTTGAAATCCAAGATGGCTGCCATAAAAAATTCATTAAAAAATAAGTATCATAATTATAACGTAGTTATTATTTTGAAATTTGGCATTTTTGGATAACCATCGCGTGTTCCATAATCTGACAATGGGAGCATGTTCGCCTCTCGATCGGAAGATCGGGAGTTCAAGCTCCGACAGCATCAGACCAAAAGATGTTAAAAGAGGGGAGTACCTTCTAACCTGTTTGGCGGTCAACGAATTAAAGGGAAGTTCAACCTGACAAAAAGTTTATTGAAACAATAACAGAATAAATAATGAAAAAATATTGAAGGTTTGAGGAAATTCCATCAAATATTAAAAAAACTATTGGAATTTAATTTGGTCTATTTGTGACGTCAGATGCAAGCAGTTGCCCCATGTTTCTTATAGTACAAAATCAATGAAATGTAGCCTCCTAAAAAAATGAAAATGTTTTTATTGAAAACTCGGTATATCAACAAACAAATGATTTCACACCCGCAACAGAAAGATGAAAAAATACCCATGATGAACCATTTATGCATTTTATATCACACAACATAATGGGGCAGCTGCTCGTACAGTAGCCTATATGACGTCACAAATCAAAAACTTAAAATTCTAATATCTTTAATGGATCCACCAATATCATTTTTATATCATATTTTCTTTTGTTTTTATAACAAACTTTTCTCCGGGGTGAACTCCCCTTTTTAAGGGATAGAGCAACGTCTGATGTGGCGCTGCTAAATTGCCGCCGGGCTCACGATCTACAGGGTATGGGCAAAATAAATTTTCGGAGCACTTCTGTTACTGAGTTCTATTTTGAACAATAAAATGTGTATTATTATCATCCATCATTAATATTAATTTCATCATCATCATCATACCAGTATAACCATCAGTACTTCAAGTCTGGAGCAGTTTTCTTCATGTTGATTTGTAATAAAATATTGCAATTATTGGAGCAATATTTTCAAACCAGCAGGCCAAAAACTTGCCTGTATGTCTAAAATGCAGTGCTTCAAATTATTTAAACCAAGAAAATGATTTTGATGAATTTTCATGACAGTAGATCCTCTCTAGATTTCAAGATGGTGGCCATTTTGCAGCATATCTACTGGACAGATTACTGGGGGCATTTTCAATATCCCTAGATGCCAAACTTTAAAATAATACGTTATGTGATACTAGATAAAGTGATTTTTTTCAATGATTTTTTTTCATGGCAGCCATCTTGGATTTCAAGATGGCTGACATTTTGCTTCTGACTCGGGATCAGATCACTGGGGGCCAGCAATATTTTTAATAAGCACCCCACACTCCGTCGATATGTCAAAGTGCAATACTGCAGATCATATGAAGAAATAATTTACAGCCTCTCAACAGAAAATGATTGTTCCGGATGGTTATTATTCAACCAAAGCCACTTCAAATGTGTAACTGCAGAAGAAGCTAGCTGGTTTGTGTATGTATGATGCTTCATACTTAAGTAACATCTACATGTATATCAGCAATTAAGGGTGCCAAAGTATTGTAATCCTTGCAACGGACAAAGATGTGCTTGTGTTGGATTTGTTTTCAGTGCCTATACAATGGGTTTTACTCACCATTATAATGTTGTACATCATTCAAACTTGTTAACCATATTGGAATTCAAAATAGTATCTATTTATTATGTTCTTTTCATTGATCAAGGATGCAAAGATCAAGTTTTTCTCCAAATCTAAAGTGATACAGGCCATACGTAAGACTTGAGCAAATTATCTTTCATGGCGGCCATCTTGGATTTTAAGATGGCGGCCGTTTTGTCGCTGACCTGGAGGTCAAATTGCTGGGGGCCGGCAATATTTGACATCAGTGCCTCAAAATAGCCCTATATGCCAAATTTCAGTGTCACACGTCATGTAAAACTCAAGAAAATGACATTTAATGAGTTTTCATGGCGGCCATCTTGGATTTCAAAATGGCGGCCATTTTGCCGCCGACCAAATTGTCAAATTGCTGAGGGCCGGCAATATTTGAAATCAGTGCCTAGAAATACCCCTATATGCCAAATTTCAGTGTCACACGTCATGTAAAACTCAAGAAAATGACATTAATGATTTCTCATGGCGGCCATCTTGGATTTCAAAATGGCGACCGACCCGATGGTTAAATCACTTGGGGCCAGCAATATTTGAAATCAGCACCCCAAATTAAGCCTATATGCCAAATTTCAGTACCGCAGTTCATATAAAACTCGAGAAAATGATTGTAATAATATATCATGGCGGCCATCTTGGATTTCAAGATGGCAGCCATTTTGCCGCCGGCCGAATGGTCAAATTGCTGGGGGCCGGCAATATTTGAAATCAGTGCCTCAAAATACCCCTATATGCCAAATTTGAGTGTCACATGACATGAAAAACTCAAGAAAACAACATTTAATGATTTTTCATGGCGGCCATCTTGGATTTCAAAATGGCGGCCGACCCGATGGTCAAATCGCTTGGGGCTGGCAATTTTTGAAATCAGCATCCCAAATTAAGCCTATATGCCAAATTTCAATACCGCAGTTCATATAAATCTCGAGAAATGATTGTAATATTATATCATGGCGGCCATCTTGGATTTCAAGATGGCGGCCATTTTGCCGCCAGCCAATTGGTCAAATTGCTGGGGGCCGGCAATATTTGAAATCAGTGCCTCAAAATACCCATATATGCCAAATTTCAGTGTCACATACGATGTAAAACTCAAGAAAATGACATTTAATGATTTTTAATGGCGGCCATTTTGGATTTCAAAATGGCGGCCGAACCGATGGTCAAATCGCTTGGGGCCGGCAATTTTTTACATCAGCGCCCAAAAATACCCCTGTATGCCAAATTTCACACTTTCTGCCAGATCCGAGCATCTTTTTCACATATCTACTGGACTATTATTGTAGGGGTGTAACAGGACGCGTTAGTTTGAAAGAAGGGGGGTTGAACCGGGAGGCCGATAGCAACGTTTACTCTATATCGTTACTGCTTTCTTTTCATTTGTCTTACACACTTAAAATGTTGAGCAACATACTGTCCCCTGTGTTGGGTAATGTATGTTGGTAAAATGTATATATTTTCCGGGCAATTATTTTTTATTACCCAAATATTACATTTTATTACCCAGTTTGGACAGATTTTAACCAATAGTTGTGTGGACAGTATATATTGCACAGGGATGGTTAAAAGTTGGGCATTTTTGCCCTACTATTTTAAGAGTGTACTCTTCGTTTTCTGTCTTGCTTTCTTCATCTAGCTTCACGGGGTAGGTGGACAACCTAATAATCATCGTCCTATTCTAAAACTATATTTAATAGAGGAAGGGGTGATTAAAGAATGATAAATGGAGACAGAAAGAGAAGAAGGTGTGATGGCGATATAGAAAGAGAAAGGAAATGAGAGAGGGAAGGATTAAGATAGAAAGAGGTAAAGATGAAGGGGGGGGGGTTCTTCATCTTTATTCTCAAAGAGTCAAGTGATGAGAACACAATACGGCCGAGAAAATTAGAAAATTGAAACTTTTGAATTTTTATTCAGTAGATAAGTGCAAGACAGAACGCAGACGACAAGACTTGGGAGAAAGGTCGAAAGATTGGCAGAGAGTTCCCCCAGCTCAAGTCCATTACCCCCTTGTCCTAACAAAGAGCTGGTAGCTTCGCCCCTTTGTCCAGTGCCGCGAGTCCCCCGATGATGCTGATGAGACAAACTACAGCGGTGGGAGGGGGCTAATACGGGTGACGTTTTGACCCCTTTTCGAACCTTGCTAACCACAACAAACCCTAAAATGGGTTAATGTATTGGGACGAAATGGGTGGAAAACAACAATTTCGGCTGGTCAGAATTATGATTTCATTTTTTTTCTTCAATGAAGCTGGGACAAGAAAGTCGGGTAGGGGTGGTTTGTGATGGGTGATTTTAATTGATTTTACTCAGTTCTAAAACCAAAATAAGAATAAGATTCAATTTCAATAGGCCTATATCTCTATACAACCATAGAATCATATAGATTCATACTGCAGTAAAAAAAAGATGATTGGCAAGAACTTGTACTCATTAAAGCCCGTCTAACATGACTAAATCTTTGTGTCAACAAATAGGTACATTATCATGATTACCATCACTACTGTATACTCCAGTATAATCTAAAATTCAAACCTATTTTTAAATTGTGTTTTATTAATGAATCAAAATAATACAATCTTTCAATCTTATAAAAATGTCCTAGATGTTGATTTTTTTTTAATTATGAAAAATTGCATACTGATTACTTATAAAAAATAGCGCCCTTTCTCGGTGATGTTCATTTTCTCTTAAATTTGGTTATTTTGCAATCAATTTCGGTAAACATTTTTTGATGTTCTTCTTCTATTCAAATCAACTTAATTGTCAGGGCGAACCATCACTTTGAACGAAACGAGAGTGAAGCTGCCCAGTGATATTATTTTGTACCACCCTCTCCTCGAGATAATTACTTTCATTGATAGTTAACTAATGATTTCAAGAAGGGGTCATTCGTCATTCCAGAATACGAGGAAGCGAAGGCTTTTTATTCTTCCGCCTCACACAAAACATGGCTGAAAGGGGATTGTTTGGGGTGGGGTCACGCGGAGGCGATGGAGGGGGGAGGGGTTAGGGCGTGCATGGTTATAAAATAGCACCAATATCTGTCCCCTTTTTCATCAATAACAAGAGTGAAACTGGGTTTTCAGGTCACCGTTTTTGGTCATCAACTATGCCAACTGTTAAATAATTTTCCCTGCTCGTTAGCTCGAAATTTTCGGATACACATGTTGAATTTCGTAGTCCAACGGGGTAAATATTCAAAATAACTGAAAGAACCATAAATAACGTCTTTATTTTAAGTAATGATACCACGACACTTCCAACCAACCAATGAAAAACATCACTAAAATTCAAGCGATGTACCTGGCTATTTTTTTTTACTTTTGGTAAAATTAATTTCCTTTACCTTGGCATTCTTTTTCTTCTTCAACATATGGCAAACACACATTCGAAGCCCTATGAAAAAAAACATACACTTACAGGTGTTAATTGTATCTGACCATGGGAAGGGAGGGAGGGGGGTGGGTGATTGACCAAGAGCTGAAAAGGGGGAAAACATTTGATTTGATCTTTTATAAATAGCTTTGCCTGTCATGCCTGTAGTGGTTTAGTCGCATTAGTGGAAAATGAATGAATGAATGAAGAGGAAAATGTTTGCCGAAATCATCTTAATGTGATGACATGACGACTAGATCATTCATTTGAATAATAAAAGATGGAATCTGAATTAAAATATCGTAGAATCGGGTGGATGGGGGGGGGGGGTCTCAAATTTTTCACCAAGCATACATTTTCAAACTTGCGCTTCCTCCTATAGCAATCCCAGCTCCGATTTTCTTCAGTAAGGAAATTCTAAATCGACAAAAAGGAGAGGAAGAATCGTGAGGAGGCATAAGGAGGACGCATAAATTTAAAGCCCATCGTTACGGAACCGGACAACGGAACAAAGAAATAAACGAATGGGACTGAGGATGGGAAATGGGACAAAGGAAGAGGGGGGTCACCAAACTTCTGATTTGACCCTGCCCTAGATTTACGATCATAACAAGGAATCTGTTGGGGGTTCCATGGGAGAAAATAGTTCTTACCAGGGACGTGAGACTGTTCTTACTCAACATATGGACCGATAGTTTTGGGGGATTTTTTTTCATTCATTCATTCATTCAGTTGATTGAGGTCATACCGAGTTTATATTATTATGATATTTAAAGTGATGCTCTAGTTATGGAAAATATGATGAGATAAATTTCCATTTTTACACGATGTTTAGGGAGAAAACCCTATTGCTTATAACCATTTTATGACGATTTGATTTTCATGTCCGATATCATTCTATCCCATTATTCAATTTATGTGTTCAGTGCATGCAATTTTTGGAAGAGGTAATGGGACTATTCTCGGTTTGATGGTTTGAATGAACTGTCTCGCCAGCTCCAAGCATTCCAAGAAAAATTGACAAATTGACAAATCGGTAATATCATTACACAATCAAATCCTGCGACTAAAGAACACGGCGATAGAAAAGCAACCAATTCAATTTCATCCTTAAAGGACAAGTCCACCCCAATCAAAACTTGATTTGAATGAATAGAGAAAAATCAAACTAGCACAATGCTGAAATTTCATCAAAATCGGATGTAAAATAAGAAAGTTATGAAATTTTAAAGTTTCGCTAATTTTTCACAAAATAGTTACATGCACAATTTAGTCCCATGCAAATGAGAGAATCGATGATGTCACTCACTCACTATTTCTTTTGTTTTTTATTGTTTGAATTATACAATATTTCAATTTTTACAGATTTGACAATAAGGACCAACTTAACTTAACCATACACTGTTAAAATAATGACAATTCCACATGTTCAGGGAGAAATAAAACTTTGTTTCACTTGACAAGGAGGAGAAAATTAGAATATTTCATATAATAAAATACAAAAGAAATAGTGAGTGAATGACGTCATCAGTCTCTTCATTTGCATACTGACCAGGATATGCATATAACTGTTTTGTGAAATTAAGCGAAAATTTAAAATGTCATAACTTTCTTATTTTGCATCCGATTTTGGTGAAATTTTCAGTGTTTTGCTTGTTGGATTTTTCTCCTTTTTTTCAAATCAACTTTTTGTTGGGGTGGACTTGACCTTTAAGAACAGAACCGGGTCAGGCGAAGAGGGGTCATGTTTTGAAAATTGTAAGAGGCGTGGCTTCTGCATTATGCATGGTGGGAGTAGTGGCGAAAATAAACAACAAACTTTTGGGATAAAAATTGGAGTTCGGAGCGCATGAATGGAAAAGAGTTTAACGCGTACCCTAGCGTTTAGTTTTTATTATGGTCACGACAATGCACTTTGTGGTAGAGATGTCGGCCTATGTTTTACAATAAATGATATCGAGAGATCAAAAAAAGTCCAGGGGCATTTTGTTCTATTTTGAGTCGTTGGCCTGATTCCAAAAATACCATCACTGTGCGGTTAATGGTCAACTAATTAGAGATGATATTAAAAGCGGAATGAGTGCTGAATATAATGGTGGTTTGATGGTTGTGGTATATTGAATTTGAAGATGGACGACAATGATTATGATGGTGGCGCTTGTGAGAATCTTCTCAATTGTGTGATTATCTTCGCCGTCATCATCGTCGTCATCTTTGTCATTATCATCACCAACGATTATCTCCGTCATCATACTCACCACCACCATTATCATCAGCTGAACCATCATCACGATCATCACCATCATCGCCACCACTGTGACACCATCACCACTGTGACCAGCATCATCACCATCATCATCATCACCATCATCATCATCACCACCACCACCACCATCATCATTATCATCATCATCACCACCACCACCATCTTCATCGTCATCCTTTTAAATTAAGTAAGATTCAAATCGCTTGTTTCAGCTCGAAACCAAACAAAATACAATGACAACGTGAAATACCCCCAACATCTTTTGAAACGGAAAACTTATATCAAGTACTAGTAGTAGTATATACCTTCTCCTTTCACTGGAAAGCAAACATGTCTATATATGGGATATAATTCCCCTACACGCTCTTTAGATGTAGGTCAAGTCCACCAGAGTTGAAAGCAAAGATCCAATTTCAAATGCAAATCTGCGTCGGTATCTATACCCTTTTTTTCCTTACGATGAATTCATCCTGGACTAACGACATGTTAAAATAAAATATATCAGGATAACTATGTATTATTACATTGTATATATTGCAATTGGGGGATAGGTTTATTAAATCTTTAAACATCAGTTTATTCCAACCCCTGCATTGATGGTGTTTTCCTACCACATATTTAGCTTTGATTGTGTACATAAACCTGAATATCGGGTTCACCAAGAACGTGCCTGTCTTAGTTCATTAGGGAATTTTTTTTCCCTTTTTTTTTTCTTTTCAACATTTCACAAATGGTCCTTTATGACCATTACAATGTATATAAAATAAAACATTGGACAATAAAAGAGATTAAAATCCCTTTTAATGTACAATGTTCCTGTACAATATGTGTATGACCTACACTTTTTCATTTCCCTCTTTTTCAAGAGTATTCAACACGTTCTTTTCGTGAGAGAAGTTCAGTTTTCATCATGATGATCATGTTGATCTCAATAAACATGCTGATTGTCTTCGTGATCATGAAATCAGAGACAGATCACCTAATTCGTCCTCATGACGAATTAAAATTCTAGTTAGTTCTTCTTTTCTAACAGCCTTCCTAAATCCCGTTTTCATACAAATTATGTGCAAATTCGCAATCATTGTCATGTTATTACTTCACGAAGCTTTCATTGTTATTTGATAACTTTGTCGATTGGCACAAGAATAAAAATCTATAAATTTGAAATCTGAGTATGTTAGCGTCATTTGAACAGTTAATTTGATAGATGCAAATATAGATGAATAATAATTGATTTATCTTCCATTGTCTCGTCTTTGATTTATTCAAATCAACCTATCTGCTGATGTTTTGTTGGGATACCAGTTGTGGTAACGATCTCAAAATGGTTTCGAACAGAATCCAATAACATGACCACCCAAGTGTTTGTATGTATGAATAAAAAATATGTGCCGAATCGCTCTAAAAAAAGCGTAATTACTGAGAAATGAGCAAGATAAGTTTATTTCAATGTATACCATAAGTAGATCTAAGATAATTATGGTAACATTTAACCTTGATTTTAAAGAATTTCTCATGAAATAATTGTTTGCTGCAACTACTTTCTTTTACCTTTAACCCCAACCACAATCGGACTTCTCCTTTACCAAATAAACATTTATTATTTTCATTATTCCCTTTGTGACATACCGACATTATGCCCACCAGGCATATTCCTAAAACTAATGAATATACTCATTGAGAATTCACATTTTCCTAAAACTAATGAATATACTCACTGAGAATTCACATTGAAATTCGAATCGGAAATAGAGTCTACACTATACCTATTTTCATACAAATACATACCATTGAAGGAATTAGTAATAGTGATTGATATTAGTTGGTACACTGCAAAAACACCGGTGTTGATTTAACACCAGCCCGGAATCTATATATGTCCACACCAGAGAAGTGTTAAACTACACCAGTTTGGTTTCGGTCTGACACCAGATAGGTGTTTATACAACACCAATTAGAATTAAAACAGCATAGATATGATTCCAAACTGGTGTTGTTTCAATACTTCTCTGGTGTGGACATATATAGATTCCGGGCTGGTGTTAAATCAACACCGGTGTTTTTGCAGTGTATACACCCGAGGTAGTACAGCAGGCAGTTTGAATCGTTTCAGTGATACCGAGTGCAAAATGAATATGTACAATGCTAAAAAAATCACATTGATACACAAATAAAATGTTGTGTTTAATTATTTTTGCAAATTTATAACGTGGATTTTTTGGCTGCTCGTCATCTGTCATATAAGTAAAATTGCATGTTTGGAATAAAATACTAGTATACAAATATGTCACGTGTGCGCTTTGGACCAATCATTATTTTAAGTAGGAAATTATGTTGTCATCTATTAACATGGAATAACCGTGTTGACCTGCATTACCTTGATGGTGGTATATTAATCTATTTCAATTTTCAGTAATTGTTTTCCCTCGGTTTTCTTATATTTTTTTTTCATTTCAGGAGACAACAGATTTTCATGAACCGATCAATGAGGAGGATTTCAGATGCTGGTGAAAACCACTTAAAGAGAGGATATTCTCTTCTGGAAAGTGAACAAAATGTAAGCCGATAACAGACCGATCAAAGCTAGTACGTTATTTCGAATGGAATATCATCGATCGTTTTGGAGTCGGTTTCGGTTACAGTCTCATCAATGAAACCGACTCCAAGCCGATCAAAGGTATCACATTATCACCAATGACATACAATCGGTCAGGTTTTGAACGGTTTCGTTGGTGGGACTGTATTATCAACTTTAATAGATCAAAAAAGCAATTGAAGATCAGGGAACAATGCAATCTTGTAACAAATAAAACATCATATACTCTAAAAAAAGGTTTACACAATATTGGGTTAATTGGGAACATGTATGCTGGTTGGGTAAAAAGATACCCCATATTTGGTAAATTTTACGCAATGTTGTGTTGAAATAGCCCAATATGGGGTGAAAAAATACCCAGCAAACATGCATGTTCCCTTTTTACTCAATATTGGGTAGAATTTTACTCAGTGTTTTTAGAGTGAAACGTTTTAAAAATGTAGTAGGCTTGCTTACTGGGTGTATGGTATTGTTTTTTTTTTTTAATAAATGTATGGGAACCGATTTCAGACTCGCCCTCTTTGGTATCAGAGTCCCATTTGTCTTTTAGAAAAGCCGAATGCGGATCACCGAAAAGACAACTATATCTCAAGAGAAATCAGAGGATGTGATTGGTATCAGATGTGTAGGCCAATAAGGGAGAGGAATGGAGATTCCGTTCTCTTCTCGCGCATATTTAAGGGGTTGCATTATAGCAAGTTGACATTATTTCAAAATACATACCTATATAAGCCTATATTACGGACACATTTTTTTTTGGATAATAAATAGAGGTATAGCTGTTATGGATGAGTGGATAAAACAAGTATCCTGACTTTGAACAAGGTCCAGGGTTCAAATCCCACCACACCATTCACATCCTTTGGCAAGGCGTGTATGTACATCATTGCAGGGATTCTATAATTGGCTCATCCTAATCGAGGCGTTGTGGTGTGAGCCTGGAATTGCAGAGCAGAGGTTCTAGATTCGAGCCCTGGGGAGCGTTTCATCAACATTTTCATCCGACAAGTTGTCAGATCTGACATCTTTCTCTGATGTTGATTGGCTGAGAGGTACTGTTACTATGGTAACTGTCGGATAAAATGGGACTTGTCGGATAAAACGTCCGACAAGTCCTTTCATGAAACGCCCCCCCCCCGGTCACGTCTTCTGGATGGTGACGTCACAGGTCGGTCCCAGACGTAAATAATCATGTCTGTAAATTCTCATTCACGTGGAAACCAATCGACCAGTCGTAATTGTACGTCGCCTGCTACTCTTTTACCTAATTAGAGCACGGCTAAAAGTAACACGAGCCCCCAATCCCAGTTTCAGTTCCCGTTTAGTTGGCTTTGAAATTGACCCTGCAAAAATACATCTTGTAACTGTACCTCGACCCGAAACCAGGTCGCTACTCTTGTTGGGGTCAGGGGTCAAACTGGGTGTGACCACTCGACCTTGCGTGTGTAAATCCTTACAGGTCAATTGTAGGCCTATATATTTAGGAGCTTATTCACGTCTTAGCTTCTGCATGATCTGTGTTCTTATCTCCCCTTTTCCAATCTGTCACACGTTTCATAAGTTGCCCTTTTCTCAACACACCTAATATACCTTTAACGCTAATATAATAATTGGTCTAATAGAATTCGTTTTATATCCGTTTGGTCTTCTAAAGAATCACATCACATTTATGGACCCTTATTTGGCTAAAATCCATTATTTGAAGTCTAATTTCCACATTCTCCCACTTTTAAAGGTCAAGTCCACCCCAGAAAATTGTTGATTTGAATCGATAGAGAAAAATCAAACAAACATAACGCTGCAAATTTCATTGAAATCGGATGTAAAATAAGAAAGTTATGACATTTTAAAGTTTCGCTTATTTTTCACAAACAGTTAAATGCACAACTCAGCGATATGCAAACGAGAGAGTCGATGATGTCCATCACTCACTATTTCTTTTGTTTTTTATTGTTTGAATAATACAATATTTCAATTTTTACAAATTTGACAATAAGGACCAACTTAACTTAACCATAAACTGTTAAAATAATGGCATGCCACATGTTCAGGGAGAAATAAAACTTTGTTTCACTTGAAAAGGAGGAGAAAATTAGAATATTTCATATTTCATATAATAACATACAAAAGAAGTAGTGAGTGGGTGACGTCATCAGTCTGCCAATTGGCATACCGACTAGGATGTGCATAAATAAATGTTTTGTGAAATTATGTGAAACTTTAAAATGTCATAACTTTCTTATTTTACATCCGATTTTAATGAAATTTTCAGTGTTTTGCTTGTTGGGTTTTTCTCCTTTTTTTCAAATCAACTTTTTGTTGGGGTGGACTTGTCCTTTAAAGCCACCTTATAAGGCATGTACGACTATGTTTATTTTCTCTCATGTATACCCACTTGGTCTTACAACATGCACTTTTATTACTGGACCCCCTTTCATCGAGACTTGTTATACTAACAAAATGCACAATTTCTATAACAAGTTTACTATCAGCTATAAGCGTATAGTTAACGAAGGGGAGGGCGTGGCCTTAGGTGGCCAATAAATCACCTCTTTCTCATTTCAATTAGTGTAAAAGAAGAGAGTTCAAAGATGGGAGAAATGAAATAAAAGAAGAGCACAAAAATAAAGGTTTGTGTCACTCGACTCCACACCCCTATCATGAGTGCAGACTCCTGATGCAGAGAAAGGTTACGCCAATTTCGTGGTCATCTAGCCGCCCGTGAGGATATACATATTTTGCATGGGGCCGGGATAAAAGATTTGACCAATATTCAAGACCACATTGACCAGTGGCGGAATAAGCCACAAATTTTGACATGTATGAGGAGGCTGGACATGGCGTATCGCACAAAACTTATAAACGGTTGCGAGTGAGCAAAACATTTTGACATTATATCAAAACTCTAATTTTGTGATAAATTTTGACATATTAATATTCAGAAAATCTGTACGCCAGTGAGAGAGGACAAAGTGTTAAGTGATGATTGACGCATTGAGCTAGAAGATCTGAACATTATTGGCAAATATGAGGGCATATCATCGAAGTCAACGAACCTTTTCTAAGATATACGATATTTCATTCACTTTGACATGCAAATTAATACAGAAAAAAGTTCGATAAACCAGGATAATGGCGCAATATCGGTATAATAATGAAACCAAACATTTTAGGGGTGAGTTGGAATACAGCCTCCATTTTTATTCAATTTTCTGAGGAGGGATACAAGTGAGCGAATCAATCGAGATAACAAATTTTTCAAATAATGATAATGAACATTATTTGTATAGCGCTTATCACAAAGCATGTCTCTCTAAGAATTTCAGCCAAAAAAAAAAAGAAAACAGAAACGCATGTATAGTAGTTCACAGCAGACAGTTGACAGTTAAGGGGCTTCATATACAAAGGGAAAATGCTATTTAACGAAAAAGCAGGTTTTTAACATGGATTTGAATTTCTCTCTTGAATCTGCTAGATTGTTCCAGAGTTGAGGGGATGCTGAATTAATGATTAATTTTGTGATAATTATGATTTTGGGATAAAATCAGAAATCAAACTGTTGAAAATACAATTCAAGACGATGATTCATTCCAAAAAAAAAATTGAAAAATTTGTGAAATACATCCCCCCCCCACCGATATCATAATGGCCAAAACTTGAATTAAATTCACTGATTCTCCCCCTCCCCCGATAAAAAAAAGAAAGCAACACAAATGGGGGCAGCATCCCTCTACCCCCTCTCCCAGTAAAACCAATCATTACGCCAATGTCATTAAATGTGTTTGTCAACTTGACATAGAAAATAATGAACTTTCTCTTGAAAAGGATGCGGTATGTCTTACCATGTTTATACCAGTAAACTTGTATATTGTTCTTCGCTTGCTGTCATTTTGTGGTATATATATCCGGAACGAAACCTCCAAGTCCAACATGCATTTAATATCATTCATGAAATAATACATATATTTCCTTACCGTATAAAAGCCTACCCGTAATAATATAAAAGTTATTTCATGCCATATAGTGCAGTTAGCAGTTCATGAACAATAATCAACCGAGGTGCGCTTTTCCACGTCAGTTATGTTGCTTTTGTTTTTGTTTTTTTCTAATTTATTACTATAATACTTGTAATCGAGATACTTATGAAAATGTAAATGTGTTATTTTTTTCTGCATGCTTTGTCAAGATCATTATTTTTGTAAAGCACATGCCCATTTCACGCCATATGATGAGCTAATTCGAAGAAATGTAAGACCAAATGGCACGAAATATTTTGGCAGTAAGTAAATGAAAAAGGGGAAAAAGTAAAACAAAACAACACAAAGCAAACCATTCTAAATTTCCTTATCACATAATGCAGGCACTAAAAGAATAAGGGCATTGACAAACGTGCAGACATGATAATATAGATCGACATCCATTCATTGGTATCCGTTTCCATGGTAACACGCGTCATCTTTGTTTCATCCTGTCAAGTTTGGTATCCCAGCGAGGAACAAAGGGTCGACAGCTGATGGAAGGAGGAGCAACTGTTATTGTCAAACGCTGTTATCGTCAACATCGCCCGTGAGAAATTCACACGGAGCGTGCGGTGGACGCGCACACCTCTTCTGGTCGCGCGTTTTTGTTAATTTTTAAAACTGAGAGATATAGGATCCATATCTCAAACAAAGGAAGGTATTAACTCAAGGCCGACTCCGCCTTTGATAGAAGAGGCCGTTAGAAAATAAAGAATCGTCCCCTTCTCTGTCAAAATTTTAAAACTTGGCGTCATTTTGAATACCGCTGAAAACAATCCTTTTACTCAAGGTCATTTCTGTTTTGGTTGAGGGCTGTTGGCAACAATGAGTGGAGACAAAACGCAAGCACGGAGAAGAAGATTAGTTGCTACGTAGTTTGGTTACCACTTACCAGTACCCCCCCCCGATGATCTGTTGTCTTTTTTTCTAGACTTATCCAACACAATCTGGCGTCTATACCCTGTCTTGAACCCCAACTCCCTCCCTCTCTCCCTCTCTATTCCACTTATTTATCCCCACCAACTGCAGCCCATCTTAGTTTTCTCATATTTTCTTTACAAGGGTGGGGTTTTTTTTTTGGGGGGGGGGGGAGTGGGGCCTTGTCCTGGAACATACAAGAAGCTGGCTAAAACCTATACGTATAGCCTATGTATCATTTATATGACATTGATAAAAAAAATAACTTCTTTTGTTCAATGAATGTATGGGATCAAAATTGGAGAATTCGAGTGGTAAATAACAATTCGAGGGAACAAAGCGATCGAAAAGTGGATTTTTGTCATTTATTATATCTTATGCATTTACTCCGTGCATGGGCATGGGGCACAATAATATTATTTTCACCAAAACCCCCTTTTTTCGTGCCTCTTTCCCTTTGGGGCCTTGGGTACCACCCCATCTGTTTCCACAGATACGCCAAAGTCTTCACTTGCTTTTTTTTTTCAATTCACTGTATTATATTTTTTTCACTTCCAAGAAGATTATAAGTGGTGACTGACCCCTTCCCTTTTACATGGTTTGCTTTTCAAATAGAACCGGTGTCATTTTCTGTCAATGCTAACATGGTTAGCGGAAGTTCTTCAAGATCTTGGGGCCATCGAGTCGTCTCCTGATTTTATGAAGGAAATTTCACATCGTTTTGCGGACCAACATGACCAATGGTTTCCTTTTAAAAGACAATGTCCTGGTCCGGAGAAGGAAATTTCATATCCCTGTCAGCTGACCGCAGTTTTTTTCTTTCTTTCCTACTTTTTGGCTTTGTCCTTCTTTCTTCGAGGACAGGAAAATTAATCGAGCTTACTTCATTCGTAGAAAGAAAGCATCAGAATTCTACAAGCGGAAGTCCACTCCCACGCAGCATAGTTTAAATCGAAAGTAAAATATTTTAATTAAACAAGATGATTTAGAAACACTATGAACAAGTTAAGGTATATATAAAATTAAACTTTACAGAGAAGTTGGTGTTACCAATATAATGCATTATCTTTCAGTGATCATGGTGGTATAGTTTAACCAGCATTTATGTTTCTCAAGTAACGCCCTCATATCAGTTTCATTTTTCACTTTCAATGGATGGGAATATAAACAACATAGTTGTCAAGATCTTATTCTACGTAACGTAAGCCATAGATGGAAATATAAACTGGTTTCAAATTGCCACATCGTGTCTGACTTCTAAGAATAAGAGAACAAACGAGTTTTTCATGTTCAAAGACTGCAAAAAGGCAAAAACAATAGCAATTGCTCTGGAGTAATATTGGAGCGATTGGAAGTGACGTGATTAGCGTTTTAAAAAATATTTAAATAATCAAACAAAACGATTTTGAGTACTTTCAATAAAGGTGTTTGTATCATTTTTTTTAAGGCTAAAGTCATACGAAATATTTTCAATATTGAATTTCTTTTTTTTTAAGATAAAGAGTCAGGGTAAACTCCTCCTCTACATTGTGTTTTCAAGTCTTTAAAGACATGAAAACACAATGTCCTCTCGTTTAGATAATACAACTAAATTTGAATATAGGAATAGTATGCAATCGACTCTTTGTATATTTCGTGCAACAAGGTAACGGGTGCATTACTTGAAACATACAAGTATCCTTTTTAGTTTACAATGCTATAAGAGGTCAAGTTTAAGTCCGCCCCTGGCCACTGAAAGGGACCCCCAGTGGTCAAATTTCGACTTTGATTGACGGACGAAGGTCGAGATTATGTGTCCGAGAGTTCAGCTCTGCTACGTCATCATTATTAGTCTAATATACAGACACAGCATTTTACCTTCAAATTGGCCTGTGTGTGCAGGCAGCATCTGCGCATGCGCAGTTCTAATTTTTGTTAGCATTGAGCTTGTATAAAATGACCTTTCTGAATTAAACCGTTTCTACAACTAGCACTAGTTCAGTTTCAGTTTCCACTCATCTTTTTCTCATTTTCAACAGACGAGTACAAAATCCATGGAAATACGACGTAGAATATCATTGAAATAGGGCACAGACATACAATATCAAATGATGTGTTTTAGAGCCATTCACATTGTTGTAACATTTGGCTACACGTAGTTAATAAACCAAATATTAATTTACTTCATCTTTGCGAAAACTGTCCTTTGTGAAAGGAGTGAATTGATATTGATAATACCAGCTGAAATGATTGAAATGATCTTCGAATCTTTCCATTTGATGAAATTTTATGATTTTTTTTCTTCTTCTAGCACTCACTTCCTGGAAAGAAATGCATATCCGTCAAATACGTCTCGGATATAAGTTTTTTTTTATATATCATATTTGCTGCCTACAGTCTGTATTTCGTTTTGTTATGAATCTGTATCGTAATCAAAGTTTGAGTTATTTTTTTTTATTAAAATGAGATGATGAACCATTAATCATAACTTTTCGTTATTATCTCTGATAATCTGTTTCAAATTAACCTCCTATTCCTATTCACCACTGTCCAACCAAATCTAAAAACCATCATCATCCTTACCATTATCACTTTTCCAATTATCATCATTATCTTCATCACCATCAGCACCACCACTACCATCATCATCATCATCATCATCACCACCATCATCATCATCATCACCATCATCATCATTATCATCGCCCCCTCCCCGTCAGCATCACCATCGTTATAACTGTCATCCTCCTTCTCGTCGTCGTCATCGCCCTTCTCCTCATCATCATCATCACCATCATTATCATCACCATTATCATCACACTGCCTCCACCAAGTGCACATATCACTCATCATTAAAAAAATATATATAAATATTCTACTGACACTCTCCAATGTGTTTGACATGTTGACACTGTTTAACCCAGACCCGGCTCGAAGTTACCCCCTCCTCCCTACCCCCTTTCTCATACCCATCCCACTCCCTTCCCAAACCCTCCTCCGACCCCCCCCCTCCCTCCCTTCCCAATCCCATTTCTTCACATCACCTTGCGATAAACCCAGACCAGGGGGTCTACCCAAGGTCCGATGTTGGGGTATTACCCCCCTCCCTCCCTCCTCCTCCTCCTCCTCCTAACCATCCCCAATCCCGATAAGTTCCTCACATCACCTTGCGATAACCCTAGACCAGGGGTTCACCCAAGGTCAGTGGATGGCGGTATTACCCCCCCCCCTTCCCTCCTCCTCCTAACCCTCCCCTCCAATCCCAACCCTCAATTTTTTCACATCATCTCGCGATAATCCCAGACCAGGGGGCGTATACCTCAGGTCGTTAATGGGGGGTATTACTTCCCCATCCCCCCTCCTCCTAACCCTCTCTACCCCCTTTTCAACCCTCATTTCTTCACATCACCTTGCGATAACCCCAGACCAGGGGGTCTACCCTATGCCCAAATGATGGGGTATTAATTACCCTCCCCTGCGTAGAATTTGTTTTTAACGCCGTTCTTTTATAACGCGTCAAAATGAAGATCATCAGAGTGGATGGTGAACAAAAACGTTTTTTTTAAGAGTTTGTTATGAAGTTTGATAAAATATGGATAATCGCCCGCCCCACCATACCCCCCCCCCCCAATCATGCCCATCATGCCCATGTGAATTCCAAAATAAATTGATCCTTAAAATCGCCTTCCTGTTAACAATTATACAAGAAAATGTCATTTCATGATATGTGTGTTAACATTTCACCGGACACTCTGCTAATTTTTAAATCAAATTTATACAATAATCTCGTGGAATGATCAGACTTGAAATTGGCATGTGTTGTAGAGTCATTGTTCGTTTAAACATGAGTAGTAGGTCCATGGTTTAAAAAAGGGATGCCCCATTCATATCTGAATTCAAATCTCATTGAGCCATGCGCTGTTTCATCAACGTTTTATACGACTGTTATAGGCCAAGTTAGCTTCTAACTTTATTTTGATTTTAATCCATTTGTTATTATACACAACTGTAACAAATACCCCAATAAATAATCCCAGACGTTATACAGACTTACAGAATAGTGTTTTTGTAGGACGGATCTCATCAACTAGGAATATTATGTATCAAAAAAAAATTTGCATATGAAATCAATATTACTTTTTATTTCAATCTACACAGTGTTGCTGTGTTTTTTTACTCACACAAAATAAAATATATAAATATTTTGTTTACGGAAGAAGGTGTACATTCCTTGGAAGTAGCACTTTGTTTTGGACATTTACTAAGCTCAAATATACTTAAATAAAGAGAGAGTCGAATTCTCGAAGCCCGGCCTTTTAGCTTCCTTTCCATGACCAAAATTTTAAAGACTTTTTGTACAATAACATTTAATATATAAGATAACTTTGCTAAATTTCATTATTTTGCTAAAAAATAATGTAACCATATATTTGATTTCACTATCATTGACTTCCATAAATTTTCGTTGAAAAGTGACATAATAATTTAAAGATGAATAAAGACAGCAAGGCAGAAACGCTTCATAGGCCTGTAGACCTGCTATCACAAAACAGATCTTTGAAAATTCTTAACTTTATATTTATCATCGATTTTCGCATTCCTCTCACTTTCTGTTTATAAAAACAACATCTTAATTTTCGAAAAGACTCTTCCTTTAAGCTTGATTGTTTAAAATGTAAACAATACGGGAAATGGAATAAGGTATACCTACTCCAGATGACACGAATGTGCTTTGAACATAAAACACTCGTGCACCGTGTGGTTTATCTTATCTCTCTATATTCTATGTTCATAATGTTTCCCCATCTATCACGTTCAAGGGATGATTGATGTGGAAATAATAAATTTCTGCAATAAAACCGTCATCTAATACCAGATGAAAGAGACTGGGTATTCATCCGTGAAAGGTGACCGAAATTGGAAGATAAAATATAGCCATTACGGTACATAAATCTTGCTGAAGTTTTAAGGAAACGTGACATTTAGGGAGCGAATATAATTTTCTTTTAAAGAGAGAGATCTGAAGTGACGGATTGGGAATATAATCGAAAGAAATGGATGCTTATAGGACAAAAGGGGGTTACAAATCAAGTTTTATAATTGGAAAAACGCCTTTTGCAAGGTTTTATGGGGCGTCTGTTTCTACGTAAATTTGGAAAGTGTTTTTTTTTCTTGGGGGGGGGGGGGGGTCCTACAGACTCGTCTCGTAGTTTTGAAGGCATCCTGAAATAAAGAAAGGAACAAAGAAAGACAATGAATAAAAAATGAATTGATAAACGATCTAATAATGAATACGGTATGTAAGCCCTACATTAGTGCATAAACAAAAGAATGAAAGAGTGAGTGAATGGACGAATGAATGAATGAATGGATGGATGGATGGATGGATGGATGGATGGATGGATGGATGGATGGATGGATGGATGGATGGATGGATGGATGGATGGATGGATGGATGGATGGATGGATGGATGGATGGATGGATGGATGGATGAATGAATGAATGCATGAATGAATGAATAAATGAATGAATGGATGGATGGATGGATGGATGAATGAATGAATGAATGCATGCATGAATGAATTTGTGAGTGAATTGATGGATGGTTGGATGGATGGATGGATGGATGAATGCGTGAATATACAGACATTATAAGGATAATTGAATAGATTAATTAATACATAAAAAATGAATAAGAATGGAAAAATTATTAATGATGTTGATTTCTATGGTTTTGGAGACATAAAATATGATGAACTGCATAGATTAAGCAGGTTTAAAAGAAATAAACAAATCAATAAATGAATAACACAGGCCGAATAACTTCCCAAGTTCATCCATTTACTCACAAAGTCTTTCCGGCTCCTTTCTCTAAGCAATGGGGACGGGCTTTCAAATCGGCTTAAAATGTAGTGTTAAATTAAATCAAATCAAGCATTTTCATGGAATGCAGTATATTTGATGATGTAAGCTATATGAAATGTACAAATCTCCTTTTGTTTTCGTTTTCTCTATACCGTTCGCAGCGATGTCACTTTTATTTTCTCCCTGAAAACAAATTTATTGTGACGCGCAGTGTTCAGGGTTCGCGTTTTGATGAAGTGGTTTAGCACATCATGGTGATAAGGTGAAACATGTTGACATGAGTTTCGGGCCAGATTTGCGATTTTCATCTTTGGTTGGAATTTGAGCCGTTATGATGATAAATGAGTACTGCAAGTCAGGGCAACAAAGCACGAATGGGGATAGAGACGATTGACAGAAGATAAAGAGAGTGAGAGGAGGCGGAGAAGGAGGGGGGGTGAGAAAGTGATCGGATTTTTTTTTAAAGAGAGGAGTTATTTTCTATTATGCTTTTATTTATTATCATTTATTTTTCCACACAGATTAATGTGAAATTTAAGAATATTGATCTTTCATTTAGAATCAAGATCTGCTGCCACTATTATTTGACTAGTATATAATCACAGCCAATCGGGGGTCATTTTAATTAATTTAATTTGGCATACATAGCCTTAAAATTCGGATTTCTCTTATCACTTAAGTCTGATATAAACGTATTTTTTATATGATACTTAATTGATTTCGATACAAATCATGTCAAGGAGCGCATATAGGGAACAGGGGCAGTTGCCTCCAAAAATTAGCAAATATGCTTTCCTGAATATTTTTGCAAGATTCACCAAAAGTGCAAGAAATTCTTCAATTTCTCTTCGGAAAATGCAAAAGCGCCCCCATGATGACCATGATGACAAGCTCACTCGCTTTCGAGTTTCTTCAGAATTTTACGCGTCTGGCGCCCCCCCCCCCGGAAAAAAATCTACGTATACGGTCAGGAAGATAAACATATTCAATAATTTTAGATATTGTTATTGCATGGTTACAGGACAGGGATCTAGAAATCATGTTAATTGGGTGGATGGACAAAATAAGAAGTGGACCCAATTTGTTTGACAAAAAGTGTTTCATTCATCCAGTGCCCCCCCCCCAGATCCGCTTATACATACATGAGGGATGGGGTAGGCCAACATGGGTACAGATATATATATATACTACTGTTAATAGGACCCATAGTCCGTCGGTACAACCACCAGTAAACATGACATCTAGGCACCTCTTACAATATGTTTCACCGCTGATTTATTGACTGTCAGAAGGGTCACAAGCCACGCTTTATTCTCTCTATTTATTTTTCATTTCTCGATTTCATTTTTTTCTTCTTGATCGATTGATGACAGTGATGGCAGGAGAATGGCGTGAAACGGTCACAAAGGTCATAGGTCATTTTACAATTGAGGTTCTATCGACATTTTAAGTCCCATGGGGCATCTTAATACTATCAACAAGTCTGAAAAAATAAATTTCATTGGTAATACCTTAACCACCCCAACCCCCCCCCCCAAAAAAAAAAAAAAATGTATGCAAAAAAAATATATATATATATAAATAGATAAATGAAAAAAAAATGATAGCCGAGCAAAAGAACTGGAAGTTAAGGAAAATTTCGAAAATGTACAACTTATCAACGACAACAAAAATGTTTTTCTCTCTTTTTTAGTTCATTTAACACCGATTCTGGATAATCCAAATGAGAAAATTAAAAGAAAGCAGGTCGGATAACCTTTCATATCAGGGCTTGAACGATTTCTAGTAGTAAGTGCTAAGTGCTTTAGATGGAAATTAATGTTAAGTAGGCCTACATAATTGAGTTTGTCGTGTTGTTTTTGTTTGTTTTTGGCGAGTTTTGATGATTAGGTTTTACTAAACTCATTTTCAAATCTAATGAATTTCCTGCCGTGGTGGCGATATAAGGTGACTTAATACAGTGACAGTCCCGTGTAAACATTGCAAAGGAATCCCACAGTTACACCTCCGAAACCAACTCCAAACCGATCGATGTTATATCATTGGTAACAAACGTATAAGCTTTGGACCGACATGAGTCGGTTTCGACTGTGTAACTGGCACGGTACCACAATCATGAAAATCCTATCTGAACATCGCTTTTATGAAGAAGAGTAATTTTGGACCATAAACGTCCATGAGAGTGATGAGAGCCCGTGAGAACATCACTAATTGCATGAGACTGGACATTGTCAATCAATAACTACAACCATCGCTCCACAAGGTTCTTGTCCAAATAAGGTTGAATTTGACACGACCTTGTATGACCCTAAATCTCAGGTGTCAAAGAAATATTGGGAATTCGGTATTCACGCCCCCCTCTCTATCTCTCTATCTATCTCGGTTACTTATTTTACCTCGCGTTGTGGCCCCACCCCCCTTCCCAAAGGGGAAAACAGACTTCATATAGACTCGACTGAAAGCATGAAGTGTTTGAAGAAGTCACCCCTTTCTCTTCAGTTTATAGGAAATCCTTATAAAAGTTCATTTGAATAATAAAATGAAATCATAAAACCCAAATATGCAATCGTAGAAATCTCGCCCCCCCCCCTTCCATGAAAAGGAAAAATATATGAATAGTTGCTCTGCCCTAATGACGGTAACGTTGATTAGCTGATGATGTGACAGTTGGCATAATATGGTGAAGTTCTCGAATAAGGAGCGCTACGTAAACGTAAAAGCGTTTGGTGATATCGGCTTGGGCTGGAGATGATTGGTGTTTTAGATACATAAACAAAATTATCGAGAATTATCGCTTCTTCTGATTTTTATACATCAGTCTTTTAATCAGGAGGTATGTTCTCTCTTGCATACATGAACACAGTGTGCCTATGTTTTGCTGATATTCCGTGTCCATGATGTCGATGTCCTGAACTAGCCAGGGGAACATGTTGCATGCATATGTATATGACTGGTTTTTATTCTTCATACTTTTATTTGTATTTATAATTTTTTAGGCTTACTTGTCTGTCCAATTACGACATTTTGGCATGTACCATGGTGGGCAACATTTTTATTTCCTTACACGTATTTTGTTGACTCCGTCCCCATTCTAGAGGATTTATGTGGCAAAAGTGGAAACGTCTTCAGATGCATGTTTTAGAAAATAGTCCCCGGTTGTGAGGACTTACAAGTAAGGGTGGGTGTATATGTGTGTTCCATAAAGTGGAGTAAGAGCCATCAATTTTGAAGAGGCATATGGGGGATTTTTTTTAAGTTGTGAGAGAGCGAGGCGAGCGAGGAAACATCGTTGACATTTTTAATTCAAAAATCTAATTTTTTGATAGATTTTGGCATATCAAAACACGGCTTCATAATTTCGCATTTTACCTCTCTTTTTCTCATATTTTTCGTCATGTTCGTGGTCGTGAAACTTTTTTTTTTTTTGGGGGGGGCATGACCCCGAGCCCCCCATCAATACGCAAGTGGTCCATAACACGACCGTCATTGTAAAAGTAGGCCTACGTAAGCATGGTAAGTATTCGGAAGACCTTGGGACGATTGCACGAAAGGGTCTTTGCAAGGACCGTCTTTCGTGTCGCTCATTTTTTATGATGCGCCATGTGAAACGCATTTCAAACAAATTATCTGCAAACATATTTTATTCGTCCGTTAAAATAAATAAAATATTTGTTTATAAAATAGTGTGATATATCATGAAATTGTATAAAATTTGATTTAAAAGTAAGCAAACGAAATTTATTGTTTATCATAAATTTCAGAAACACCCCGCTTCTGGCGCATCATAGAAGATGGGCGACACGAAAGACGGTCCTTGGAAAGACCCTTTCGTGCAATCGGCCCATGGTCGTTTGAGAGAACGCCTCGGCCTATTAATTTTCATACTTCTTGCTAATGGACGAAGCTATTAGACTCCACAAAGGAATATTTTTACAGTGGTCATTCTGACAAAACACTCCGAGTTTGGGATCAAACCTTCAAAATACCTGCTAGCTAGTTTATTAAGGTTTGTTGCTATCATAACTCATCCCCCACCTTTTCTTAAGCCTGTTCTTTGAAAGTGGCACCCAATAAGGAGAAATGACAGTTATCAATCATTTTTAGATCTTTACACACATTTGCCTTATAATATTCAATCATGGGTTTACCAGTGGTTGAAACTACCTGTTCTCCTACAGTGACTACTACTGTTACTACTCCTACTACTACTACTACTACTACTACTATTCCTACTACTAATACTCCTACTACTACTACTACTACTACTACTACTTCTACTACCACTACTACTACTACTACTACTATTCCTACTATTAATACTCCTACTCCTACTACTACTACTACTACTACTACTACTACTACTACTACTACCACTACTACTACTACTACTACTATTCCTACTACTAATACTCCTACTACTACTACTACCACTACTACTACTACTACTACTACTACTATTCCTACTACTAATACTCCTACTCCTACTCCTACTACTACTACTACTACTACTACTACTACTACTACTACTACTACTACTACTACTACTACCACTACTACTACTACTACTACTATTCCTACTACTAATACTCCTACTCCTACTACTACTACTACTACTACTACTACCACTACTACTACTACTACTACTACTACTATTACTACTACTACTACTACTACTACTACTACTACTACTACTACCACTACTACTACTACTACTACTACTATTCCTACTACTAATACTCCTACTCCTACTACTACTACTACTACTACTACCACTACTCCTACTACTACTACTACTACTACTACCACTACTACTACTACTACTACTATTCCTACTACTAATACTCCTACTCCTACTACTACTACTACTACTACTACTACTACTACTACTACTACTACTACTACTACTACTACTACTACTATTCCTACTACTAATACTCCTACTCCTACTACTACTACCACTACTACTACTACTACTACTACCACTACTACTACTACTACTACTACTACTACTACTACTACTACTACTACTACTACTACTACTACTACTACTATTCCTACTACTAATACTCCTACTCCTACTACTACTACCACTACTACTACTACTACTACTACCACTACTACTACTACTACTAATACTCCTACTCCTACTACTACTACTACTACTACTACCACTACTCCTACTACTACTACTACTACTACTACCACTACTACTACTACTACTACTATTCCTACTACTAATACTCCTACTCCTACTACTACTACTACTACTACTACTACTACTACTACTACTACTACTACTACTACTACTACTACTACTATTCCTACTACTAATACTCCTACTCCTACTACTACTACCACTACTACTACTACTACTACTACCACTACTACTACTACTACTACTACTACCACTACTACTACTACTACTACTATTCCTACTACTAATACTCCTACTCCTACTACTACTACTACTACTACTACCACTACTACTACTACTACTACTACCACTACTACTACTACTACTACTACTACTATTCCTACTACTAATACTCCTACTACTACTACTACCACTACTACTACTACTACTACTATTCCTACTACTAATACTCCTACTCCTACTACTACTACTACTACTACTACTACTACTACTACTAATACTACTACTACCACTACTACTACTACTACTACTATTCCTACTACTAATACTCCTACTCCTACTATTACTACTACTACTACTACTACCACTACTACTACTACTACTACTACTACTACTATTACTACTACTACTACTACTACTACTACTACCACTACTACTACTACTACTACTACTACTACTACTACTATTCCTACTACTAATACTCCTACTCCTACTACTACTACTACTACTACTACTACCACTACTCGTACTACTACTACTACTACTACTACTACTACTACTACTACTACTCCTACTACTACTACCAGTGGCGTAACTACGGGGGGGGGGCATGGGGGCACGTGCCCCCCCCCCCCCCAATCGGCTGGCCAAAAAAAAACGGAGAAAAGGAGAAAAAGAGGGAGAAAGGGAGAGAAACGTAGTGGGGAAAAAATAAATTCTTGTCAATTATAATGTTATATCATATTATAATTGTGTTATGTTATATTACATTAAAAAAATCATAACTTTATGAAACATAATTTGCGCAGGGCCTATGTCTTCATTGTTCCTGGTGCTCGCATTGTCTGTTTAACAAGATATATAATCCTGTTGTACTAAAACCTCCCGTTTTCAAGTCAATATACACCAAATATATTTCCTCGCACTTCGAATTATTATTGTTTCATGTAGTGACATATGCTTCTTTTTCATGACTACTTAAAGTGATTGCCCCATTTCAAGGTCTTGATATAAACCATTTCCTGTCCGTGCTTACGTTCGTATTCGTGGATTGGTGAGATCTGTTCTTCATGAATTCCTAAAATCAGTCCTTAAAATGTCCCTTTTTCTGATATGAATATCAACAATTTTCAGCTTGCGCTTCGCGCTGGCATCATTTGGTTAGTGAAATACGCATGGTCTTCGTGAATTCTTACAAGCAGGCCTTAGAATGCCTCTCAGTACTGTTTTATTCTTGCTGGACATTGTTGCTTACTTTCTGGCCAACCATTTCTGATGGTGGCTAGCAACTCTTGAAGCTCTACATCTTTTTTGGTCTCTTCAACAATTTCTTGTTTTTTGTTTGATGTTACTGGCATTGCTTGTATTATCATATCTACATAGACTCTGATATCTTCTTCAGTTTCAACATTCAATTCTGCTTTTGGATCTACTGCTCGTGACAGTGTATCAGCAGTGAACATGTATTTTCCAGGTGTATATGACACTTTGAGATCATATCTCTGCACTCTGATTAGTAATCTTTGAATGCATAGAGGACAATCTGCCAATGACTTAACAAACAATGGAATAAGTGGCTTGTGATCTGTTTCAACTTCTATCTTTTGACCATAGATATATTGATGAAATTTTTCACATCCGTACGTGATAGCTAAGAGTTCTTTTTCTATCTGAGCATAACGTGTTTCTGCATCAGTCATAGCTCTTGATGCGTAAGCTACGGGATGCCAATTTTGCTCATGTTACTGTAGGAGAACTGCTCCTAGTCCATTTTTTGAAGCGTCAGCTGATATCTTTGTGGGTTTTGTGCAATCATAGAAATGAAGCACTGGTTGACTCATTAGAGCTTCTTTCAGGTCGCACCACGCTTTTTCTTGTTCATTTTCCCACATCCACTCTACTTTCTTGTCAAGCAATATGCGTAGAGGTGCTGACCTTGTTGATAGGTTTGGAATGAATTTTGCTTGGTAGTTTATCATCCCCAAGAACCTTTGTATGTCCTGTTTACATGTTGGTCTTGCCATGTTTCTGATGGCAGCCACTTTTTTAGGATCTGGTCTGACTCCATCTTGGCTGATCAAGTCACCAATGAAAGTCATCTGGTTCACATTGAACTCACACTTGTCTCGATTGAGTTTCAGGTTTGATTTTTGAGCGATGTCTAGAACTTTTCTCAGACGATCGTCATGCTCTTCTTGTGTACTTCCCCATACCACTATGTCATCCATCATGGTATTGACACCAGGTACATCTACGAACAAGTTATGTATTATCTTGTGAAAAACTTCAGGAGCACTACAGATACCAAAAGGTAGTCTCAAGAATCTATATCTTCCGTATGGAGTGATAAATGTACAAAGCTTGGAACTATCTTCATCAAGTTGGATTTGCCAAAAACCACTTGATGCATCTAATTTACTGAAATACTTGGCTCCAGCAAACTGAGAGGTTATTTCAGCTCTAGAAGGCAATTTATAATGTTCTCTTTTGATTGCTCGATTTAGATCACGTGGATCTAGACAGACTCTGCGTTGACCATTCTTTTTCTTGACTACAACAAGAGAAGACACCCAATCTGTCGGTTCATCAACCTGTTTGATTACATCCATATTTTCCATCTTATCTAGCTCCTCTTTTAGTTTCTTTTGAAGTGGAAATGGAACTTTGCGACATGCATGTTGAACTGGTTGTGCATTGTCTTTCAATGTGATGTGGTGTTTGCCTGGAAGACATCCTAATCCTACAAATACATTGTCATAATCTTGCACTACAGTTTTGCCTGTTTTTATCTCTGTTTGTTTATCAACATGATAGACGCGTTTTACCAGATATAACTCTTCACTCGTCCTGAGACCTAGCAATGGTTGACGATTTCCAGGAATGATTAAACATTGAACACTGTGTTTTATTCCTTTGTACTCCATTTGGACATAACAACGATCTTTTACTGGAATGTTTGTCTCATAGTAACCTGTTAACTTCACTTTGGCTTTTTGTAGTTTTGGTTTCGGTTTCAATTTGTGATAGATTGTTTCAGGGAGAATATTAGCCTGAGCTCCAGTATCTATCTTGAACTCAACTGGCTCATTATTGACTATCAAATTGACTTTCCAATCTTCCCTTGATTCATGTTCCTGTGAATCAACTGAACAAATCATGAAACCGTCTGAATCTACCTTTAAGTGTTGCAATTCATTGACTTTTGCTACCGGGGTACGACAACACTTAGCAAAATGATTTTGCTTACCGCACTTTTTACATGTTTTACCTTGTGCAGGACATTTTTCTTTGGTATGTCTATTACCACATCTTGTACATGTTTTATTGTTAGTACGATCTTGAGGTTTTGTTTGTCTTGTTTGGTTTGACCTTTTACCAGGAGATTTCTTATTCTTGCTGAGAGAATCAACCGGAATTGAGGCATTTTCACCGGTGGAACTCAACGCTTGGGCCTGCGCTCGAGTTTGTTCAGCCACCCGACAAACTTGCAACGTTTTATCCAATGTGAGATCATCTAGCCTCAACAAATGCTCTCTTAGACCATCATCTAAGATACCACCGATAATTCTGTCCCGTATAAGACTCTCTTTCAACGAAGACAACTCACATGACTGTGCACGACTTCGCAATTCAGTTGCATACTGATCAACACTCTCATGCTCTAATTGACATCTTGTGAAAAATCTATGTCTCTCATACGTTAGATTACGTTTTGGCATGCAATATTCCTCAAATTTTTCCAACACTTTCTCAAGCTTCATGCTCTCATCCTCGGCAAATACAAATGTATTATACAATTCCAAGGCAGCATTACCAATTACGTGTAGAAGCATTGATGTTTGTGACTTGTCATCTTTTTCTGACATTCCTGAGGCAACATTGTATAGAGTGAATTTTTGTTTGAATCTTTTCCAATTCTCGGAAATATTTCCCTTTAAGTCAAGTGGAGGAGGTTGACTTAGATTTGTCATTTTGTCTGTTGTTGTCTTTGTCTCTGTGTATCGTTAATGTTAGTAACTTTGTCTTACTTTAGTAACTTTAACACACCATATCACATGTGCATATACTCATGAACAGCATAATAATTAGCATATTTGTATCTTTTCAACAATTATGTTCGCTCAATTATTACTACTCTCACTGAGATAGAATGTTCATGTCCCATAAACGTCACGCTAACTGCCCGTCATACTGGAGTTTGGCCAGGCACATTCATGCACTCCAAATCCATACAACGACAGAGTCAACTTCTATGGACATAACATACACTGCAATGGTCAGTCACTGATACACAATACAATAAGCTCTTTGTCTTTCACCATCTCTCTCCTCACGGGGGTTAGGGAGAAAATGGAATGAACTGGCCTGATTTCAATGATTCCTCCATCTCAAAGCTCGGTGGGTTACTCAGCATAATAATGCAGGATCTGACACCATGGTTGGAACTTAAAAACACAGTCCAGTAGGCAGTTCTTTGTAACGTATTTACAACAGACATTTATTAGGTGAGCTGCATCACTACTCCGTCATCTTAGTAGCAGCCATAGCTTTCTCAGTTCAAGTGGTCACGTGTAATAACATAGTATAGTCTACACTTGCAGACCTTTATCAGTTATCACCACAACTACTACTACTACTACTACTCCTATTTACTACTACTACTCCTACTACTACTACACCTCTACTACTACTACTACTACTACTACTACTACTACTACTACTACTACTACTACAACTACTACTACTATACTACTACTACTACTACTACTACTACTACTACTACTACTCCTACTCCTACTACTACTACACCTCTACTACTACTACTACTACTACTACTACTACTACTACTACTACTACTACTACTACTACTCCTACTCCTACTACTACTACTACTACTACTCCTACTCCTACTACTACTACTACTACTACTCCTACTACTACTACTAACTACTACTACTTCTACTACTACTACTACTACTACTACTACTACTATTACTACTACTAACTACTACTACTTCTACTACTATTACTACTACTACTCCTGTTTACTACTACTACTACTACTACGACTACTGCTACTACTGATGCTACTACTACTATTACTACTACTTCTACTACTACTTCAACTACTACTATTACTACTACTGCTACTACTCCTACTACTACTCCTACTAATACTACTCCTACTACTACTACTACTACTCCTCCTCCTCATCCTCCTACTACTACCACTTCTACTACTACTACTACTCCTGCTACTACTCCTACTACTACTACTACTACTACTACTCCTACTACTCCTACTACTACTACTACTACTACTACTACTACTACTACTACTACTACTATTACTACTACTAACTACTACTACTTCTACTACTACTACTACTACTATTTACTACTAATACTACTACTACTACTACTACGACTACTGCTACTACTGATGCTACTGCTACTACTACTACTTCTTTTACGACTTCCACTACTAGTAGGCCTAGCTCTACTTAATTCCGTAAGTATTCATCATAATGAGGTACATGTTTACATTTCATCTTATAGTCTACTGTTGAATAGATTTATAATTTTCATTATACATCTCCTCTTAATCACATTTCAGCCACAGAGAAATAAAGATATTACTAAAACAAAAAGACAAAGAAATTGTAAATAAGCAAAAGAGAGACTACTATCAAATGTGTATCATCTTGGGGATCGACCTTTGACCTTAGATGGACAGCCTTGAGATGCTTGTTATTTCGTCCACCTTTTCCAGACAATGAGCCAAATGTAGTACACACGACACGCCCAATCACAAGCGCAAAGATGTCCTCATTGGAAAATCGTCCTACGAGTGCACTGATCATGGTGCTCAAGGGGAAAAATTTTCTCCTAATTATCCATCTTCATGTCCTATCTTCTATGTTTTAAATTTCTTCCTCAGCTTTTCCTCTTATTTTTTAAAAGAAATATTTGCTTGATTCTCCCTTCTCCTCTTCCGGTCCTCATTCTAATTTTTCTTTTCCTTGTCCTCCTCCTCTTCCACCCTCTTCTTTCTTCTTTTCTTTCTTCTTCGTCATCACCCCATCACCAGCATCATCATTTCCTTTGTTTCTATATTTTCCTCCTTTTCAACCACGTCATCCCCATTTTTTTCAATCATCTCACCCTAGCTCTTCTTGCCCTCCTACCTCTTTTCATTTCCCATAATATCTTTTCCTAATCAGTGTCGTAGGCAAGATTATGATAGGTAAAAGAAAATAAAAAAATATATATAAGCGAAGGAGCGAAGCTACCTAATCAGTTTCAGTTCAGTTCAGTTAATTTATTTTCCATTAAAAACTCAATCAAATAAATACATGCAAAATTCATGAATAGAAATCGGAAGGACCCCAAGAAAAGCATAGCTTGCGAGGATGGGACCCTGTACAATAATTGACAAAACATAAACAGATCTTAGATTAGAGAGTTTACGAGAGCACTTTGTGTGATGTATCAATTAACATCACGTATCCTCCCCTCCCCCCCCCCCCCCCATACGACCGTACTTCCCATTATCCATCCCCTCCCTCCTCTCTCCATCTCCCTCTTCCTTCTCCTCCTCCTTTCTAGAAGAGGAGCTGGAATGGGAGTAAATACTCCAACAATGGAGATAAAGCTGTGTTTGATATGATGCACCTGGCGAATTTGAATCGGACGAATAATTCAGTCAGGACGATATTTGACGAGACAGCGCCACGCAGTCTGGTTGTACCCAGGTGCGACAGGTAACCGCTGATTGCAAACAAACATTCCTTCGTAGCCTCATAGTACAGCAGTTTCTTCATCATTTTGTGTGAATGGACACTACTAGTATATAGGCTCATCAATCATCATTTTATTGCATTTTTTCCAAGGTTATACAAATCGAAGAAAATTGAAAAGGATGAGTATAGTTTGCTGTCAACGACAGCATAAGCAACAGTATTGTATGTCGTAGCAGTAGAAGAAGTGACTTCCCTTGTGTAGTTGTTGGAATGAATAGTAGTAGTGTGGTGGTTGTTGTTGGTGGTGGTGGTGTTGGTGGTGGTGGTGATTGGTGGTGGTTGGGGGTGGTGGTGGTTGTTGGTGGTGGCGGTGGTGGTGGTTGGTAGTGGTGGTGGTGGTTGGTGGTGGTTGGGGGTGGTGGTGGTTGGTGGTGGTTGGGGGTGGTGGTGGTTGGTGGTGGTGGTGGTTGTTGGTGGTGGCGGTGGTGGTGGTTGGTAGTGGTGGTGGTGGTGGTTGGGGGTGGTGGTGGTTGTTGGTGGTGGCGGTGGTGGTGGTTGGTAGTGGTGGTGGTGGTTGGTGGTGGTTGGGGGTGGTGGTGGTTGGTGGTGGTTGGGGGTGGTGGTGGTTGGTGGTGGTGGTGGTTGTTGGTGGTGGCGGTGGTGGTGGTTGGTAGTGGTGGTGGTGGTGGTTGGGGGTGGTGGTGGTTGTTGGTGGTGGCGGTGGTGGTGGTTGGTAGTGGTGGTGGTGGTTGGTGGTGGTTGGGGGTGGTGGTGGTTGGTGGTGGTTGGCGGTGGTGGTGGTTGGTAGTGGTGGTGGTGGTTGTTGGTGGTGGCGGTGGTGGTGGTTGGTAGTGGTGGTGGTGGTGGTTGGGGGTGGTGGTAGTGGTGGTGGTGGCGGTGGTGGTGGTTGGTAGTGGTGGTGGTGGTTGGTGGTGGTTGGGGGTGGTGGTGGTTGGTGGTGGTTGGGGGTGGTGGTGGTTGGTGGTGGTGGTGGTTGTTGGTGGTGGCGGTGGTGGTGGTTGGTAGTGGTGGTGGTGGTTGGGGGTGGTGGTGGTTGTTGGTTGTGGGTGCGGGTAGTTGGGCAGTGGGGCAGCAACAACATATCTTGCAGAACAAGAATTATCATTTTATCTCGTTGCATCAGATCTGTATTTTTCTTCATAATTTGTGTACAAAATGTATCATTGTGCAATTTTAGGTAATGGATGGGGACATTGGGATTTGGATAGAGAGAGATGGGGAAAGGGAAGAGAGAGACGGAGAGAGAGAGAGGCGTTTGTCAGAATTTGGGATGGGTAGAGGGAGTGGGAGAGGGGTGTAGTGGGGAAGGTGAGGGGTTGGGTTGAGACTCGGCCCATATAGTTGAAAACAACGACGCGGTGATGTCATCATCTATTCATATCTAATGACTCATTTATAGTCGGTGAAGGGTCATCAGAAAACCACAGTCTCCAGTTCTTATTTGCAGTCTTTATTGTTGTAATAGTCTTTAGAAAGAAAAAAAATGTAAAACCTATTATAGACCTATTGCATTTCCCTTTATTAGAGTATAGTAGGCCTCTATAGGGTAACAACATGACATCATTATAATCATTCCGACATCTGAAAATTGATTTGTGATTTTTCCCTTGTATCAAAATTTGTTACAGGGATAGTTGTTTACCATGTTTACAGACTTTACTTTACTGTCAGCTTAGATACTTGCATTTACATACTTTATGCGGAGAAACGAAAAGGAAAAACATAGCTTTTGGGACCCCCCCCCCCCCCGATACCCCCATCCATGTTTTACTAGCATTTTAATAATGTTTTACATTATTTTCAGAAACAGATCACTCGTAATTTTCAATCACGATTAAAAGCGTTCTGTCTTTGGATTCTCTTACTCATTCTCCTAGAAACGAAAAGGAGAGATTTTGACTTCATCATTCAAAATTAAGTCATTAATTTGAACATTATCTTGTTTTTATTTATATGTCTTATTAATTCAAACATGATCTTGTTCATCATGTATAGATACAGTTCATTCGTAGTTATAACAATTTTCATTCGATTTTCAATAAAAGAATTATTATTTTGATTGTACCATATTACAATTTTAATTCTATAATTGACTTTAATACAAGATGGCGTCCCACTTTACCAGGAATATATATATATATATATATATATATATATATATATATATATATATATATATATATATATATATATATATATATATATATATATATATAATGCATATATGAATAAATAATAATTATTAATTATATTATTATTATTTATTATGCATATATATTATATATTAATAACAGAGTTATGGATTTTCATTAAAATATTAAAGTTTGTGATTTCACATGAAGGTAGCCCCTCTTCCATGTCTGATTAAAAATCACATTGGTATAATGTATTTATAGATTTTATTTATTTATCTGTTTATATCTCTATATCTATCTATCTATATATCTAATATATCGGTGTGTCTGTCTATCTATATTCCACCTATCATTTATCTCTCCATCCATCTATCTATCTATCTTATATGTATCTGTTTTAAATATGTATGTCTATCTGTCTGTCTATTCATCTTCCAATCTAATATCTATTCATCTGTTTAAACAATTATGTCTGTTATATATCTATCTACGACAGACCACCTAATTCGTCCGCATGACGAATTAAAAGTATAGTTCAAATAAATGATTTTAAGTCTGACTGCCCTTTAACAACTGAATATTCTTTGAAGCGTCTTGTCCTCAGACCAACAGAAGTAAAACCTAATTTATGTCACCGTCTCGCTTCAGACATTTAAAATTATAAGTTATCAAAAAACCCGACAACAACAAAAACCGTCTGCGGTTTGACCAAGGGTAACCCTCGAAAATAATACATCAATGAAGGGGGATATAGACATAGGAAAAGAAGGTAGATCTTTTGGGCGCGAAGAGGGTTATTCTGTTTTTTGGCTAGAACCCTAGATTTGCGGTTTACATCTAGAGGGAGTAGACGGCTCTTTTGTCGGTGTACAGTTTATCATTCATCATGTTAGAACTGGACTTGAAATTCAATTTGGGCGCGGTTAAGGAGACTTGAAAAGGGAATTGTATCTCGGGATGAGAAAAAAATATGCATTAAGAGAAAAACTATACCCTGGTGTCTATAACCATGCTATAATTACGAGAAACAGGACTGTTATATCCATCAAAGAATATTTTTGTTTTAATTTTTAATTCTAGACTTTGTTCATTTAAAAAAAAGAAAATGCCATGGAAAAGCTGCTTATATGTTCATTTACGTATGTTTTTTTCGAATTTTCCTGTTTTTATCATTTTTTTTGAGAGAAATTTGTTGTCGTGTGAACTTCAGCACTTAAATGGGGATAGTTTGGCGACGAAGTGGAATGATAGTAACCAAAAACGTGAAGGAGGACGTATCACCATGAACATGGTAAATATACGAAGATATCCAAAATCAAACTACCACTACATAATTTTTAGAGTAAATTATAGGAATCTGTGCTACGAGTAATGTAACGTAAACTTCTACTGCATCAATTTTCCTTTTCATTTAGACATCCCAATCAGCAACAAATAAAAGCATCCGATCTTAATCCCTTTTTATAAAACAGCCAGGGGCGGATCCAGGATTTTCCAAAGGGGGGGGGGGGGGCTCATTTTCCCTAGGAAAATTGGACAAGCAAAAAACAAAAGAAAAGGAAAAAAGTGTTCTGTATTTTCTCTATGAGGAAAAATCATGGTGTGATTTTGTTCGTGTACAGGGCAAAGCGGATACTAATCGCTTGCAACCCCTCGTAAATTTCTCAGAAAGTCTACATCGTATGTCGATATTTCTTAGAATGCGCCATTTGTAAAGCCATTATTTCATAGTAAACAGACTCACTTCCTGACGGAAATATAATGCTCGGGCTGAAAGTAAACAATTGCCTATTCTCTGAAATGGAATACGATTTCTTAAAGGGGTACTCGAGGCTGAAAAATATATGATTTTATCATCTGAACAGTATCCTCTGAATTGTATAATCAAACACAATAAATCTTTTTCCAGTTCAAAACAGCAATGGAAAATATTGAAGTTATTCATGGAATATTAAAGGGGGAGTGAACTGTGTGTGGTCTCTCATTGGCTGTGTGTTATAAATACATAGTCTTAAAATATACGTTTTTTCAGATATCTACCGTACTAATACTACAGAGAATAAATTGACATATAATTATATTTGTATAGAGAAACTAAAATGTTTCGAGAGGAAAAGTAATTGCTTTGCCACTTGGTAGCATAATTATTGCGGTATAAATAAATTGAGTAGTTAATTAGCATGTTATCATTCAAGTGGGTCTATATTACTAGACTACACTAGCACTGGGTCAGGAAACTGACCAGGTATGAGTAGTTGAGGACTGGGTATGGCGCTATTGGTTCGTATCTTCTTTAAAATTTACATTATCAACGTGAAACAGCAAACGCGTTGTTTTCATATGCAATTAATAAATTGATGATATCACCCCCCCCCCCTCCCGTCACCTTTTCTGTACACAATTGGTACAATATTACACGCATGCACTCCTACATTTATCCTATATATGCATGTAAATCATACAAAAAACAGAAAACAATACAAAAATAAGTTGCATTTTTTCAACTGAAAGAAAAATATAGGCCTACACAAAAACTACATATATTTGCCAATGAATTTGTATCCGTAAACACAATATGACAATGTCACGTACATGCTCTTCTTGCAAAGTTTTTGCTTTGGTTGTTATTTTTTCTTGTAAATGAGTTAAAGGTCAAGTCCACCCCTGAAAAATGTTGATTTGAATAAATAGAGAAAAATCAAACAAGCATGACACTGAAAATGTCATCAAAATTAAATGTAAAATTAGAATGTTATGACATTTTAAAGCTTCTCTTATTCTTCACAAAACAGTGATAAGCACAACTCAGTGACAAGCAAATGAGACCAATGATGACGTCCCACACTCACCATTTCTTTTGTTTTTTATTGTTTAAATTATATGATATCGTTTTTTTATACAGATTTGACAATTAGGACCAACTTGACTGAACCATAATAGTATTTAACAATGCTGGTTCCACATGTTCAGGGAGAAATTAATGGTTGTTTCACTTGACAGTGAGGAGAAAATTAAAATATTTCATATAATAAAATACAAACGAAATAGTGAGTGGATGACGTCATCAGTTTCCTCATTTGCATACAGACCAGGATGTGCATATAACTGTTTTGTGAAATTAAGCGGTACTTTAGAATGTCATAACTTTCTTACTTTGCATCCGATTTTGATGAAATTTTCAGTGTTATGCTCGCTGCATTTTTTCTGTTTTTATTAAAATCAACTTTTTGTTGCAGTTGACTTGTCCTTTAAAATTTGGAATGCGTATTGAAGCTAATATACAGTAAAGCTCTGTCAAAGTGTATATACCGGTAATCGGTTGCCTTCCGGGATAGACCTGCAATTTCCTCGGGGAAATGTATAGGCCATGACACTTCTTTTTCGGATCTCGGATAAAAAACAACTTATTTATGAGATTTTCCACTTGTTTCGAGCGAAATGATACAGAGATCAATTACCGGATTGTTAAAATGAAACGATGCTTATCGCACTGAAATTGATATCGCAATAAATCAGTTAAATTAAAGTGAAAAAATCCACAAAGAATAAATATGAAATAGATTAACCCGTAACATACAACGGGTGTCAGTAAAATTGCACTACATGAAAACGTGTATTTCTTCTAGCGCTCTAGTTTTCGTGGATTCCTTAGAATTTATAAACATGTTTTCAAGGATTTTAATCAATCTTTAGCTTTGAATTAAAATCCATAATGTTCAAATCTAAACTAATCATGGTAACTATTCACTGCCGCTCCAGATTTTTTTTTTAATCTTTGAAATATGATGCAGTGCTCTTAAAGACCATTAGTAAAATAAGCTGGGGGAAATAAATCGCAAGTGCTCCTGTACTTTGAACATAGGAAGTTCATCCCTGCCTAAAAAAAACATGAATTGACAAGTAAATAGATAGGTAAATAATTGAATAAATAAATGGAGATAAATGAATTAAATAAAATAGAAATAGAATAACTTATGAAATGAAATGAATTAAGGATAAACGTAATAAGAAAATTAAATAAATTTAAAACGAACCGATAATGAATTACAAACCAAAAAGCTAAAATCGGCTTTTAAGTTGACCTCACACTTTTCTACACCCGAGAGCGGTAATTACTCTAACATAATAATAAAGAATTGACTTATTATGTCTTCTCTATCAGAAACCAGTTGATTTGTGGTAGAAATTTTTCAGCATGACATTATACGAGACTCGAATCACTCGAATTAAATAATTCCATTCACTAAAATCACCCCTAAGGAATTTTATTTTGCCTCGACAAGAATTCGAGCTATTAGAAACTAGATGCCAAATAAATTACACTCAAATTTGTTAATGTGCAGAGCCGAAGAAAGTAAGAGGACTTGCAAATAGCTCGCGCCCCGGTTGGTGCAATGCCGAACTGTGAGGTAATTGGCTTCAAACCTGTTTTGGACGCAAACATGACGCTGGTAATGTGCTTTTCTTTCTTCACTTGTTTTTCATTCGAAGTGTCGGATTTAGAGCATGCATCGAAGTGTCGGATTTAGAGCATGCATGTTTGTGATTGAAATGTCGATCTCGTACAGGGACAATCAATGCTCTCTTTTTTGGGGTGGGGGGGGGGGGTGAATTTGGTCCTTTGTTCACAGTCCAACCATGGAGGTAGAAAGAAATGGTCCAACTGATTGTACAAAATATCATCATCAACAACATCATCATTGTCATCGCCATCATCATCATCGCCATCATCACTATCATCATCATCATCGCCATCATCAATTATTACCGTAATAGTAATCATCATCATTAACATCATCATCGTCGCCATCATCACATCGCCATCATCATCATCATCATCGTCGCCATCATCACATCGCCATCATCATCATCATCATCATCATCATCATCATTATCATCGTCATCATCATCATCATCGCCATCATCATTATCATTATCATCATCATCATAACCACCACAATATCACCAATTCATCAGTTCAAAAACACCAAGTATTCCCGTGAGTAACTTCTAAATCGACTTGTCATTATATTTCCTCCATTTGCCGTGAATGAAATGCCACTTTGCTGGAGTAAATAGCCAGGATAGTAATAGAAAATAGAAAAGAATTCTTGGAATTTCTCAATCGTAATGCCACGATAGATTCGGCAACAGGTCAGTTCATATTCACTGAAAAAATGGCAACACTTTTACTATGGTGTGATATTAAAGGGGAATCCAACCCAAATAAAAACTTGTTTTTATAAGGAAAAGAAAAATCAGACAAGCTGATAGGTGAAAGTTTGAACAATATTGGACAAAAAACAAGAAAGTTATGAATTTTTAAAGTTATAAATATTGGTAATCACTATACCCATGGAGACTTCAAATTGGCCGCATATGGGATGTCATAGTGATGTAAGGCAAGGACTACTCTTCCATGTACTCAAATACATATTATGGCTAAAATGTCATTTTCCCAAAAGTTTTATTTCAAATTATATTTTTCTTTTATGAGGACATAAAACAATTTACTACCTGGGTTATATTTAGATTACTGCCCCAGGGGAATGGGTACTTAAGAGAAAACCACAAATCCCTGATAATAAAGTACATGGGCTATGGGAAAGTTGTCCTTGCCCCTTGTCATAATTTACTTACCCAGTTGCCAATTTGAAATCTACATAGTATTAGTGATCTCAATTTTAAAGCAGCTAAAACTTTCTTATTGCTTGTCTGATTTCTTTCAAACTTTCACCATTCTGTTTAATTTATTTTTCTCTTTCCCAACACAACATTTTATGGCCAAGGCTGGATTCCCCTTTAACAAAATAAAAAACAAGCCAAAAATCTTTTAAATCTAAGAGGAAAAGCCTAATCCCTGCTATGAAAGTTAAACTGTTTTTGTTTGGTTATTCGAATTCAATTGCCAGAAGCTGATCCCGAATTACTGTGAGTTTTTGTCTGCTTGTTTCGTGGGATACAAAGCAATTTAATCATGATATTTTTGGTAAATAATTATCCATAATCAATCACCTATATGATCTATTATAAAAAGGGCTAGTTTCCAAACGAACTTAAATCATATGTTATAATGTTATAAAAAAAATAGTTGATTAAGAAGATTGTATATCTGAGTACTTGAGCCTTTATTGCATTTCGAGAACAGTCATAGAAATCGTTGTCCCATTTCATGCTACTTTTCCAAAGACATCTTGAGGAAATGGGGGTAAAAATATATTGCTATTTTTCTTTATATGGAGCAACAAATATGAATCAAGCACCTCTATATTTGTCATTTGTGTGTATATAAAACCAGTGTATGAAAAACATACACATTTCGCCACCAGCAACGAAGAATAAATGTAGGTTCGCGCAAGAAAAGTTGAAATGGCGGGTCAAAAGAGTAAAATTTTAAGACGTTCGCTGATTACCTCTGCTGAAAACTACCTAGCTTTATCATTCATCAGACTATTACCACGATCATAATCCGTATTTCATCGCGAGAAAGTGGTATACCAGGAGGGTGACGAATCGCCCCCACCCCCACCCTTTGCTCCCGAAATTGGGAGAGAGATCGTCGGCTTTCGAGACCGCAGTAAACAAGGACGATGTTTGAAATATTATACAACGCTGTTTACTATACTACTACATGAACCTAACAGTAGTTGTTTAACAGTTTAAAACAACCATGGCATGCTTAATCCATTGAGAATGGAATATTAGAAAATAAACTTTGTTGTGTAGATTTTAAACACTTGTTCAAACTGTTAAAAAAAAAAACTATCGTGGGGTTCATAGTCAACAGCGTTGTATAAGCGTTTTCACTGTGATGTTCCACCATGAACAAACCAGGTTGATTACATGTTTTTTGTCGGTATATTGATTTTACCATCAAAGTCGATAGGTACAGGTTGGATTAGCAGTTCCTTGTTTTACTGAACGGCATTGAATTACTAATCAATGCACTTGATCATTAGTCTGCTGTGCAAACCCTTCACTGGAGTTACGGGTCTGAATGTGCAGCCTATGATGCGTTATGAATTGAAACAGTAAGTTTTAGATGTGCTATAGTCTTTGCATGGAGACCCACTTGTTGATCAAAGTTTCAATCAGGGTCCGTGCCTGCAGACTACTTGATCATTCTTAATATAAGGTTAATTGATAAAAAAAATGATATAGTACACGTATATTCCATATATACCTTGCTAGCTGGATTAATTTTGAGGCGAAATGTAAAAAGCAATTAAAAAAAGTGTTTCAAGCAGAGGTGGGAACACAAAGGAGAAGGGGGCGATCGCCTCTCGATGTTTTTTTTAGTAGTGAATAAAATGAGAAAAATAAAATGTGGAGTACTGAAGAAAAGAGAAGAAAGAGGAGTACAAAATGGAGTGGTTTGGGTCTTTGAACTCTTTAGTATCCCATTTACTTTAATTATTGATTTCAAAAAAATAATGACGTCACCTTCAGTCTCCAAGGTACACCCCCTACGCCCAGCCCCCCCCCCCCCCCTTGGTGTATGGGAATTTTGTGTGCTGACAGACACAGATGTATTGTTTAAGCCAGGTTTAAGCGCAGTCAATGAAGTTCTTGAGGAGGGCCAATGCTTCGTACTCAGACCCCCCCCCCAAAAAAAAAAAAAAAAAAATCACCACCACTACAATTTTCTCCGCATCAGTCGATTCCCTTGTCTTATTGGTCTATAGGGCTCTTCCACCCCCCCCCCCCCCTTCCTTACCCACATATGGATGTAAGCCGTCCTCTGACTCCAAGCTAAACCCATTAATAGTTCCATGCCCAAACCACAGGCGATGATGCAAACTGTTTTACTGTTTCCATGGCAACAGCATGTATGGCTAATAATCCCTACAATCTCGCACTAAAAATAATGCAGGAATTCAAACGCCTCACAAGAACAAAGCTCTCATTCATTCACGTGAAAAACAGAATTAAATGAAATTTTGCTCATCTTATTCTATTTAGTTTAGGTTGTATACTCTACACCAGTCGATGTCTGAACCGATTTCACCAAACCGGTTATTAACCGATCTCCTCTGTACAGTCACACCAACGAAACCGACTCCAACCCGACCGATGGTATGTCATTGGTAATAACGTACTAGCTTTGATTGGTCTGGAGTCGGTTTCGTTTGTGAGACTGTAACCGAAACCGACTCCAACCGACCGATGGTATGTCATTGGTAATAATGTAAATATCTTTGATCGGTACGGAGTCGATATCTTGGGTGTGAATGTTGCATTAAAGGCAATTGATACAATCCCCTTCAATAACATTGCCTCCAGTCATAAACAAATCAAACTGCCCCAGATCCTTACCCATAATGCAATATATTTCATCTTCTACTTTCCTCAACATATTACAAAAGAACAACGTATCTATCACCAGTAAACTAAAAGTAAACCGCTGATTTTTTTTTTGTCCATCTAAAGAAGAGACAGAACGAGTACAAATAATCACAAGGAAACGTTGCAGGCGTTTCATATTAATTTTAATGACATGTGTGAGACTGGTGGTTACATTTGATTTAATGCCCAAACCAAGATTCCGATTAATACAGTATCTAGAGTAATAAAATCAAAGTTCTAAAACAAGTATACACAATTTTTCGGGATCATTTATTATCAATAGCGTATTTAAGTCACGATATGGTTTTGTAATTTTTACTGATTTTCTTTAATAAACTCATTTTAGCAAAGACAAATAAAGGGCAAATGCATATGATAGTATAGAACGATGCGGAAACGAAGTGGGGTGAAAAACACTAATGCGATAAAAAATTTTAAAAAATGACCCCCCCCCCGCATGCGCGGCAATTTCTTGGCACTTAGTCATTTTTTTTGGGGGGTGGGGGTCACTCTAAATAGGACAATAAGACCCTTTTCCCATTGGCTACTGTACAAAATTCAAGGGCGGGAACACCCCCCCCCCATACACACACCGCAAAGGGGAGGGGTAAAATAAAGAGGAGATACGTATGAAATCATTTAGCTGTCATCTCTTAGTAATATAAGAGGGGGATGATGATGTTATTTTGCCTGGGGCTAAGCGTCTGTAGCAAACGGATACCTGAAATATAACCCCGCTGATGGCTTGATGCTAGCATGACTTCAATTATCGCTTTATGCCATGACAAACTTGCATTTAGACTAAGAAAACAATGATTGGAATTGTGATGATATGTATGGAGAAAGTGAGAAGGGGGGGGGGTCAGGTCGGGATACGGGGGTCATTGTGGTAGGCCTATAGTCGTTCATGTCGATAATAAAAAAAAGCTTAAAGTGGCGACCTTGCAAAATCATTGGGGGGAGGAAAAGGTGTGTGTTAATCAAGATAATGTCTCGAAAAATGAAATTATCTAAATTTCTATCAACATTCGAGTAATATATCTTTCTTCTCTTTTTTACTTCTTCCTTTTCTTTTATCTTTTTTTCACAATATACTGAACTGTTTTGTTATTTCGTCAATATCTTATAATGTTATTTTATGTCTGTCAATATCTTTTTTTTATGGTTCTACCATAGAAAATAAAAACTGATTTGACTTCAGAAATTTTACGAGGACTTTATGTGGTATATATCCAGATATCCCGCTAAATTCTATCAATCAACGTTATACCACGGGTCGCCGTTATTTTACTTTCTCAAAAGCTAACTTTGTTTATTTTCCTCCTAATCAGAATTATTTTGAAAATGTGACCCATCATTACCTAACAAGAACGTGTGTTCGCTCGCTTTACCCCAACCCCCAACAAATGACCAAATATGGACATAAACAAGCGCGCGTCCCCCTATCCTTCGCGTGCCGTGTCATGGCGCATGCGCACGTCAAGCCGTCAGCTGTGATAATACGATATGAAAGTGAGCAGAATACGAAAGTGGGCCGATGAAATTGATAACCTGCAGAACTGTTTTCTCTTCTTTTTCATCTCTACTGACTTTTCTTCTTTTGTTTATAGATCCCCTGCTGCTTCGGGACGCTGAGATAACGATGAAATGAAAAGTCTGTATTTCGTCTTTTGTTTCTTCTTGTTATTATCTTCTTGGTTTTTTTTCCTTTCTTCTTCTTTTTCTTATTCCTTATGCTTTTTCTTTCTTCTTGCTTCTTATTTTCTCTCCTCGACTTCTTTTTCATCATCATCATCTTTTTCTTCTTGCTTCTTCTTCTTTTTTTTTCCTTTTCCTCCTCCTCTTCTTCTTATTTCTCTTCCTCTTTTTTTTCTTCATTTTCGTCTTCTCTTCTTCTCTCTTCTCTTTCTTCTTCTTCTTATTATCATTATCTTGATTTTCTTCTTCTTAATAATTACGATCATCTCCATCATGTTTCTTTCTCTTCTTCGTTCTTTTTCGTCTTCTTCTTCTTCTAGTACCACTACTATTACTATTACCACTACAACTAATTTTCCTCCCTTTTCTCTTTCCTGCTTTCTATCCCTTTTTTTTTTCTTGTTATCTTTTCTGTTCCTTCTTTTCCATGTTTTCCCCCTCTTCTCTCACCTCCTTCTTCATCTCCTTGAGTCATTGTATTTCTTCTTTTCATCCTTCTGTTGCTTTCTTCGGAAACTTCTGTATATTTCTTCTCCTTTTCTTTTTACATTGCAAATTATCATTTAACCCGAATCATAAATCTAGATCCAACAATTACGATAAATGTGAACATGAAATAATAACCTTTGAAATGGATTCTGTCATTTGCGTCTCAAACTTTGACAATGTTTGACCCGACATCCGGGGTATGTTTCACTAGAACCACGAGACAGTCAGGGCCCGGTGACAACGAGCTTAGTGATTGATCGTAAGGTTTATTATACGATTAATTGCATTGGTTATTGTGTATGATCAATTGTTAAAATCATCTCCATGATCAATTGCTAAGCTTTATCTTACAGGGCCATGATTATACCCAAATGGTGGGCACGTTGGTACAGATGTTGCGTTGGCATGGCAACAACCCCAACATTCGAGGGGAAAATGAGCAAAATTAGGTTGATTGGCATATAAGTAGCGTTGTTTCGCACGAGTGACAAACTATAATTGCATTGGCCGAAATTTGATCGAAAATCCCACCCGGGCGGCATCAAAGTGAAAGAGAGAAAAAAAAATAAAAAAGGAGAAAATACAAGCAAAAATCAAGTCAAATCTTGACGTGATAACTTGAATTCAAGAATTGAATTGGAGAAAGTTCAATTTTATAGCAGTCCGTTGACTGTAATGTGAAACTATGAACTTTGATCTTCCGTTATAAACCCAATTATCGATCTGTAATGAATATTTTGAATTTCTTCAAAGTAGGACCAAATTATTGTCATTGAAGCTATCGTTATGATCGTTCGGTAACCGAATATTAATTCGAATTAATCCTAAATAAAGTGGAATGCGAATTATGTAATCTTGATTGAATCACTACCTCGCAGTGTGTGTTACAATGTAATGTTTGCCAAGTACACCCCCCCCCCTTTATACATTTACATGGCAACATAAGCTATATAACCAACTCGACTTAACAATAAGTCATGTCTACGTGGCGACTTAATACTTTTTATAAATGTCGACTTGGCAAGATACCCATTAAATCGCCACAATGACGACAGGTACCATCCAGAAGTCGACTTGGCAAGGTTAGCTGCAGCCATCATGTGAACTTACGACATTCAGGAAGTTAAAATGTCGACATGATAAGGATATTAAGTCGACTTGGCAAGGTACAATATCTCGCATTCTCGTCAAGTAGATGCCACTTAAAATATTCTGTAAATGCATTTTGGGCATGGGCCGAGGAACGAATTTCGGGGCATCAGTATGGTAACATCTCGGCATCAAAGATCAGTTGTACGACCTATCCTAAAAGCCCTATTTTGGCATGTACCAAGATTTGTTCCTTTCTCAATTTTCCATCCTTCCTTCTTTTCTATCTATCAATCATGTTCTGTTATTAATTAGGTTGACATCTGGAAAGCAGACTATTTGGCAATATTGCTGCAAGAGGTTAATTCGCGTTCAACTACGCAGGGGGTCGGACGCGTCGGCTATACCTGACACGTGACCACGGCCGCAGTGTGACTGTCTGGACGGATGCCAAAACACTTTCTTGAAAAGGAGGGGGGTATAAAGCCTTCTTTTCGAGATTTTTTTTTTGCGGCACACATTCGATTTCACTTTGGGATTTTTCTTCTACTATTGTCTGATGTTTCAAATCACATGACTTTCACTTTCGCAAGCTGCAGTTGTTTATGGCTGATTATCAATCGACAACTTTTAATTCACTTTCTAAAATCTGATAAAGAATCTCTTATTCAGTACGGCTCTGAAATTCTCCACCCGTGCCTTTATTTCCACCCCCTCCCCTTCCTCACATATACACACACATCTCTATAACATCCCCTCACTGCTCCCTTCTTCCCCCAAGCCCTAAATATTATATTGTATTTTACCCCCCCCCCCCATCGCTCCACGCCCCCTTTTTTAATTCCTCCCTTTTCTCATTTTACCCTTTATACACACGATCACCTGCCTACCACACCCTCTCCCATCCTTCTCGTGTGTAATTACTTCTTCTAAGTTCTATAATACCTCCCACACCCCCACTCCTTTTGGTTTATTTCGAATTCGTCTAATGCCAATTCGTCCAATTGCCAACTCGTCTACTATCATTTGGTCTATCATCAGTTTCTCCACTCACCACATGGTCTACTTTCATTTTAATAGTCTAATGTCATTCGGTCTAATAACCAGTTGGTCCAATAGCCATTTAGTCCATATACCACTTGGTCTAATTAAGCTAAAGTGTTAATTGTGCGAAATGAATGAAAAGGAAAAGTATATTAGACCAACTGGTTATTAGACGAAATGGTAATAGATGAACTGGTGATTAGACGAAGTGATGATTGGACCAAATGTTTATTGCACTAAATGGATGATAGACGAAATGTTGATGGATGGAATGCCGTTAGACTAAAAGAAGGTAGACCATGTGGTGAGTGGACGAGTTGGCATTGGACGAATTGGCAATTTACCCTCCCTTTCCACTCTCTCCATTATTCCTCTCACTATCTGTTAATTTCTTTACTCTTATACCAGTCACACACTCGAATACGAAGATGTTGGCTCGTTATACCCCCACCGATCCACCCCCTCTCTCAGACAGCTTCAAAATATCAATAAAAAAGGAGACAAACCCATTTTCCCCTCCATCAAAACAGCGCCAGTGACATCATCCAGTCCATCAGCTATACAGAGCGTCGTCATGGTAACGATAGTCTGCTTGCTTGTCATCTACCGTCGTCTTCCAGACCGGGTAGGGGTGAGAGTTTGACCCCATCCAATCGTGACTCTGAGCTCAAACTCTCACCCTGGGCTGGGGCACTGTATCTCGCAAACAGGGGCGGATCCAGGATTTTCCAAAGGGGGGGGGGGCAATTTTTTGGAGGAAAATTTTTACAAGCCAAAAAAATAAGATTTTCAACCACAAATTAAGGATATTTCGTACCCGAAAATATTGACAAGCAAAAAAAAAAAGGTCTCCAATTTTAAAGGGGGGGGGGGCACATGCCCCCTGTGCTCCCCCCCCCCCCTGGATCCGCGTCTGCTCGCAAACATCATAAATGTAAGTTCATAGACATCATAATACACACCACGTTTATCGTCCATTATTTATTACACAGTTCCATGTCAAAATAAGCAAATAATACGAGCGGATGGACATTTTATAAATATTCAAAGGTGAAATTCGGTGACACTTTCAGAAGAAAATTGTACCCGATAGGTCAACGCCCATAAAAAAAACCTCACATCTTTAACCCGAACAGGTATGACTCATCAATTATCATTCAGTAAATATTATCAAGCTGAAATAGTATGTACTCCTGCATGGGAAAACCCCAGCATAAACGAATAACGCAGGCTGTTGATATGATTATGAAAGTGGAATAAAATTATAAGTTGAAATTCGGTGACGCTTCCAAAGGAAAAGCTCTGTTTAAGGCTTCGATCGACCGCTCTCCGTACCTAACGAGCGCCATCGTTGTTCATAATGGAAACATTCTAGAATTGTATCGGTTTTCATAATCCACTGGTTTAATAATTAAACAAAATGTTTGCGATAACGTCAAGAATACAATTTCATCACTGGTAAAACAATCTTTGTTTTATTACAATTAAGTTTAAAGGAAGTATATAAAGAATGAAAATGGTACAACAATAAATTCGTATTGGTAGAAACCATGGGGAAGATTGATGAAATAGGAACAATTCACTGAGAAATAAATTTCAAACCCAATATTTCATAGAAAATCATTTAAAATGTTGCATGTACAGAAAACAAGAAAGAAAGTTGCCGCCGATAAACACTGATATGACTTTAGAAATGTTCAGATCTCCTCGTAAAATCTTAACAATTTGTATATTAATTTTGTGAAGCAACATCGTTGTTTCAGCAAGCAGGAAATAAGTGAATATGCACTGTAAAAACGCATGTTGTTTAAGCCCACCACTCTAACAGATATTGTTTAAACATTTTAATCAAGCTGTTTAAAAAGTTTAAACAATTACAAAAAAGTTTAATAGCTTGTTGTTAGAGTGACAGGGTTAAACAATGTGCTATTTTTACTGTGTAATTAAGAATCAGACAATATATTATTGACAACACAAAGGCCTCGACATTCAGTCTAACGAGATAACCGCAGGAATGTTATGATAATAACGAAAAAAATGTTTCTGCATGACTGTAACTTAATTGAAATGCAAGAAAACAATAAAAACGAAATGGGAGAGAGGTAATCAATTAACAAAACCAAATCCACTTTATTCATACGTTTATGCCAGCAAACTCTCGAGTCATCGGTTAGTTTTTGATTTGCATTCTTTGGTTGTGGGAGTGTCATTATTTCCAGACAAGCTTTGACAAGAACATGAAGATTCAAATAAAGAAGATCGTGATTCATACAGAGCGTCTCTGTCTCATTAAAGCTATATATTTGCATAAGGGATTTTGGTACCGTTAATTAACGGGCTTTAGAATAATGGTCACCTCATTGATATGTTGACTTGGTGAGAGCGTCATTGGATGACGAGGCTGTTTACAATATCGTGACTGGAATAGGGATGGGGAGCTTGATGAAAACAAGAAGGGGAGAGAGAGTGAGAGAGAGAGAGAGAGAGAGAGGAACAGACAGACATACACACGGGGATAGACACACAAACACATAGACAGACAGATAGATATACAGACAGAGAGCTTGATGAAAACAAGGAGATGGAGACAGAGGAGAGAGACAGAGGGGAGAAACAAACAGAGGGGGAGAGAGAGAGACAGGAGCAGACAGACATGCACACGGGGATAGACACTCAAACACATAGACAGACGGACAGATAGATAGACAGACAGAGAGTTTGATGAAAATAAGGAGATGGAGACAGAGGAGAGAGACAGAGGGGAGAAACAAACAGAGAGAGAGATAGGCAGATAGAAACATAGTAGACGGAGAGAGACACACATACACACAGACAGAGAGAGAGAGAGACAGAGAAAGGGGAGCCAAGAGCGGGGCAGAGAGACGGACAAAGGGAGAGACAGATAGGTGGAGAGAGATAGAGACAGAAGGAGAGAAAGAAACAGAGAGGGAGAGACAGGCAGAGGGAGAGACAGACAGAGTGAGAGAGAGGCAGGCAGACAGGGAGACGGGCGCGGAGAGAGATAGACGTGCACGTGCAAATGTCATCGTCATCAGATCGTAAGCCGGAAATATGTGAAGAGGATTTGTTTCAAATTTCAGAAAATCACTTTTCTGTGCTTACTTAATGATTATCTCAGAGAGGTTAATGACATGTAAAAAAACATTGTTTATCAGAATGACTGGAAAATAGAAAAGGGGAAATAGAAGGAGTGGAGATGAAAACAAAATAATGCCGTTGCAATCCGGAAAAACACTAGCAAGATCTATACTTAAAAATCAGAAAATCAGTCTCTAACAAGAATTATCGATTGGCTTAAAATCTCAGAAAGTGCATTAACCCGACTGACTCTAACACACAAGAATTCGGAGTGAAGAAGAGAAAAAAGATGAGAAATAGGAGTGTTTAAATTTCAGCGAGATAAGTGAAGGGGATTCGGAAATACAATCAACATCGAAAAATTTACATTTTGAATGTTTATACATTATAGCAGCAGATAATGCTATGAAGAACAATAAACATGAAAATGGAAAAGAGAGGGAGTATAAAGGAAAATAAAAAAATCAAGCATACCCAGTTACCCAAATGTCAAGTTGAACATGAATGAATAGACGAAATTCCGCTGAAAATTAAGAATTGGGTGTAAAATGAGAAAGCCATGAAAATTTCGCTAATTCCCCCCCCCCCCAAAAAAAAAAAATGCACAACGCGGTAATAGGCAAATGAGAGAGTCGATGTCTCACACTGCACTATATATTTGATTTTTTTATTATATGAAATATAGAGATCAAGATCTGACTGGATTACAACAGTGGGAATGTCACATATCAACAGATGAATGCAACCTATATGACGTAACGAGAAAAATGTGACAAATCCATATTTCACAAAACAATGAGAAGGTGACGTCATCGATTCACTCATTTGCGTACAACCGCACTGCTGTGCATACATGTATACCTGCTTTGAAAAATCAAATGAAACTTGAAATCTCATAAAATTTTATTTTTATTAAATTATGAGTGTTATGCGAGTTGATTTTTATTGATTTAATTCATTAACTTAAACCTTTTTGTTGGGTTGAACTTTTCCTTTAACGATTTTCAACTAGTCAATGCGTAAAGCGATGAGTGCCTTCCCTATGAATAAACACAGAATGTTACCTAATCGTAAGGCAGTATCAAATAAATTAGTGAGTTAATGGAACGTTTAATTAGTTGGTCCACTGACTCAACTCAATTAGTCTGACATATTAAGTGGATGATGTTAACGACCATTGTTTAGTAAATTGGTAGATTCTTATATTCTTAAAGATTTGATTTGAATTTTTATCACCGGGAGAGGGGGCATTTGCCTGGCCCCAGCAACTTCTTGGCGGGCAGAATTGTACCATTGGTGAATAGACACAGCAATTTAATCATGATAATATCCATCTGCCAATAAAAATATCCACCCCCCCCCCCTCCTGATGGGGAGAGCGGGCATATTTTGATTCGATGTGGGTGTGGGTAAGACTAATTTTTATCGCCATTTCGGTGGAAAATGAAACCAATCTTTGAGAGGTTTTGATAACCATAACAAATAATTTAGTGCACAAGTTGTTAGCGACAATATGGGTGAATGAATATTAATTTATTTTTAAAGGTAAAATTACAAACTAGGTAATTTGGCCTAGGTTATCTCCCTCGAACCAGGCACCAATTCAAGCGGCATGAACTTCATAAAATCCAAGCGATAAACTTCGGAGAGCGACGTCCCCAACTTGTATTTGGTCTCCTTATCATGATTTTATTTTCAAAATATTGAATAAACTAATCATTAATGGACACACTTTAAGTTTAATGAGGCGATCAACTCGATGATAGCAAACATATACATGAGGTACTATGAACCCAAAAATTGTAACATAAAAAGCGCGGGAACGTGCACATGTAGGTAAACATATCGCTCAAAATATCATCGTAAACAATATCGTTGACTATGAGTCATAACTTCATTATGACTCTAATGAAAACCTCATTGACCGTGAAAATATAATTTATGTTAGAAGAAATCAACAAAGTTCATAAGAGAATTGATATAGGTGAGCGGGGTTATTACCGCCAAATAAAATGCCATTGTGAAGTTTACTAATCTCCCCTGACTGTATACACCAATATCATTTATTTATGATAGTACAAGATTTAAATTTGGTATAAACAATAACTTGACTTTATAAATAAGATGAGATATTATGCTCCAATCGTCATGATTGTTACATGCATGGGGTACTGTGATATAATTTTTTAAAGAAAGCCCTAAAATATTGCGCATGAAAATCAATATTTTGTGCTTTAAAAAGGTGGAAATGCAAAAACGACCGGAAACAACATCCAAGTTTTATTTCACATTCTACACGTGTTCCAATATTATTCCCAGAAGAAAAAGCAAAAGCATGGCCCTAGGAAGCGGGGATGCTGGGGATGATGAAGCACCCCTAGGATTTTTCCAATGGGGTGCTGCGTGTATAGGCAGCACCCCCCCTGGAATTCTGGTAGGTATGTAAAAAATTGAAAATGTAACCAAAACGACTTACGTTTTTGTAGTAAAACGTTTTTTTTTTCTTTTTGGCTTTTCAAATTTCTCTGGACAAAAATGACCTTTGTTTTTTTTATTTGTTTCTGTTTTGATGTCAAACGAAATCTCTCTGAAAAATTATTACTTTTTCCGTCTCTGACATTTTTAGAATTTTCTTATAATTTGTTTACTTCGTGTATTTGTTTTTTATCCATATGAACAATATACGCACTCTATTAAAGTCCATGAATGTTTTAAGCAAGACATCGATAACGGTAATCAAATAAGTATGGAAGTAAATCAAATCAAATCAAATGAGTGCGGAAGTAAATAAACATACAGCTTTAAAATTCCCATAAACTAATCGTCAGTCATGTTAGTCCCTTCGTTCGAATCAGATTACATTACGTGCTATCATCAGATCATGATGCTATCAAATTTAATAAAATGATAAAGGTCTTGTTGACTTCACGAAAATGTTTTTTAAACCCCTTAGAGGAATTATCACCATAATCGATGAAACAAAATTATTTGAATTCGGGAATATCATATGAAATCTCCCATGATCATTATAATTATGTTATAATGCGTAAAAAATATTTGTTATATGGCATATTATAATCGTTTTATTACCGGGAAAAGTTGTTATTGAAATCAGCGAGAGAACAAATCATGCATAGAGTTAACAGTCATTCCATGATTAAAGATGACTGCTTTTAGTCGGAGCTAATGAAATAGAAATATAATTGAATTCACCGAGAGAACAATTAAATCATGCACGGAGTTTACAGTAATTACATCCTTTAGGGGTGAATATATTTCCATGTCTAAAGATGACTGCTTATTAATTATGTGATCTTCGTCAGAACTATATTGTGAGCTTAATATTTTTAAGTGCAATATAATTATTCGATACCACTATCTTTAAAAAGGAAGGATATGCATTCATTATGAATTTGAATGATGCTGGTAGCTGCAGGGCAACCATGAACAATAACTGATTCGAATATAATTAATATCAATGAATTATGTCGGGTAATGATTAACGCCTTCTGAAAGAGAAAATAGTTAATGTTTGATGTGGATAAAGTGGAACCATGTGCCATTTTGACAATCAATTATACTTTTCAATTTTCACCACATATTTCATTCTCGACTTGGATGACATATCGTGATATTTTGTTTTATTGAACTTGGATGGCCCAGAAGATAACACGTCATTTGGTCAACATTCGATTTGTCTACTTTCTACATGTTCTATGTAGTCTCATCTTACATGGTCTAATCCTAATTTCGTCTACTAGCAGTTGGTCTAGCACTATCATGAATAAACCTCCACTGCAAAAACTCCGGTGTTGATTTAACACCAGACCGGATTATGTCCACACCAGAGACGTATTGAAACAACACCAGTTTGGAATCAAACCGATGCTGTTTTAATACTTATTGGTGTTGTATAAACACCTATCTGGTGTTAGACCAAAACGAAACTGGTGTTGTTTAACACTTCTCTGGTGTGCATGGACATATATAGATTCCGGGCTGGTGTTAAATCAACACCAGAGTTTTTGCAGTGCACTTGGTCCACTATCCGTTTGGTGTAATTGTCATTTAGTCCATTTATCCTACTTTCCTGATGGGAAATACCCATTTCATCTCATATCCACTTGGTCTAAAAACAGTCTTTCTCTAATGATCTTTGTATGTTTGTATGGTGGAGTTTATAACGTGGAGAAGGTTTACGGGTCACCATGTGTAATATGAAGAAGGGAAGGAAATACAGGCAACAAAAATTGAAATGGAAAGACGAGAAAGGATGATATGAGGAAATTAGAAGACTTCTTTTCTTGAAATTGAGTGAAGTCCTGAAGAGGACTGTAAATCAGATGAGATGAGCTAAATATAGCTTGAGTAGCGAAGTAGCAGGATTCTCTTCACTTCATCCTGCTACTGCTCAAACCATCGCTACTCAAGTCATATTCAGCTCATCTCATCTGGTTTACAATCCTTTTCAGGACTTCACTCAATTTCAAGAAAAGAAGTCTTTGTCTATACTGACCATCATTGTTCACCCACCATTCATTTTTTTATTGGCCCTTGTCTCAATCATTGCCATTGAAACTCATGCATGTCAAAAGAACGCCTTGTTTTGTATATAGTAATAGGATATAGGCCTACACCCTCTCCCCCTCCCTCCCTCCCCACACCTCTCCCCCTCCCCCTCTCTCTCTATCTCTCTTTCTCTCTCTCTTTCCATCTACCCTCTCTTTATCTCTTTGAAAGAAATTATCATTGATCCTCTTCCTTTGGGGTTATTTAAAATCATACTTCCTCATCGAATTCTGATTATCTTTTTTATCCGTTATTATGATTATGTCGATTTATAATTTATTTCGATTTGCATTCTTCATCAGGAAGTTCACATTTCTCGTCAAGATATTTTAAATAAAAAAATAACTTTAAACATGAGCGAAACATGACAGAGTTATAGATTTTGTGTTTTATTTTTTATTGTCTTTCTGTTCCTATTTTCTCCCATTCCTCTTTCAATTTTGATTATTAATCTATAATTCCTCTTTTTTTTTAATCCCTTCCTATACCATTATAATGAGCAGTTCCGTCTACGTTCTCAATCAATATGAATTAGATTAGGGATAATCATTCATGTTGCGATTCATTTATTTCATTTAACATCTCTGATCTGGGCAGAATTTTATCAAAATTTGATGAAATACCAACAAAGCTAGGGAAATTTTAATTATTTCATTACATCTAGTTGGAAAAGATTAATATTACCAGTGGCGAAATGAGCCAAAAATTGAGGGGGCGAAATATGCCGTATCGTTTTTTTTTTCTTTTTTTTTAAAGTTGCGAGCAAAAATTTTGTCATTTATATTTACAATCATCAAATTTTGTGAAAGAGTTTGACATAATATGCAGAAAATGTTATCGTATTTCACCCTTCTCTATTTCCCTTTCTTTCAATTTCTCTTTTTTTTTCTTTGTGGTGATTTTTTTTTTTTTTGGGGGGGGGGAGCAAGCGCTCCCAAGCCCCTCCCTCATCTGTACGTCACTGAATAAGACAAATGCTTATCTGTCTTTTCATTTATTGTTTTATATCATGCAAGTCTACTTTGTTTACAGTAAGGAAGATTTATCATATTCAATGAAGAGTCAAACCATATTTGACATTCCAGGGACTGAATGTTATTTTTTCTTTCTTTGTAATTTCATACAATAAAACACAAAGGAAAAATTGGCATGTGACATAACCGCCAGTCATCTTTACACATCCTCCCTCATTGTTGTTGGTTTATATTTATATTTATTTAGACAAATATAACATACAAAGTAAAACAAATCAAGGGATACCCAAAAAAAAACGAATTGAAAACCCGTACAAGTTTGTGTCCCAATAAAAATATAAATTACAATAAAGTAGCATCAAAGTTAAAAATCCAAAATATGAAAATGTTAATGTTGTTAAGTTTTTTAACGAAGCAAACCTCAAATATGTCAAAAGGCTATATATTTTCTTTTATCTTACAACTAATCCCGATGGACTTCTCACACAAGTTTGCTTTTTAAATTTACTCTCTTCATTTAATCAAACTTAACATCATGGTCAAGTACCCGTTTAAATTTCTATATAGAACTAACATTTTTATCAAAAGTAAGATGAACAACCTCTTTAACATGTTGAATGTCCCTTTTAATACTCGGACATATTAACAGTATTGGACAATCATTGCCGATTGGTTAATAAGAGAAATATTAATTCACCAATGTTTGCCCTAGTTGTTTGTCCGTCTGTGTTTGTTTTGCGTCAGAACGTTATTAAATAACGTCAGAAATGAGACCACAACTCAACATGTTTTGACAAATTGAATATTATAGCCTGACTTTCAGACAAATTCAAGTTTATGATTTTTCTTTGTTTTTCTATCTAAGAAGGGTCCTTATTTTCTATCGTAAAACCCCTTTTTGTACAATGTGAGTTAAAGTGTTCAGTTAAAAATTACTAAAAACACGATGCTAACTTATCAATCTTGGTCATTTTTTTTAATCATTATATTTCATCATTTCAATTTT